>NC_069681.1:31028239-31331270 GCF_023699985.2 Odocoileus virginianus | reverse complement strand
GATGTGATACAACACGCAGAGATGTTAAAGAACTGCTATGCAATATGTTCATGCTCAGTTGCTCAGTCATGCCCGGCTCTTTGCCACCCCATGAACTGTAGCCCACCAGACCCCTCTGTCCATGAAATTTTCCAGGCAAGAATACTGGAGTGGGTTGCCATTCCCTACTCCAATATGTGCTGAAGATTCAAAGTACCGGTGTAACCCCTGAATAGTATAGAAGATATTTTAAAATGAAACATTTTTTTCTTCTTAGGTTTATGATTCAGTAATGCCAATGACAATAAACTAAAGTTATAAAAGAAGAGATAAGGTAGAGTGTGGAAGGAATAGAACTTTAGGTAAACGACTGATGTACGCTGTCATCATCAGATATAACACAGCATTTTTACAAGTCTATAAAATGCTGAAGTCCTTGAAGGGAGTTGCAGAAGGGGTGGGGCAGTGTCCCCGAGGCACGTTTCCTTGGGAAATGAAGCTGCTGAGTAGATGTTAACTGCTCGACTCAGTCTTTTCTGAATTGTCAGAAATGAGTGTAATAAACAAAGGCAAGCAAGGTTCAGAAGGCAGCCAACCTGCTAATGTTATAATCAAAGGTCACCTCTTTGCAAAGATGCATCTTGCCTTTGCACGGATAGTGCTGTTTCTTGTGGAAAACATCCTCCCTGTAAATATCAGGATCCTGTGTGTACTAATTATATACACAAAATGTGTGTGTGCATGCGCAAAGCCACACACACACACACACACACAGGCATAATCACAGTGTGCCCTTTAGTAATTTCTCTCATCATTGCAGTTCTTTCCAAGGGTACTGAAATTCAGTGAGGCATGAGCCCTCGATAAATGCTTGCTTGTTTAGCCAGGAAACATTGGATATGAGCCAATGTATATTTCGTGAGTTGTGAAACAATATGCTATAGGATTAATGAATTTTTGAAACTAAAGATTAAGAAATCTTTTGTCCAGGTGGCATGATAAGGGAATAAAGACACTGAGCGTTTTAAACATCTATAGTGTGTTAAAATAGCCATTATACAATTAATCTTCATCAAAGTCTGCCTATGTATGTGTGCTCAGTCACTCCGTCATGTCTGACTCTGCGACCCCATGGACTGTAGCCCACCAGGCTCCTCTGTCCATGGAATGCTCCAGGCAAGAATACTGGAATGGGTTGCCACTTCCTCCTTCAGGGGATCTTCCCTACCCAGGAATCAAACCTAGGTCTTCTGCACTGCAGGCAGATTCTTTACCCTCTGAGTCACCAGGGAAGCCCTATATCTATATGTGTATATCTAGCTAATTCCCTTCGCTGTACAACAGTAACTAACCCAACATTGTAAATCAATTAAACTCCAATAAAATTTTTTAAAAAAGAAAAAATTATGGGTAGAGAATAATAATAAGATCACCAAATCTGAAAATTAAATAATCTCAGCATTTTGGTTGATGTGGTATGTATTATATAAGATAAATTTATTTTTTTTTAAAGATACCAGTTCATGCTGGACCAGTGATTTTATTCTCACCTTCCTAGACACTAAATTGGTAGAATCTGGATTTATTTTTAGGAGCATTCCCAAGCAGTGGACCCTGTCCAGTGGTATGGAGGAAGTATCAACTCTGAGGAAATTTCTCAGGTTCAGCAGTAGAATCTCCAGGTAAAGAAGAAAAAGTTTCAAATGTGAATGGAAAGTAGGGGGTGGAAGTTTGGGAAGACATCAGTATGGGGAGCTTAGAGACCAAAGGTAATACAATTCTTTATAATGTTGGTGATTCATTCATGGCCCTTTATATCATGAGAATTAACACCTGGGTTATAAAGTTAATTGTATTATATCACTTCAGCATTTTGGAGAACATCATTTGACACAGTCCATTAAAAATCCCTAGCATAATGAATATATTACTTTGGGATTCCAGCGAAGTCTAATGAATAAATATAACATTTAAGCACATTCCTAAGAACCTAGTCTAGATTCACTTGATAAACTAGATAAGCTCACTGTTAATGGATTTGTTCTGGTTGGCTGAGTTAATAATGAGTGCTTAAAACTGCACCTAATGCATATTTACTCAATAAAAGAACCATCTGAGTGATGCTTCTATGTGCAATTGGAAGCCCAATGTAATAAGCATTCATTTGAAAGCTTTAAAAACTATTACTACACATTAGGATTATATAATTTGAATTTTTTGAAATTTTTTTGTCTTTCCAATTTCATTCAATCACTGTCGGGCAGGACATTTGTTTACATTAGAGCAAATGAATAGTGTAAATATACTTTAAAGAAATTTGCATGGTCTGGGAAGACAAATAAAAATTATAATCATGCTATGTACAAAGTAAAATATTCCAACATGTAGCTTGGCAATAGATACTTGGAAATAATACAGAAAATTCCTAGTCCTTATATCTGCAACTTCTGTGTTTATTACTTTTCATTTAATTTTTAGTCTATGGGACGATTTTTTTGGCTTGAAAATGAGCAACATTTTTCATAATCTGATTCAGGATCAGTGTATTTACTTTCACAAATGTGTACTGATATTTTGTGATAAGAGGTAGACAAATTAGATGTTATTTAGTTATGTCATTGCCTTTACTGGGAATTCCCTGGTGGGCCAGTGGTTAGGACTCAGCGCTTTCACTACCAGAGGCCCAGGTTTGATCCCTGGTAAGGGAACTAAGATCTTGCAAACTGTATAGCATTCTCCCACCCCCACCCCCCAAATCATTGCTTTTACAGAACTTGCCACCTTGTTGTGCCCTTGTTGTTGTCTTGACTGTTCCCTACACCTTTCAGCTTCTTCTTGTCCGCCACGGATGTGTCCTCAGATGTTTGTGTGGGAGTCTCATACCCGAGGCAGCTCCAGTGATAGTAATAACTAGGTCTATGAATTAAGAATGCTTCTAGTTGCAAATAACAACATGCCTGAGCAACAGCCGCCTCAATAAGTAGTGTTTATTCTTCTCAAATATCAGTAAGGTCGGAGGCAGGATGCTGGTGGCATTGTTCAGTGGCTTAGAGGTGCTAGGGCTGGTGTCTGTTTGGATTTCTGTTTGTTCCCTTCTAGCCACTGGACTAGCACCAGGCACTCTTTGTCTTGAAGGCAGAAGGACGTGGAGGAAGAAGCAACACCAGATGCATCTGTTAACCTTACAACAACATCGACCAGAAATTACTAAAGGTTTTACTGTTATTCAATCTCCCTGGACATTTCTGCCTCCATGTAATTGTCTATAACTGTGGCATATGGGCACCTGGCTGCAAAGAAAAGTGGGCGTGTGAGATTTTAGTTGAGGGGGGAATGGGAGAAGGGAATCGGAACTGAGTGTTGGGGTAGAACACCCAGTGGGGTTAACCAGGCAGTAGTGCTGGTCACAGCTGGAGAGCCTGGCTCTAACGATCAGGACCCGAGACTCACGTGGACCAGATGGGACCAGAGGAGACAGGTGACTGAAGCTGTTCGCATCACCATCGGCGACCCCCTCCATCCACACTCACCCCGATCTGCATATTGACATGTGGGAAACTACTGTATCCCTGGAGGTGATTCTTAATGTGTCTTTCTTTCCCTCTTGATTTGATTTGATTCTCACATATTATGTAATAATACAGGAATAGATTGCAAAATCATCTCTCATCACTGTTTCCTTAAATGCTTTTCATGCTTCCATTTTCCTTTTGATCCATATCATTTGCATGTATTTCAGTGGAGAGATAATTAAATGCTAAGTTATTTTTTCACTTCACATTATTTCATAACTGTGTCCCTCTGGCTGCTTTCTTTTGTCCTTAATGAATGTCTGTATTGTCTGCACTGATTACTTTAAAGGATAGACATTATTAGCGATCCCAGCTTAGTAGCCATTATAACGTTCCTTAGCTCCAAGAGATAACTTGCACAAGAGTCATTATATCCACAGTAGCAGAAGGACCCAATCATATTTGTTATTTTTGAAAAGCTATTTTTTAAAAATTCTCATGGTTTGAGAATGATGTAACCATGGTGACTTAACAACTTTCATAATGTATGGATCAGTCAGTCAGCTGAAAACTCTGCTGGTTCAATGTGCAAGTAATCTTTGTATTTAAACATCCCAAACCACTATTTTAACTTTAAATAGTGATCAAAATTGTCACTAGATAGGTCAAAAGAACTATCTTTCTTATTACTTTTGGCACTGCATGTGTGTGTTTATGTCACTATGTATTTTATTTGCAGAACAAGTTGTATTTCTTCAACTTCCCCTACCATCTTTATAACACGGACCAGGCTTTAAAATGCAGTACTTAGCGAGGGACTCTCAAGAGTCTTCTCCAACACTTCCCTTAGAAGGCCAGAACACTGGAATTAAAACAAAACAAAACAAAAAAACCCCCACTAGATTTCATATAATCCCAAATAACTTTTAAAAATTATGAATATCTTTATACATATTTAGATGATTTTGCCACTGGCCATCATAAGATCAAATAATTATAGATTCAATTTCTAACTACAGTTGCAAGTGCAATTTTGTAAATACACTGTGTTGTTAGTTGCCCAGTCATGTCAGACTCTTTGTGACCCCATGGATTATAGCCCGCCAGACTTCTCCTCTGTCCACAGGAATTTCTAGACAAGAACACTGGAGTGGGTTGCCATTTCCTTCTCCAGCGGATCTTTGCCACCCAGGGATTGGATCTGGGTCTCCTGCATTGCAGGCAGACTCTTTACTGTCTGAGCCCCCAGGAAGCCCAATCATTACATCACTTTTAGATGCATCCAGTGAAATCTGCATACCTCATAAGCATGATAACCATTGTTAATAAAAAACAATTAATTTATAATATTAAGTTCTGCCTTCAACCAATGACTGGATAAATAAGGAAAGATCTTGACTGAAATGCAGAAGACACAAGGGACTCAGGTTAAATTCCTAGGTTGGGAAGATGCCCTGGAGCAGGGCGTGGCAACCCACTCTAATATTCTTGCCTGGAGAATCCCATGGACAGAGGAGCCTGGTGGGTTACAGTCCGTGGGGTTGCAAAGAGCTGGACATGACTGAGGACACCTGAGTGGATTCAACCAATAGAATATTATCTGGCCATTACAAAGAAGCAATGTACCGGTAATGTGGCAGATTGGATAAACCTTGAAAATATTATGCCAAGTGAAAGTAAACTGTCAGGGAGTGTTTGACGGGAGGACTCCTACGTGCTGTCTCTCATGAGCCCTTCGTCCCTCTTCAAGCGGAACAGCACGCTGCTCCCAGGGACTGAGGTCATTGTGTGAGGCAGGCTTGGGTCTCCTTTAGTAAACATTCTCTTTAGGACAAAACTGCTTAGTCTTGCTCCCCTTTCTTGAGATATGGATTGCCTCCTGACCTCGTGACTAACATTACCCCTTGTTCCCTTGGTAACGGTTGCTGTACGTTTGGTTTGCTGAACTCTATCATTCCCGAAAGAAGTTTCTTGTACTGCAGCCTGTATATACTCATAGAAAAATCATTAAAGCACCTTTGTTCCATTAGAGCTTAGGTCCCCGGGTCTTTTTTTGTCTCTCTCTCTCTTTCTCTCTTTGGGCTGGATGAAGCACAAGCTTCATCAAGATTGCCGGGAGAAATATCAATAACCTCAGATATGCAGATGACACCACCCTTACGGCAGAAAGTGAAGAAGAACTAAAGAGCCTCTTGATGAAAGTGAAAGAGGAGAGTGAAAAAGTTGGCTTAAAGCTCAACATTCAGAAAACTAAGATCATGGCATCTGGTCCCATCACTTTATGGCAAATAGATGGGGAAACAGTGGCTGACTTTATTTTTTTGGGCTCCAAAATCACTCTAGATGGTGACTGCACCCGTGAAATTAAAAGATGCTTACTCCTTGGAAGGAAAGTTATGACCAACCTAGACAGCTTATTAAAAAGCAGAGACATTACTTTGTCAACAAAGGTCCAACTAGTCAAGGCTATGGTTTTTCCAGTGGTCATGTATGGATGTGAGAGTTGGACTATAAAGAAAGCTGAGCACCAAAGAATTGATGCTTTTGAACTGTGGTGTTGGAGAAGACTCTTGAGAGTCCTTGGACTGCAAGGAGATCCAACCAGTCCATCCTAAAGGAGATCAGTCCTGGGTGTTCATTGGAAGGACTGATGTTGAAGCTGAAACTCCAATATTTTGGCCACATCATTCGAAGAGTTGACTCATTGGAAAAGACCCTGATTCTGGGAAAGACTGAGGGTGGGAGGAGAAGGGGATGACAGAGGATGAGATGGTTGGATGGCATCACCGACTCAATGGACATGAGTTTGGGTAAACTCTGGGAGTTGGTGATGGACAGGGAGGCCTGGCGTGCTGCTGTCCATGGGGTCGCAAAGAGTCGGACACAACTGAGCGACTGAACTGATTGAACTGAACAGATGAAATGCATAATGTTTATTTTTGAAGTGGTGAAAGTATTTCAAAATTAACTGTGGAGATAATTGCACTTATATGTAAATATACTAGAAATCATAAAACTATACTATAAATGGATAAATTGCATGGTAAATAACTATCTCAATAAAGCTGTTTAAAAAGGAAAGAAAAAACTATGAACAAGTCCTGCCTTCCTATTTGGGGATTTCACGTTGTTTTTCTACTTGGATTCATATTTTAATTTCATTTCCACTGAGGAGTCTTATTTTAATGTAACACATTCGTGGGCGAGGTGAAATCCCGTGTGTCTGTGGACGAGTATGATACAGTTAACACCGTGGTCAGTAGTGCGGAATGTGGAGCCGGGTTTCTTGAGTTCCAATCACGTTTTGCCACCTGCTGGCTGTGTGATATTGAGAGAGGTACTGTGCTCTCTGTGCCTCAGTGTCCTCATCTGTAAAAGGCAGAAAATATTGCTTATGCCATAGGATTGTCGTGAGAATAGAAACGGTTTACATGGTACCAAAGTTAAAGAAAGCAGGCAATACAGAGGCACCTGGTAAATTTTGCTGTTGTTGTTAGACTGAGATTGTTGCTGTTCAGTCACTAAACTGTGTCTGACTCTTTGTGACCCCGAGGACCACAGCGCACCAGGCTTCCCTATCCTTCACCAACACCTGGAGTTTGCTCAAACTCATGTCCATTGAGTCAATGATGCCATCCAACCATCTCATCCTCTGTCATCTCCTTCCCCTCTTGCCCTTAATCTTTCCCAGCATCAGGGTCTTTTCCAATGAATCAGGTCTTCGAATCAGGTGGCCAGAGTATTGGGGCTTCGGCTTCAGCATCAGTCCTTCCAATGACTATTCAGGACTGATTTCCTTTAGGATGGGTTGGTTTGATCTCCTTACAGTCCAAGGGACTCTCAAGAGTCTTCTTCAGCTGAGATAGGGTTCAGCATCTACTTTGTTCCTCTTGTTAAATTTTTATAGATTTAGGTGCTGATCAACCTCGTCTCACATAAAGAGAGAGATGACCGTGAAAGGACTTTGGTATCTATTATTGTCCTTCAAGTTTGAACTTCTTCCAAGTTACATGTCAAAGAAATCACATCTGTCTATAAAGGAAACTAAGGCAGGGTTGACAACCTGACTAGAATATCTCAGTTTTGTTGAAAGTAAAGAATTGGGAATACCTGGTTTTCCAAAGGTTTCTAGAACTTGAGCTGTTCACTGTTTCAATGTCTGTGTAATAGACTGAGAAGGCTTGGCTAAGCCTTATCAAATAGCTCTTAGGGTCTGTTCGTCTTTCACTTAGAGGCTCCAAATTTATCTCAGTATTCTCAGAGATGATTGGGAATGAAATAAATTTGCTGTTGTTCTGTTGATAAGTCGTGTCCAACTATTTGTGACCCCTTGGACTGCAGCTCGCCAGGCTCCCCTGTCCTTCGCTATCTCCTGGAATTTGCTCAAGTTCATGTTCATTGAGTCATCTTCTGCCTCCCTCTTCTCTTTTTGCCTTCAATCTCTCCCAGCATCAGGATCTTTTCCAGTGAGTCGACTCTTTGCATCAATTTTTAATCAGTTTTATAAATGGTGTAATTTACACAGAGTAAAATTCACCAGTTTTACAAGTACAGTTCTGTGCATTTTGACAAATGTTTAAGATTTTGTAACCCCCACCACCATCGTGGTAAGGAACATTTCCATCACTCCAAAATGGTACCTCAGCCTGTTGCAGTCCACGCCTCCTGCAGGTTTCTGGCCCTGATCTTTCTGTTACTATGTTTTACTTCTAGAATCTGAGTCAACACCTAGGAGTGAGGTTGCAGGTTATCCAGTTAGTGTGTGTTTAACTTTATTAGAAACTGCAGACTGGTTTTGAAGTGAGCCTACTGCCAGCAGTCTCTGACAGTTGCTGTTCATAGCCCCATCAATACTTGCTGTCATCAGTAATTTATTTATTCGGCTGTGCTGAGTCTTAGTAGTGGCATGCAGGATCTTCAATGTTCCTTGCAGCATGTGGAATCTTTTCATTGCAACATGTGGTATTTGGTTTCCTCAGCAGGGATCAAACCTGGGTCCCTTGCTTTGGGAGCTCGAAGTCTCAGCCACAGGACCACCAGGTAAGTCTCCGTCATCAGTGACTTTTTTTTTCTTTTAGCTATTTTATTGAGGTGCAGTGATACCTCGTGAATTTGATTTGAAGGTATCTTAACTCTTCATGGTGTTGAGCATCTTTGCATTTATTGTGTGCCATTGTCCTGTGCTTATTGTCTTTATTGCATTCTTTGCTAAAGAGTCTGTTCAAAATTTTTTGCTCATTTTGGTCACTTTCCTTCTTATTGGTTTGTAAGAGTCTTTATACGTGTGTGTGTGCTCAGTCGCTGAGTCATGTGCAACTTTTTGCAACCCCATGGTCCTCCCAGGATTTTCCAGGAAAGGATACTGGAGTGAGTTGCCATATCCTACTTCAAGGGATCTTCCTGACCCAGGGATCAAACCCATCTCTCTTGTGTCTCCTGCATTGACAGGGGCATTCTTTACCACTTGTGCCACCTGGGAAGCCCAAGAGTCTTTATATAGTCTAATTATTTTGATTTTATAATGAGTTTTATTTTTCCTTCCAAGGTTTTATTTATTTATTTTTAACTGGAGGATAACTTTATATTATGACATGTTTTAAAATATATTTTAGAAAATATTGATGCTGCAGATTTTGCTCATCTACTTTATGGAAAATGCTCTTCATGTTTCTTAATTGTCCAGCAATCCACTAACTTACACTTTCTGCCAGAAAAAAATATTTAATTCTATCATTCAGTTCTAACAGGTACATCAACGTGGATTCCTGTATCAATCCCTTCACATCAGAATTCTGACTTCAAGATAGATAAAGTTTGGATATTTGCCAGAAGTTTTTCATCCTTGGATGAAAAAACTAAAGTGTTTTCTCTCAGTGTTTCTAACCAATGCTCCCTTGATTGCTCTCACAGTGATGATTTATTTTTTTTGTGTGTGTGTATGTAAATAGTTGAGGATGGAAATGCTGGCTGTTAACAGAAAATTATCTTCATTCCCATTTCATTGTACAGTATTTCTAGATTCAAAATATCCCAACACAGGTCAGAACACTCCATTTCTAAAATCTTAAATAAATAGGTATACGATTGAGAAAGATGAGAAACCTTTCTTAGACACTAATATTCTGAATTGTTCCTTTATTTGGTGTTCAGAAGTCTTTTATCTTGGGCTGATGCACTATAGAAAGATGAGGGCTGGTGAGAGTAAGGCTTTCCTTTTTCAAAGGACAGCATCTTGCCAGGAGGGGTGAGAAGGGAGGACCCAGGGCATCTCAAGCTTTGGGATATTTAAGCAGGGTAGCTTTGGCAAAGTGTATGCATGCAAGTTGAAGAAATGGGACCTGTTTCCCCGTCCAGGCCTGCACACTCCTGGGACAATTTCATATATTGGGAGCATCCGTACCACAGCCTGAAGCCCTTTGTTCTAAGCTAATGTGGTTCTTGAGAAGTAAAAGTTTAAGAGGCAATGGGATGCCAGATATTCCCAGAAAGGTAATTTGTCCCCTTCTGGAAGAGAGTGAGAGTTTCCTAGTGGAGAACACAGTGGTGTCTTTGAGCGGTCAAGTGAAGGTCATAACCTGAATTTCTTTAAGTCTTGTTGACGAGAGAGATTTTAAGGCACCAGGACTGTAAATGAAGTATCTCTCTGTCTCCCTCTGGACATTTTTCATAGAAAGTGGTGGTGGTGGTCTTATTTATGTGTGTGCTCATTCGTGTCTGACTCTTTGTGACCCCGTGGACTGTAGCCCGCCAGGCTCCTCTGTCCATGGGATTTCTCAAGCAAGAATCCTGGAGTGAGGTGCCGTTTCCTCCTCCAGGGGATCTGCCTGACAGGGGGATGGAACTCGGGTGGATTCCTTAACACTGAGCCACCTGACTTTTACTATTATTTATAATCAGGCATTGTCACCCTGTTTTTAAGAATCTTTGGCTAATATGCCTCCAGTATGATTTTCTTGGGGACCACCACAATCTATATCAGTGGGAGAACTAATTACTAAAGTATTTAATTAAGAGTTTCTTTCAGGCACTTTTCGAAAAATAATTGAACATTTGAAAAACTTCACCTTATTGTTTCTGGAACTGAACACTGAAGACAGTGGTTGAAAAGATCCAAATAGACCAGCCCAGTCATTACAAAAATTATTTTCATTTATTCAAGCCTTTAAAATAAAATATTCATTTAATAGGATACTCACAGAGGCAATAAAATACATAATTTAATCAGGCTTTCAAACTCATTTAAAAATAGAGAGCTTTCATTTGAGAAAGCTCAGCTATTTTTCTTCCCTCTAGCACATTAGAAAAAAAAACTGCAACTCACAAGATACTACGTTGTATAAGAGAGCCAAATTCTGTTTGACTTACATATCTTGATGAACAGGGAGGGAAAACTCTGCTTGCTGCAGCTGCTAGCATCCAGGCCCTTGACTTTGGGCATTCATTTTGAAATTATGATATGAATTTATGGCGTGTCTTTAATGCACCTGCCTGCTTCCCATTTGATGAGACAAGTGTAGGAAGAACTTGACAGACAGACTGAAAAATCTTCCTTTTGCACAATTTGGAACAATAGTCTTTGACCCTCCCTAATAGGAAGATTGGTAAAACCTCTCCCGTACTAGCCTTTAAATAAATCCCTAGTTCCTTTTAATATGTTTGCCTAACTATAGAAGCATACAGAGGACTCATTCAATTGTAAATGTGAACCCGTATAACGTGGCATAAATGGGCCGCATTTAAAAGCTGAGTCCCTCCCGAAACATCCCACCCTTGCCTTCCTGTTGATACTGGAAGAGCTAAGATCTGACCCTATAATTCATGATCCTGTAATGTTGAGGCACCAGCTTGACCCGAACTCATACCAACCAAATGCAAAAGGCCCTTGGAAACCAAGAGGTCCGAAAGGGAATGGATGAGGCAGTGAAAAATGGCCAAATATTGGGTTGGCCAAAAACTTCATTTAGGTTTTTCTGTAACATCTTACGGAAAAACCCAAATGAATTTTTTGGTCAACCCAATATAAAATGGAACTAGTCCACTCTGAACTGAATTGAGAACGGATCGCTGCAGGGTGAAGGAAAGGAGATTAAATTAGCCTGGTGATGGAGACCCGAGTGTCGGCCAGCTGTTCCATCTTTGCCTTGAAACCTCGCTGCCACTGTCCAAATCCCTTTTGCTTCCTCTTGTTAGACCTGTTTACAGCAGCCCAGGGACTCAGCTGGCGATGACCTTCCCACTTCTGGGCCCTTGGGTTTGTCCTCCTCTCCCTCAAACACTGTGTGATACCTTACTCATTTCCCTCCTGGCTCCCTGGCTTCATTCTTATTGCTACTTACTCCTGTGTATCGCATTGACTCTGGTCTCGCATTTCAAGCAAGTTTCTGGTTTCTTTGCTTTTCCTTGTATTTGCCATGATCTCCCACTGAATGGAGTTCACCCACCAGAGCAGTCTTGTTCCTTCCAATACGTCTCCTTCTCTCTGCGCCTGCTGCCCCCTCTCTGCTCCAGGATGTCTACTGTGGAGGGGGGGGGGGGCTTCCTGTGAACCAGCTAGCTTTCATAGTAACCAGAGTCATACAGGCAAGTCTCCAAGGCTTGAAGAGCTAGGCCAAATTCAAGCCATTGAGTTTGAAGAATTCTGTTTTTCCTACAAAAAATCAAGTGAGCATCATTGGACTCCCAAGGCCGAGTGACAGATGTACAAAATCCCTATTGAGTTATGGGCTGGATTCTAATTTAGTTATTAAATTCTTGGTGTGTCCTATGTTGGGTTTAGTCTGCTGTTCAAGGATATTTCAGGGCCATATTCAAAACCGGTGTATACATATGTGTGTGTGTATATATATATACATATATATATGTGTACAAATATTTGTTATATTAAATATTTGGACCACCAGTCTCTTGGTACCAAAACCAATGCACGAATTCAATTCAAATTTAAATTTTCACTGTAACTTTTTTTCTGCCAAATATCCTATCCAAAAAAATAATTAAGTATTGTTAGAGCTGAAGCATATTCTTTAGGATTCTTTTTGGTTCACCGGTGTTTGCTTTTTGTCTGGTTGAAATCCTTCATTGACCTGTTGGAATGATGAATCAGGCACTGGTTCGTTGTCTCTGCCCTCCGGAAATTCCGCATTGTTTTTTCTATAATATTTCTTGTATACCACGTACACTAGAAAACAATACATAGAAGATGAAGCAAATTTCATAATAATCAGCTGCTAACTTACATTGGACAGGCATTATAATTGGTGACTCAAAAACCAGTTGGCATTTTCTGCGGGTGGGAGGTAACTAGTGAGTTCGACCCCCACTCTGAGTTCCATGGGTCACTCATGGTAAGAGGGGCGATTGCACTTCAGAGGGACCCAGCCCACAGCTAGAGGCTATGTGCTCCCCGGACTTCAGCAGGCATCGGTTAGGATGCTGGTGCCTGCCAATAACAACCACAGCAAGCATGTATTCTGTCCCTACCACCTCCCAGCTACGCACAGGTCCTCAACAAATAAGCTAAGGTGCATTGTCAAGACCTTCTCTGCTGGTCTGTGTTGGAGGACCTGAGCTGGAATAACTGTCTTCCCCAGCCTTCACTCACTTCTTCGCATGATGGTGGGGCCTTGGCTGATGGGTGATCAGCCTTCCTCTCTTCCATGAAGCTGCTAATCACTCATAGCAGCCATTTCTCAGCATATTTTTGAGATCAGCTTGTACCTGGACAGACTAGCCTGTGGTTGATATATCTATGTGCTAAATGCACCCGTGGGAAGCAATGAAAAGGGTTGGTATTAACAAGCCCATCTGGTCATTGTTGCCAGCTGTATTTTCTAATTAAGCCTTATCGATTGAATACAATAAACGTGCTATTTTGTTATCTAAGTATCTGATTTTTTTTCCTTTCTACTTCTTATTTGGTTCCAAAGTCAACCGGGGAAGAGAAGGTATTATTTATCGGCACCCTCAGATTCTAGTACCTCACACTTAAAATTGATGTAATAGTGCTATCTATCTCATAGGACAATTGTGAGATAAAATGCTCAAGTGTGTAGTACTACCTTGGGAGAGGACCAAGAGATCAGTAAATGCCAACTCTTGTGATGACACACAGCTGAGAAAGACAACAGCCTGCTTCCAAGGTCTTAATATGTTGAGCTCAATATCTCCATGGGTGGTTCCTGCACTTCTAATATATTAGTTTTGAAGCCACTGAGCTATTGACTCCATTGAATTGAGCTTGTGTTTAATTAAAATATTCTACTTTTATCATAAACTGTTTTGAGCCAGGAATCCTCACCTTAGCACTAATTTTATTTAACCAAACTATTTCCTCCTTCCTTCTTTCCTTCCTTCTTCCTGTCCTTTTTTCCTTTCGTTGGTCCAAAAAACATTTAAACTTATAATCCTTTCATCAAAATACGTTTCTCAGCACTGCATGTCCTTAGGAGAAGCGCCTCCTTGTTTATATTCTTGCTGCTAAAACTGTGGCAAAATATAAGACCAATGCTATTACCCACTTTTCCATTATTCCTTCAGCTTATCTATTAACCCCTTTTGAATTAGTTATTTAACTAGTAAATCTATGTGATTTTTCTATCACCAGTCTACTTTCTCTGGTTTGTCTGGTAGATGCCACTAGTAGTTATTTGGAAAAATCCCACAGTGCACCAAATCGGGTGCATCTCCAACAAAGAGGAAAACAAGGTAATTAGGCCATGGAACCCTCTGTCCTGGACCGGTGATAACTCAGTGGAATGTTTCTAATGGATCCAGAGGGTCCTATCCTAGGAAGGAAAACTGTGCTTCGAGAATGACATTCAAGACCACAGCGCGGAGAACGATTAACTCCCATGGGCCAGTTGAATACCTATTGGAGCTAAGTGAAAAAGCAAAACTGTACCTCTGGTCATTGTATCACTCAAGAGTCATGTTAATTTTTCATCTGCCTTCACTATGCTGTCCCTGTTAAAATGCCATGAAGCTTAAAGGTGAAGTTTCTTTATTAAAAATAAACAAAACCAGATTTTGAAAATAAAGGTCAAATATCACCAGTCATTAGAAAACAAATGTTGAGAAAACTTTCAAGCGGGTGAAGGCTGGCAAGTGGCAGGGGCTAATGGATCAAAGCTATATGCTATGTTAGAATAAAATAAAATATCAGAATTGGTATTCCTCATACTTGAAATAAAGAATGAGTGTGCTTCAACTGTTTCAATTGTATGGCTACTAAAATATATATAAACAAATATATTTATATAAATAATATATGTACACATATATGTCTTCCAATATAACTTAGCCTGATAAATGTCTCTTGTTATACCAATTTTCTGATAAATATTCTATGTGTGTATGTGTGTGTGTGTGTGTGTGTGTGTGTATGCTCAGTCACTCATTGTATCTGACTTTTGCGACCCCGTGGACTGTAACCCGCCAGTCCATGGAATTTCTCAGGCCAGAACACTGGAATGGGTTGCCATTTCCTACTCCAGGGAATCATTTTTCTCAGTACATCATCTTGATATGCTTAATATCAAGTCATGATAATATTATGTGTGACTTTTCCCACCCACTTATCTCACTGCCAGAAACAGGGAATTAAAAAATGCCATACTGGCAACTTGAGGATTCCTCAAAGAAGATCACCATGAAATGTGACTGTGAGTGTTCCTTACCTGCTAAGAACAGCGCTGCCGCGATGATCTGGAAGATGCTGTAGATGAGCGGGAAGGTGAATATGAGGTTGAGCTCCTCGGGGGTGAAGGAGAGCTGGACGATGGTGGAGCATAGCTGTGTGTTCTGCATCCCTGTTTCCAAAGCAACGGTTCGGCACCTGAAGGAGAGGTCCAGAGAACCAGTGTTTTCACCGGTTTGTTCTGGGTGTTGTTCTGCGTTGTTGTTGTGTAACATTAGAAGCAGATATGAGCATAGAAAATTTACAATTACCAAGAAGATGGCGGAGGGCGGGGAGGGTAAACTAGGAGTTTGGGGTTAACAGATACACATGACTATATATAAAGGAGGTACTCAACAAGGGGACCTACTATACAGGGCACTATATTCAATATCATGTGCGTGCATATGTGTTTTAGTCGTGTCAGTCGTGTCCGGCTCCACGACCCATGGACTGTAGCCCATCAGGCTCGTCTGTTCATGGGATTTTCCAGGCAAGAATACTGGAGTGGGTTGCCTTGCCCTCATCCTGGGGATCTTCTAGGCCCAGGGATTGAACCTATGTCTCCTGCGTCGCCTGCATTGCAGGTGGATACTTTACTCACTGAGCCACCTGGGAAACCTTCAATGTCTTCTAACAATCTACAATGGCAAAGAATTTGAAAAATAATATGCATGTGTATATGATAATCACTTTACTGCACACTGCAAAGTAACACAACATTATATTCTAAAAAAAAATTACTCCAGAAAAAAAGGAGATATGAGAACAAGTACCTATATATGTTTGTATATCTGTTTTAATGCATTTATTCACATAGTTTTATTTATATTAGAAAAACATGTAACTTATTAATATATTATTAGATAATATAGATATTTTATCTTTTTCTCTACATATACATAGATGAAATTTTAGTCTAGTCACCCTAATGATTGCTATAGTAATCAGGAAATGGATATGACCCTCTGTAAAACCTCTATGATAACCTAGAGAGGTGGGATAGGGAGGGAGGTGGGGAGGATGTATAAGTGGGAGGGGCCATCAGCCTGTGGCTGATTCATGGTGATGCATGGCACAAACCATCACTAATTGTAAAGTAATTATCTTCCAAATAAAAATAAAATTAAATTAAAAAAACAAACCTCTATAAATGTTAAGTCTTGTGTAAACAAAAGCTGCTGCTACTGTTTTCTCTTCTTTACATTAAAAAAATTGAGGTTTATAATATTTCTGGCCCAGAGGAACAAGGAACACCAGTTAGCTTATTTTGCCTTCTGAGCAGTAGAAGATATCTTGTCATTAATTCTATAGTGCACATATGTATATAATTTATTTATGTTATATTTAATATATTGGATAGCATTCATTTATAAGTAATATATACTTATTCAACATAATACTGAGTAAATTTTATATACAAAAAATTATAAAATAAAATTACATTCCAATGTGCTGGTTGGAGATGAAATATCCTTCCTTGTAGCAGGCCCACATGTGCTGAAACCTGTGTGGATCATGAGTTCATCCCGCTTCTGGCTAGAGGAACCCTTGTAATGTGGATGCTTTTGTGGAAGTGATTTTGTTTGGAGAATAAGAGTATGTGATCGCAGAAGAGGGGAGGTTCCAGGAGGATTTGAACAACAAGAGGCAGTCAGTGTTGTCTTTCTAGGGAAGAGGCATAATTTAGGAAGGAATGCATCTACACAGAATGATGTATTCAGAAACAGGGTGAATGTTATGACAGGTGAGAAATTTTGAATTTGCCTTGTATTTGCAGCTGTTTTAGGTTGAATTGAGTTTTCCTAGATGCATATGCTAAAGGTCCTAACCCTCAAGACCTCAGATTGTGACACTGTTTGGAAATAAGGTCATTAAAGATACAATTATTAATGGTGAAGACAGATGGTTTGGATGTACCCTAGTTCAATATGACCAGTGTTTTTATAAAAAGGGGGGATTTGAGTGTAGAGAGAGCCATAGAGAGAAAGCAATGTGAGGAGAAACAGAAGATGCATCTATCAGCCAAGCGGAGGGACCTGAACAGACTCGCCTTTATTCCTCATAAAGGACAGAGCCTGCTGACACCCAGATTCTGAACATCTATCCTCTAGAACTGGGAGACAAATTTCTGCTGTTGAAGCCTCTCAGTTTTGGGTACTTTGAGCAGCCCGAGCAAATGAGTTGGGCTTCCCAGGTGGCTCAGTGGTAAAGAATCTGCCTGCTGATGCAGGGGATGCAGGTTCGATCCCTGGATCGGGAAGATCTCTTGGAGTAGGAAACGGCAACCCACTCCAGTATTCTTGCCTGAGAAATTTCATGGAGAGAGGAGCCTGACAGGCTGCAGTCCACGGCAGTCCACGGGGTTGCAAAGAGGTGGACACGACTGGGTGCATGTACACATACCCACACAGAGCAGAATACAACGGCTATTACAGAAGAAAATTCCTAGACTGATTTACTAAAAACACCATACCTGTGCCAGGACTGACCGGCTATTCTAGCCAGAAGAAACCCTAAGGAGTAGCCAGCTATGGGAAATATGGTTCCTATGATCCAGAGTTTGGGCTCTATGATCCAGGCGCTCTGGTAGAGCACGCCTCCAACCACGGCTATGAGCACTATGAGAATGGCGCCTGTGATGGATCCAATCTGGAAGAAAGACACAACAGTAGCAACAATCGTGAGTCAAAGCAAACTCAAGTGCCCTTTCGGGAGAAGAAGCCCGAGGTGCTCTGTCCTGGGAAAATGAGAACAGTGACCCCTCTGTGTGCTCTTGCCCGGTGGTCATGGCAGACCGGTGGGAAATGCTGGTGCTTGCCCCACGCTTCCAGTTATAG
This sequence comes from Odocoileus virginianus, assembly GCF_023699985.2. NCBI lineage: Eukaryota > Metazoa > Chordata > Mammalia > Artiodactyla > Cervidae > Odocoileus > Odocoileus virginianus. Next base: position 31,313,265 of record NC_069681.1, on the reverse strand, counting down.
GAAGATTAATGGACACGGAGTGCTGTTAATCTCACTTAGCCCGAAGAAGATGTCCTACTTGCAAATCATCCTTGTCACAGGGGAGAACACACTCCAGGAAGAATCAGAAGACCTGGCTTCCAAAGCCACCTCCCCCTGCCTGCCTTCCTTAGGTCAGTCATGAAACCTCTCCGAGTCATAGCTTTTTCATCTAGGATTGAAGATGAAATCCTGCCCTAGTCACCTTATATGATTGTCTTGGTAATGAGAAAATGGAGATAAAACTCCATGAAAGTTAAAAAGGCATGGGCGAACCAAACCAGCATTATTGCTTTCTCCTTTTCACATTAGAAAAAAGAAATGGAGATGATAACTTTTTTGTGTGTGAGAGGAAAAGAAGAACACTAAATGGCTTATTTTACCCATGGGAAGTGGAATCTGTCCATATCTATACATCTTTTTTTTTTTCCTTTTGAGCTTTTAATTTTGTATTGGGGTATAGCCAGGTAACAATGTTGAGATAGTTTCAGATGAACAGTGAAGGGACTCAACCACACATACAGTCCATGTCTATATATCTGTATCATCTATCTCCATCTCTTCTGGTTAGAACATAGTTGGTAAAAGGGAATGAATGGTTACTTATTATATATATCACCATTTGTATGTGTGTATATATATATATATATATATATATGTATCATTTTCTATCTATATATGTGTGTAATATACACACATTATATATTTAATATATTTTTTATATCTATATATATGCACTTACCCATACACACACACACACACACATATATTTATATAAATATAAAATCTATCAATTGCCAGGCACTGGATTGGCCATACGGACACAGGGATGAGAAAGACATGACCTATTTTCCAAGACAGCTGTCTCGATATATTTTATAATACAAACCCACATAGCACAGGTAAAATAAAGTGCTGTGGGTGTACAGAGTAGAAAAAAGCCAAGAGGTGACATTTGAATGGGGTGAACTGGGACTCCCGAAGTGTGGATAGAAACTTGCCATGAGGACAGGGAAGGGCATCCCAGAAGAGTGGGCTGCGTGTCTACTAACGAAGGCCCCTCAGAGGGGGCTTTCTGACCCAGTGAGCAAACCAGCTCAGTCGGCGGTCTCTGCGGCGCACACGGTGGGGCACTTGAGCGTGCTGCCCTTGCCATGAGTGACATGAGAGTCTTACCTTAAGGATGATCTTGGCTTTACGGGGCCACTTGTGGTTAACATACATTCCAATGGAGACGGGAACGACAAGCGCCACCAGAGATATACCTGAAGGTGACAGAGAGCAACGTGATCGGCAGAACGCAGCGCAGGCAAGATGAATGCAAGAATGAGTGGTCTCCAAAAGGTTTAGGAGAGAGAGCAGACTCCTTTCTTGAATACACGAAATAATCAAAAAACAAACAGCCTCCCCCAAACTCTACTTCTTCACCTACTTCAGCAAATAATTCATTTCTGGTGGAAAAATTGATTGTATTGATGATATAAATCCTTGCCCTAAATCCTAGATTAATGTTTTTTAGACTTCCTTATAGAAAAGACTTCCTTTTTTTAGACTTCCTTGTCAATTGATATCTTTTAGTTTCAACTTGTCAGAATCTTGGCTTATTTGGCTTTGGAGTCTTTATATCCTAGTGAAAAATATCTTTTCAAAGTGTGTGTGTGTGTGTATGTGTGTATTTTTGGGGTTTACAAAGATGATATTTAACATCTGTTACTTCACAGTAGTAGAAATAAAAGAAAAAGTTCAGGATTCTGCAGGCATTCTGTGGCTAATGACTTTGAGTTAAGATTGACTAGCGTGATTCAAACCTGCGGCAGAAAGGTGAGACAATAGGCTGAAAAAGCATGCTTTAAATTTTCCATGAGATAGTATATTTGGCGACCTTTCAAGTAATTATAATTCTTCGCAGGAACGTGCTCACCCAGCCAGATAAAGAATCATACTTCAATTTCTCTGTGTTAAATTTACTGCTGTTCTTGCGACATGTGGTTTGTTTCTCCTTATTATTTAACACTCATTTGTCCAATGGCTGCTTTTATATGATATACCACCAAACAACTTGTAACTTTTCTCGCAAGCTGTTTCTTTTTCAAACATCCCTTTGAAGCACTAGGAGAAAGTGGAGTCGAATGATGAAATTCTGAGAGTGGGAGTTGCTTGGTACTGAAGTGGATTGAACTAGGACTGGGAAATGGATTCTAGATTCCAGGGCTGTAAATGTCAATTTAAAACGAATATAATAGTGATGAAAACGTAATGTCTTTGCAGCCTTCTGGCCCTCCTGGCAGTATAAGGGTCTGCAATGACTTTTTCCCAGAAATTACACAATGGGATTAAGTGTACCAAGAGTAGGAAAAGAAAAAAAAAAATACGGATGAAAGAATAAGGAGAAAATGGTGGAATAAAGGAAATGAAAAAGGGTCATCGATGGACATACTGGTAAAGGCTCCTAGAAAAATCCCCTTTGGGTGTCCTTGCATCCTGCTCTTGAGAGAATCATTCTTCCTCTGGGTCTCCAGACTGCTCCCTAAAGGGGTGTTTGTCCGCCTTAAAGGAAAACCACACTGATGCGTACCAACCGTCCTGTAGTGTCTTCCATCTGGGGGCCGATGCTGTGATTGGAATGTGAGTGTGATTGGGCTTTGGTGGTGTATTTGTCATGTGTCAGGTCTGTGCAAAGGCAGCCCAGCTCCGTGTTCGGCCCCTCCTTGCCAGGTCTTTATCTTTTGGGGGCAGCCGGAGGCTGCAGGATACACACACAAGCAGGACCAGCTGCTGACGTCGATGGCAGAGTTGCATTTCCTCTCTTGACCCATACGAGACTGCATAAGGTTTGAAAGTTGACTCGAAGTTGGCTGGAAAAGACACCCTTTGCCCTTCGTCTCTCTCAGGGTGTAGGACTCACGCCTGGAGAGGTGGGTTGTTGTCATTGTTTACTCCCCAGCAGGCTGGATCTTGTGTACCTTATTCCCGTGTGCCTGAGCTCTCTGTGGCAAATACCTATCTATTTAGATGTGAAAGCATCTGCTTACATTCATGCCATTAGAACCGTAACTGGATCTTTAATCAAGTTTATGCGGCAGGTAGAGGAGGGAAGAAGGGAGAAAGAAAAAAGAGAAGGAAAGAGAATGGGGAACAGAGTCACGTGGTGGAACCTGGAGTCAGACAGACTCAGAGCAGGACCTTATTCACAAGCTGTGAGAACTGTGAGTTCTTTATGCCTCTGAGTCTTAGTTTCCCCGTCTGTGGAATGGGTAGCATTCTGTCTAACGGTGCTGATGTGAGAATCCGATGGTGAAGTGGATGCATGGTTCCTGGTCCTAGACTTCTTCAAACGCTTTGAGGGAGGAGGAGAGACAGCAACTTGCTGCAGTGTTTGAGGTGTTACTGGCTGTGCAAGCCGCCTCGGTCTCTGTCGTCGAGGTCTCATCCTCTGACGGGACGCAGGGCGTGTTGGCTGAGTCATCAGAACGTCGGCAGCATTGTATGGGAGCTGGGCACAAAGGCCCTGCCCACGGAGCAGGGTGAGAGCAGACCGGAGGGCTACTCCCAGCTCCCCGGTCATCCTGGACAAATTAAACATATGCCCTGGGCCTAAATTGCCTCGTTGAAAAAGTTGTGATAGCATCTTGCTAATTAATCAGGTTGTGTGTTTTCCACATTAAAGGATAGCAAGAAGGTTAGGTTGGAAAACATGCCTGGACAAAATGGTGAATAAGCGGAGTTAATATCTTTGTTTGGCAGGCTCTCATGGAAAATTTTTTTAATCTTTTCCTCTCTGTTTCTCTCCACTTCTGTTTTCTTTTTTTCCCTTTATGCCTTGTATGATGACGTCTTTCTCCTTTGAGGTGCTGATGATTCTTACTTTCTTTTCCTTGCTATCAATCATTCACACTGTAGTTAGAATTTCCCCATGTTGCCATGGGGGCATTTTCCAGAAGGGAATGAATATTAAGAGGTGGATACTTTCAGACTTAATTTTTTCTTAAACAACAAGTGATTTAGAATTAAACATTCTCATTCAGCAGACAGGTTCTGCGAGAAGTGTATACCACTCAACAAACTGCACTGTTCAGGAAGGTGTCCTCCCAGGCAGCACACGGGGTTGAGCAGTGTGAGGCCCAGGCAGGTGGTTGTGCAGAGCCACCTAAGGCCTGCTTACAGTAGATGACATCTGGCAGGAAGGAGTTCCCTGGGGTCAGTAGAAGGACCACAGGGGGGAAACCCCATACTGAACAGGTGTGCCAAAAAGAACCACTTTTTTGGGGGTAGAGGAGGGGTTGTCTAATGGCCATGGTAGGAATAAAGAGAAAGTAGAGACCATCTGAAGATACTACAATACAGGTTTTCCCCAGGGGATGCGCCAAAGTTTGTTCTAATTCAGTTGTGTAGACCTGAATCACGCTTTTTTTTTAAATCACAGAACCAATCTTTCTTAGAAATGGAAGCCATCCGGGACAGCTTCCCATGCCAACAGGAATCCTTTTTACAACCAACCATCTTTCTGAGGCACCGTTCAGTCTTTGCTCACGTGCACCCTTCCATGGGACCCCCACACCTCTTTGTGGCAGCCCATTAGGGAGACACGTGTCTCCCAGGTCAGCAGAGAAAAGACCATTAGCATACCAGCGATGAGTCCTGAGGTACTAGCTCACCCACATCTCAGCCTCGATGATCCTGGTTCTGGCAGATACCTGCTTTGCGTAAACCAGGAGTTATCCTGTCCTGCCCTTGAGCCCACGTTCCACCAGGGACCTAATCTCCCACCATTATTTGTTCCCCTACAAACAGAAAAAGGCCCTTTGCGTGTGGAGGTGACCATCTGGGAGCTGAGATGAGTGGACACAAGAGTCACAGCTCGCACATTTGACTCCTGGGACCTGAATCCAAGCTGGGTCGGTAGATCAGCTGAATCAAGACATGGTCCGCAGGGTACAGTTATAAACAGTGTGTTTCACCTGAAGGCTTCTCATGGCTGTTGCTTACTGGATGCCCTATTTTGAAATCATTAGTGGAATGTTTTTTTGGATTTCTTTAACTTGAGCGTTTGGGAGCAAATTCGCTCCCCCTGGATTAGCTGTGTTCTGGGTCATGGGAAGGACAGAACCTCCTGTGGCTCCAGTCTCCTCAGGTCCAGACGGCTGTGCCCAGGGGTCCCTCCCATCAGCCCCTCTCCCTGCTGATTTCAGTGGAGGACAAAATTGACTCTCCCATGGGCTCAAGGCTTGGAATTCAGATTCTGCTAATCCTCATTCAAACGCAGGCGAGACTTGTCCTAGAGTCCTTTGTTGTTGTTCAGGCACTAAGCTGTGTCTGGTTCTTTGCAGACCCATGGACTGCAGCACACCAGGCTTCCCTGTCCTTCAGTATATCTCCAGGAGGTTGCTCAAACTCATGTCCATTGAGTCGGTGATGCTATCCAACCATCTCATTCTCTGTGACCCGCTTCTCCTGCCTTCAATCTTTCCCAGCATCAAGGTCTTTTCAAACGAGTTTGTTCTTCACATCAGGTGGCCAGAGTATTGGAGTTTCAGCTTCAGCATCAGTCCTTCCAATGAACACTCAGGACTAATTTCCTTTAGGATGGACTGGTTGGATCTCCTTGCAGTCCAAGGGACTCTCAAGAGTCTTCTCCAACACCACAGTTCAAAAGCATCAATTTTTCAGCGCTCAGCTTTCTTTTTGGGTCCAACTCTCACATCCATACATTACTGGGAAAACCATAGCTTTGACTATACGGACCTTTTTCGGCAAAGTGATGCCTCTGCTTTTTAATATGCTGCCTAGGTTTGTCCTAACTTTTCTTCCAAGGAGCAAGCCTGCACAGACTATAGAGGGCGTGAGAGGTGAGGTCTAGCTGAGGCTGAGCCTGGCCTGAGAAGCCAGCCAGGGACAAGCAGAGGGAGGCTGGCCAGGCTCAGGGTCTGGCCCGACGAGTGACTTACCTATGTTATCGTAGGGAATCACGATCATCCCCGAGTCAACCCACATTTTGGTGTAGATTAACAGGCACAGTGGCATCATCCCCAGGGCGAGCAGTGTGGAGCAGGTGGTCATGCTGATGCTGGAAGGAAACGGGCAAGTTGACACGGCCCCCTGGGCTTTCCAGGGAAGAGGTGGTTTCCTTTCTCAACCCATAATCAGAAAGTCCTGCCAAAGACTCTCTCCAAGCTGCACCATCCGGTCTGATGGATGGAAATATACATGTCTTGTGCAGGTCACACCAGGGACAAGATGGTGAAATCTCTACTGAATCCCTTTCTATTTTGTCTCCCTCCCCACTGCTTCCCGGGCCTCCCCTAGTGGTTCAGACATTAAAGAATCTGCCTGCAATGCGGGAGACTCAGGTTCGATTCCTGGGTCGGGAAGATCCCCTGGAGAAGGAAATGGCAACCCACTCCAGTATTCTTGCCTGGAGAATCCCATGGAGAGGAACCTGGCGGGTTGCAGTTCATGGGGTTCACAAAGAGTCAGACACAACTGAGTAACTAACACTCACTTTCCATTGCTTCTCAAGCATCAGAGAAAATATTTCGTGACAACTTAAACTCATGTTAAACAAGGTACACGGTGCTTGGACATGCCTCCCTGAGAACCTCCAATCAGAAAACAGCAAACATATTTACACCTGCCAAGACGTCACGGGCTTTGGCGTGTCTGTCCAGGCCAAGATGAGATGGATCTCCAAAGCCCCTGAAGGAGAATGCATGCCCAAGGGAAGAAGTCTCAGTGTCTTTCCTTAAAGCAGACAAATTATTCCTCGACTAAAGCTTGAGAAAAGGAGAGGAAACCGACTTCAAAAACCAAAGAAACCAGGAGAGCAGGCAGGGTGGACCTCGTTTCTACTTCTGCTAAGAAATTTAGCAAATGGAGTTCAGCAGAACCAGGGTCTGGGACTTCCCTGGTGGTGCAGTGGATAAGAATTCATCTGCCAACGTGGGGGACATGGGTTCATTCCCTGGTCTGGGAAGATCCCATAGGCCATGGAGCAACTGAGCCCAGATGCCACAACTACTGGCCTGAGCTCTAGAGCCTGGGAGCCCCAGCTACTGAGCCCATGGAGCATGATGACTGAGGCCCAAGCACCCACAGCCCGAGGTCTGCAAAGAGAGAGGCCCCGCAAGGAGAAGCCGGAGCACTGCAACGAAGGGTAACCCCCGCTCGCTGCAACTAGAAAAGCCTGCACAAGGCCACGAAGACCAGGGCAGCCAAAAGTACAGAATAAATAAGTAAGTAAAATTATACAGATAAAAACTTAAAAGAGAACCAAGGTCTGGAAGTCTCCTCCCAAGAGCACCGGCGTGTGAATGAGCGGGCCTGGCTGAGCAGGAGGACTTTGGCTCTGGAGGTGGGGGGCGTGCAGTGATGCTTCTGCAGCAGCACTGTAGTGGATGGAGGAGGGCATTCGGGTTAAGGGGTCTTCCAGTCTCTGCGAGGTGCTCGGGGCATGGTGGTGCTGGTGCACAGTCTCTCCCCAGGAAATGGGGCCCTTAGAAGGCTGGGCCCGACCCTGGCCGGCTCGGAAGTAGGGGTGGCAACCTCCGCGACTCTTAGCTTACTTGACTTCTCTTGGCCAGTTTGCTTCTCTGTGAAATGAAGATCGTAATCGTTACCACTCACAGGATGAGGGACCCGGTGTGTCCAGCGCTTAGAATGATTCCAGGAGCTCGTTAAAAGCCAGTTAGCCCTAACACTGTCTGGCCACTGGGTATGTGTGCGTGTGTGTGTGTGTGTGTGTGTGTTGTGTTTCGGCACAGACTTTTCTGAAAGGCCCTCTAATAGTTGTAGCACTGAGACTATCCAAGTAGTAATTTCTTAAAGGGATTATACGTGGACTTCAAGGAAAATATTAAATTATTTATACCATCAGCTCCCTCCTGCTCCAAAAAAGCCCCCCAGTTTTTGCAAAATAAAGAATAGGGCAATGTTTATCAGGGGGCTTAACTTGCCTGATAATCTTTTTTTTTTAAACAACAGAATGAACTCATTTAAAATATGTTTAAAGGATTTAGAAAAAAAGATTTGTCTTAGTACAGCTAAAATAGTGTAACAGTAACCAATGCTGAGGACGTACATAAAGTACTTCCAAGAGGTTCAGTCTATTATGGTGACAGGTTGCCTTGACTTAGATTCACAAGAGGATGCTAAAGGCAGAGCTCTATGCCAGAATAATAAGTTAATTTGTCATAAACAGTTCTTGATCCTACTTATAAGTAAAATCCTGGAGTTCATAGATAATTTATCCCCCTCTCTCTTCCTTTGTCATTCTCTTTTTTATCTTTTATTTTAAAAAATAAGTTAGCATAGTTCTCCCCATAATAAAATTACTTTTATTCCAGTACACTCAATATGCTTTCCAGAGTGGAGATGACGAGAGTGGGGTGGAGAAGGGGGCAGTGTTCATTACCTGGATCACAGCAAAGAGAAAGGTGAGTACCTTCTGTTTTCACCATGAGAATGGCTTTTGGGAGGAAGTCTGTTTCTCTCCTTATTGTTCTTTCAAATTTCTTTGTGAAAGCTTCAATTCTGACTCACTGCTAAGACAATTTGTGAAGCTGTATCATGGTTTTGAGTTTGGCAAGAGCAGCTTCACAGAGGCCATGAGAAGGGCCAAGAGAGGAGCTGGAGACGGGGACGGTTTAGATTTAGTGGCTACCTGGAGCATTAAACACTGCAGGGGCCATGAGAATAGATGGCTTGAACTACTCGAAATGAGATGAAAACCAACTCAGATAAACAATTTTAAGGAGCAATGTAGGAGGATAAATTAACAAAAGGAAAAAAGCATTTTATATAAAAAATCAGAAGTTCTGCAAAGAGCAAGGAGGAGAAGAGGACGACAGAGGACGAGATGGTTGGATGGCATCACCAACTCAACGGACATGAGTTTGAGTGAGCTCTGGGAGATGGTGAAGGACAGGGAAGCCGGGCGTGCTGCAGTCCATGGGGTCACAAAGAGTTGGACACAACTGAGCAACCGAAGAACGGCAACAACGAACAGCAAAGAGGCCAACGATGGAAACACTCTACCATGCATTTGCATTTACGTTGGAATAAGAGAAAAGATAAGAATAAAACAAATCTCTTGGTTTAAATTCTTGTCTTAGCCCTGTTCACTGCCAGGGAGAATTTGTTCCCTTCTTGTTTTCTTTTAGGAATTAAAAGAAAGCAATAAATGAGAATCCAGTGAATGTTGAGGAATTTGGTGAAGTCAGTGATGAAAAATGCAAAAGACTGTAATCAGAAACGAAACACCAAGTTTGAAACAGCAAAAGAAGATATAGGTGAGGCTGGACAGTGGAAGGGATGACATAGTATCAGCATTGAATGGAGGTTCAGAGTCTGGATAGGGATAAATGGGTAGATCTGGATTCTGATTCGGACTCTCACATACACTGACCGTTACCTCTGTCAAGGTTTGGAGCCTTAATTTCATCATTTATCAAATGCAGAAAGTAGTAGTATTAATACTAACCTCAGGGGATTAGTAGATCAGTAGAGGATTAAAATACACTGGTTGGATGGCATCACCAACTCGATGGATATGAGTCTGAGCAAACTCTGGGTGTTGGTGATGGACAGGGAGGCCTGGCATGCTGCAGTCCATGGGGTGGCAGAGTCGGACACAACTGAGCGACTGAACAGAACTGAACTGAACTTATACCGTGAGTGGCTCCTAATAGCATCTACTAACTGTTTGCCAGTAAATAAAAGGAATTGCTGCAGAGAGAGGCAAGGCTCAGTTCCTTTGAGGGGAAAAATAAAGGGAAAATCATACAGTGTTGAATTAATTCTTAAATGAGAGCTGGACATATATGTGGTTGAAATGGGAGGAATTTCTTTGACTTTGTGATAAGCCCAAGGGTCAATCTAGAACAACTAAAATAAACAGTGAACACAAAGCTGGAAGATGACAAATATAATGACGCCTGGATAAAGAATAAAGGAAGTGGTAGGAAAATCTAGAAACTTTTCCTAGTTTTCTTGAAAATTTCCTCCTTTCCTAGAAAATAATAGAAACAAGTGTAGACTGTGCATAGCAATAAAGGAATGAGGGGGAACGGGAGAAAGGGCGCACAGGCAGCAATTCCCCAAAGAAGTGAGAAAAAAGAAAGCGGGAAGGAAAAATCCTTTGGTCGTGTGGTGGTGGTTTACTTGCTAAGTCTTGTCTGGCTCTTGGGACCCCATGGACTGTAGCCCACCAGGCTCCTCTGTCCATGGGATTCTCCACGCAGGAATGCTGGAGTAGGTAGCCATGCCCTTCTCCAGGGGATCTTCCTGACCCAGGGATCGAACCTCATCTCCTGCATTGCAGGCGGTTTCCTGCATTGCAGGTGGATCCTTTAAGGACTGAGGCACCAGGGAAGCCCGTGCGGTGCGTGCTCAGCCATTGTTAAAGAAAGGGGAGATTCAAAAGCAGGGAGACTTTGCGTGTAGAACAGACCTAGGGGGTGGGGGTCTCTGTGTTCATTCCCAGAACTGTGAGCCTGGGCCTCTGACAAATTCACCTGAAAACACTTCTGTTTCTCCCCGAAACATTTTGTGCCTAATGCACCCATGACAGTGCTAGAACAGGTGAAAACACCTGTTTCCTGATCAGATTCCCACGACAACTTTCTAGGCTGGAGTGAAGGAGCTGAAATACTACTTGCTGTAGATCAGTGAGCAAGGATTCCATTAGCAAGGTCTCTATTTTGTTGTGTGTGTGTGTGTGTGTGTGTGTGTGTGCGAAGTCACCAGAGACTGCAAATTGATGACTTCCCTGGTAGCTCAGACAGTAAAGTGTCTGCCTACAGTGCAGGAGACCTGGGTTTGATCCCTGGGTCAGGAAGATCCTCTGGAGAAGGCAATGGCAGCCCACTCCAGTATTCTTGCTGGGAAAATCCCATGGAGAGAAGCATGGTAGGCTACAGTCCGTGGGGTTGCAAAGAGTCGGACACAACTGGGTGACTTCCCTTTCCCTTTCACTTTCTCAGGTTTTGGAAGAGACGATGGGGTGAGAGAGAGAGAATTTGATTTCCCCCTGAAACCACACCCAGGAAAGTGAAAGCCAAACGATATTGATTTGCTCCTGTTCTGTGCCATCTGTTCAACTAGTGTAGGTACCTGCTGGTATAATCAGTCACATCTCGGCTGCCATTGCTAGAATTTAAGCGGAAATGGAGAAGCTAAAGTGCCCAGAGGACAGAACTGGAAATACAAATGTTAGATAGAATTGTATCCACACAAATGATCATGAGACTTTAGTTATCCACTGCTCACAAGGAAAGAATAAAAAATGTTGGCAAACCATTTCCCAATAGCTGAAATGTCACTTTCTTAATTTGCTCTAAAGAAAATCTATTTTTCTGAAGTTAGAAAATATATTTAGAGATATATTTTTCTAAAATATATTTTCTAAAGAAAAAAATATTTGAACAGTTTTTCCTCTAACAGATGCAATGCATAATGCAATTTATCGCCTTCATTGTGGTATAATTTAACCTTTCAATGATTATTATTCCTGATACCCTATTACTTGTTCCACTAAAATGCAGTGGTGTCTTCTGGGTGATGGGTTCATACAGCTGTCTGTCCCTAAAAGATCTGAGGGCTTCCCCGGTGGCTCAGCTGGTAAAGAATCCACCTGCAATGCAGGAGACCTGGGTTTGATGCCTGGGTTGGGATCCCCTGGGGAAGGGAATGGCTACCCACCCCAGTAGTCTTGCTTGGAGAATTCCATGGACAGAGGAGCCTGGGGTCTACAGTCCATGAGGTCACAAAAAACAAGAGCTGCTGTGTTTTGTGAGTTGTTTTCTTCACCTTGGAGGCATTTTAAATTGAGGTCAGGATTTTGGGCCCACTTGCTGCCATGAGACACAATTCTGCCCCTCTAATACCTTGCCCCCCCCCACCCCCAACTTCTTGTTTCTCATCCTCTGTGCTGGGTGAAAGCCCAGCAAAGCTTGAGAATTGGGCAAGTAAGTAGGTCCTGTGTGAAGAACGTCTATGAGATCAAGTAGGATTTACTTTGGGTGTGCCATGTCTTTCGCTGGGTCTTGTTTGAGTTCCAGAGAGGTGAAATTGCTAGAGAGGTAAGATGATAGCACTGGGTGGTTATTGGTGTTGTTCACAAGACAAGGGAATCAGTGGAATGCACACTATCCAGGAAGAAAATGAACAATTTTCAACACCACAGTCCTATAAGAAGACTTCTTCTGACTTGCTGAAGGATTCATCTACTCTGATTCAGCTGGGGATTTTCCACTGTGATTTCAAATTCTACTTCTGGCTCTCTTATTTCTTAATATTTTTATTTCTTACAGGAACTGTTATGCAAGGGAAGCAAGATTATATAATCATCTCCTGTTTCCAGAGAAATAAAATTTCCTTTTAGCCACAGGAAAGTGTGAGTTAGAACCTTTAGATAAGGTTTTTTTTACTGTTTCAGCCCCCAGAAGGGAATCTACCCCCAAAGCTGATCAACTCAGCACTAGATACACTTTTCTGTCTACAGATGATCACACGTGTGGCCTTACATGGTGATACAGGTTCTTTCATTTCGTTGAAAAATTGCATTACATAATATGACATAAAAGCTGTTTGGTGGCAAAGTCCTGTCTTCAATTCACTTCACCCACCTCATTTTGCTTGTAGATTCCCACCTCTGTGCCTCCATCCGGGTCAAACTAAGCTGAAATGTAAGGAGGCCTTATTGCTATATGGCGGTTCACAGATTAACTAAACCTGAACAACACTTGACATCCTTTGCTCCTCACAGGACTTTCATTAGGGGGAAAAAAAAATCTGTTACAGGGAAGAGATGGTACTTCCTTATGTGAGGGAGATGTAAGGTGAAGATACATGGTTGGTGTGGGTTTTCTAAAGCTTCTGGAGAAATCGGCATCAGCAGAGTGAGGTGGTGGGCTCCCGCGTGTCCACTAGGTGCTGAGTTAATCCGGAATCCAGTTTGACAGTTTGTGGTGGTTACATTTCCACACTGTGAGCGTCTCTCTTCTGAGTGTTGTTGCTGAGGTGGTGAACAGAGTTGCCTACTGTTCAGTATTTAATAAGCACACATTATACTGATACCGGCTGGTTTGCAGAAATGCACACCTTTCACCAGAAATGAGGAATGGTGAGGGAAGGAAAATCATATTTGTCTACTCAACTTGTAGCATTAAAATTCTTGGTCCCCTCCCATTAATGCTTCACCTTATTCCGATTAGTTTTTTTTATTTTTTCCCCCAGTGCTAGTTCAGATTAGCATAGGATAAAATGGACAAACACTGTAATTAAGATTACTCTGGGAAGCAGAGAAAACATCCTCTGTTTATTTTATAGGAAGGTAAGCATAATTTTTTAAAAAACTGCTGTAGTCTTTTTTTAAAATTTAAATTCAATAAATTAATAATAGAAGTGAAGCAAATGTACATTTTAAAAAATTTTATTTTAGGTTTTATACCAAGAGAAAGCTTGTCCAAAAAAACTGGCTGTATGTGGTTGTGATCTCATCCTAGCATCTAATGTTTAGATTTGATTTCATGTTTACATTCAGGACTCCTCATCACCTCAAAGAAAGTTTTTTTTTTCCCTGATGCCAAGGAAAACTGTCTCAGGTGTAGCTTCTGGGTTGGAAAGAATTTATTTTTTGGAAAAACTTTGACTCTTTTCCCAAAGAGAAACAGCAATTATCCAGCTCCTCGTTAACTGAGTTAGATTCAAAAACCCAAACACAGAATAGAACCCTTAGATTCACACAGCACGGCAGCCGTGCAGGAAGGTGAGGAAAGGCATCTCGTCTCTTGTCTCAGCTGGACCCCAGATCCATGGCAGAGCAGATGGGCATTCACGATGCCACAGGCTACTGAGAAGGTTAATTCAATGCCATTAATGCGGTATTGTGAGGTTTACAGATCTTACCTCAGGTCCATGTCGCCATCCACCCAATAGGCCAAGATGTTGGAGGAAGTCCCTCCCGGACAGCATCCCATGATGAGGACCACTACAGCTTGGATGGGGATGATGTCAAAGGCCACGGAGAGGATGAATCCTGTGAGGGGCATGATCCCGAACTGACAGAGGAAGCCGATGCAGATGCCCCATGGCCGCTTTATGTGCCCTAGGAATTTCTTGAGTTCCACGTTGCATCCCATGGAGAACATCACCAGAGCCAACAGGATGGTCAGGACGGCGCTCAGGACCGCACTTAGAACGGCGTTGAAGTTGCTTTCTGGTACCAGACAGGACGTGCCATTGCAAACTGTTGCATTGGCCAAACAGACCATTGAGTTATCCATTGCTGGCTGTTCTGCTCAAACGCTCACTGAAGTCCACAGCAGTTCCAGTCCACTGCTCCTACTAGACAACACCGTCTGCTCCAACCGCATCCAACTTTTAAACCCTTTTCAAACATGTGTCACCTGGTGTCTCCTTCCAAAGCCACCTCAGAAAGGCAATAAAAAACAATAAATGCTAGAATGTCAGTTTCGAGAGGTAACCTTACAACACAGCACAAATTATGAATCATAAAAGCCCTGCCAAATTATTGGCCCAGACAGAGAATTCTAATTAATCATTTATTAGCATGATAACGAACTGTGCATTATAAAAAGAGCCATGTTAATGTTTAATGCTGGGAAGCTTTGTTAAATAATCTTAGTTAAGTGACACTTAAAATCAGCTCGGACTATTACAGAACATTGTAGGGGCATGTCTCATCTCTGTGCAATATGGGAGCACTGGGTCCTGAGAAGTCCAGTGCCTTGTGACAAATCAAACTACTGATCAGTATCAGACTTTGAGCTAGAACCCAGACCACCAAGCTCCTTAACGAATAGTTTTCCTTCCACATTGATGTGTCTGTGTGTATTGGTCTATAGTGCTCATGGAAGGAATATTTAAGTTTGAGAAACTTGTAGGGCCTTTATGCACACCTATGGGAGAGTAACACAGAGAAGGGTAGGATGTTTTCTGTGTTTTCTGGTGGGAAGGCTGGCCAGGAGAGCCCCATCAGTTATCTACACATAATTATGTGTGCCTCACCATGGTAACAAAGGGCTTCATGGCCAGAGAGATAATACAATGAGCTGGAGGGATGAACCTCAGAGGAGTAGGTCAAAGTGATGGGTGTCAGGAACTGGAATTAAAACTTTTTTGGGGGGATAGGGATCTGAGGTCCTGAAGCAGAATGCTGTCCTTAGGGTACATGGAAGGTTAAAAAAGAAGGAAGAGCAGAAATTCTTCCTGTTCTCAAAGCTTTACAACCCAATTGTTGGGTCAGGGTGCATCCCAAGAATAAAATTGAATGTTTTGATTGTGATTTGCAATTTATAACACAAACTTTAGTTTATTATTCAGTTTAAAACCTTAAGTAGGATTAGCACCCCCATTTTACAGATGAGGACTGAGGGTCTAGGAAATGTGGTGCTTTATTCAAGGTTGGAAGTGTAAGGTGAAAGTGTTAGTCACTCAGTTGTGTCCAACTCTTTGTGACCCCATGGACTGTAGCCCACCAGGCTCCTCTGTTCGTGGGATTCTCCAGGCAAGAATACTGGAGTGGGTTGCTATTCCCTTCGCCAGGGGATCTTCCCAACCTAGGGACTGAACCCAGGTCTCCTGCTTTGCAGGCAGCTTCTTTACTGTCTGAGTCCAGCAGATATTAACTGGAAATGCTGAAACTCAGTTTAGCCTGAGGGAGACTAAGAGAAATACCTTTAAAAAGGGTTTCTCTGAACTTCGTGGACTCAGGAATCCCAGAGGGTCTTGTTAAAATGTAGAGTCTGAGCCTGGAAGTCTGGGATGGGCCCTAGGCGTCTGCATTTCTGACAAGCTCCCAGTTCAGGATGACTTTGCCGATCCAGGCATCACGCTGGTCTCAATACCCACATTAGGGTGTCACCAACTGCACCCAAACTGGTGAAAATCACATTTACTGGTCACTTTCGTACTGAAGAACTTACTGCAAACAGTGTTTACAGAGCAACTCGGTGTGGGAAATCAAACTTTGTCATAACTTGGGTGAATGGGAGCTGTGGGCAGTAAGGGTGGGGGTGGTGGGCGATGGGGGTGCCGGCCACTAAGCCAGCTATAGAGTCAACTGAGTCAGAAGTCCCAGCTGCTGGGGTCCCTGACCATGACACTTCCATTTGGGGCTGAGCTGTTGGGAAAACCCTGAGCCATGTCCTCAAAGGGTGACAGGGACTCAGGGTCCCTGCTGGTCCCAGGAGCCTGCCCCAGGGTTGTATTCCCTGGGTGTCTGGGTCCATGACTGCCTACCCTGCATGGGTGGGTCCATTCCTGCCTTCCCCACATGGGTGGGCTTATGGGCTTTGCCTGCCAGTTCCTAGGAGGCCCTCTGTCTCTGCCATCCTCCTTCCCCTTCCCGAAGCTAAAAGATTCAGTTCAGTTCAGTCACTCCGTAGTATCTGACTCTTTGCAACCCCATGAACCGCAACACGCCAGGCCTCCCTGTCCATCACCAACTCCCGGAGAACACCCAAACTCATGTCCATTGAGTCGGTGATGCCATCCAACCATCTCATCTTCTGTCATCCCCTTCTCCTCCTGCCTTCAATCTTTCCCAACATCAGGGTCTTTTCAAATGAGTCAGCTCTTTGTATCAGGTGGCCAAAATATTGGAGTCTCAGCTTCAGCATCAGTCCTTCCAATGAACACCCAGGACTGATCTCCTTTAGGATGGACTGTTTGGATCTCCTTGCAGTCCAAGGGACTCTGAAGAGTCTTCTCCAACACCACAGTTCAAAAGCACCAATTCTTCTGCGCTCAGCTTTCTTTATAGTCCAACTCTCACATCCATATATGACCACTGGGAAAACCATAGCCTTGACTAGACTAGCTAAAAGATTAGAGCTAGCTCATTCCCATCTGGGGTCCCCGCTCCTGATCCTGGGAGTGGAATGACACGCCCTGCCCTGCTGGCTGGCTCCGAGCATCTGAGCATCTTCTGACCTCTGACCCTTTCTGGTTCACTCTGACCTCTGACCCCTTCTGGCTCACTGCCAGCCAGCCAAGCACAGATGACAGGAATGTGCCCTCTGCTGCTACACCTTGGCACTGCTCTGCGAGCTCTTCCCCGCCCTCCCACCCTGCCAGGCCAAGCCAGGGGAGGGAAGGGGCCGCCCGGTGCAGAGATGTAGAATCGTGAACTTGACACACTCCTACCCAAGGTCGATGATCAGCTTTCCAAGCAGCTGCCCTGCTCTGACCTCCAGCATTGCCAGGGAGAGTCTGAGAGCTAGCCCAGGACCTGCGGGCACACAGCATCTCCTACTCCTCCGAGTCTGGTCTGGAAAGGGGAAGCAGGGTCCTGTGGCTTGTGTGGAAGCACTAGGACTTTTCCCAGGATGGGCTACGTGTTCTGGCCGTGCCTGGAGTTGCCAGGTGCAAGCCTCCCAGCCCTTGGTCCAAGGGAGAGACCAGTGAAGGGAGAGAAAACCCGGATGGGGAACAAAAGCTCTTCTCATATTTCAGACGACTTGCTAAGGAGGTTTGAGGCTCCCAGGGGCTGAATGCTTTGCATATAGACAACTTGCAAATGAGCAGTCTGTTTGACTAGACTGGAGTGCTACAGTTCTGGTTTAAAAAAAAATGTGCCAATGCATTTCTAATTTTCACATTGTTTTTACATAAATTTGCACATTAGGCTCTGGAGGCCTTCTATTCAAGTATGGGAGTGATTCACAATTAATTAATACCCTTAACTCAGCTGCATTCAAATTCAGGCAGCAGACCAGGATGAAGAGGAAAGATCTAAATATGAAAAAAAAAAATCATTTACTTTAATCACCACACAGAATCAGGGAACAGATGCACACCTGAGTGAGCCGTTGGGAGGCTGGGGCTTGATTTCCACTGTCATCTTTCTCAGTCTTTTCTGCTCGGCTTCTTCATGCCCGGGGCTCAGATACGAGGCATCCTTCAAGAAGCCAGTAGCGGGTTTCTGTTCCTGGCCTCCTGAGTGGAGAAATGGAGGATCGTGGGGCAATTCAATGGCTCAGGCTTCCGTCTGGTTCCGGTGTAGATGCATGGTTTTGGAGAAATGAGAGTTTAATAGCTTTGCAAGGTGTTTGGGGGCTTCCCAGGTGGCACTAGTGGTAAAGAACCCGCCTGCCAATGCAGGAGATGTAAGAGACGTGGGTTCAATCCCTGGGTTGGGAAGATTCCCTGGAGGAGGGCATGGCAACCTACTCTAGTATTCTTGCCTGGAGAATCCCACGGACAGAGGAGCCTGGTGGCTACAGTCCATAGGGTCACTGAGACATGACTGAAGTGACTTAGCGCACGCGCACACACACACACACACACACGTACACACATGCAAGGTGTTTGCTCTGAAGTTCATATGATGAGAAGTGAGCTTTCTATTTCCTATTGTGCTCCATCAGGAATGGCTCTGTTCAGAGCAACAGTCTTGGGGACTTAAGAGAGTCTGCACAGTTCTCTCTGAAACAACTTTCCTCTCTCCTTTCTTCTGTCCTTTCCTATGGATTGAGCTTTTATGGAGCCTGAAAATCCCACGATTAGAATTATTCTTTGGACTCTCCAACGACCCTCTTTGAGACAAAAATACCCTGGGGAGAATAGCCCCAGGAACAGCTAGCTGTCCATGCATCTGAGAGGCAGTAAAGGAAAAAAGAGAGCAAAGTATTGGTAAGAAGAAAGTATTTAGTATGAAGGGTTTAGAACTTACTGAATGTGAAAAGCACTGGACTTGGACTCAGAAGATCTGAAGTCTAGGTGTCCTTTGGTTGAAGATACTGGCCAACTGTTAAGGCTTTTGTGAATGAATATGAAGCCATATTTAAAGTCTGAAGGATGGTGTAACCACTTACAAGAATGATTCAAGCTAAACATACACGTGGCCTATGACCCAGTCATTCAAGTCCTGGGTAAAGACCTAACAAATCCAACAATTGAGCTCCTTGATGAGCTAGAAAGTCCTTGGTAGCACCATTCATAATAGATCCAACCTGGAACCTATCCAAAGGTCCACCAGGGGGGGAATGGGTACATTAATCATGGTCTATCCACACAATGTAATTTTGTGCCTTAATTAGGATGAATGATCCGCCACAGCAAGGCTAATGTTGAGGAAAAGAGGCCAGACACAAAAGAGCACACACAAAAACAAGCAACACTGACCTAAGGGGTCAGAGGTCGAGACGGGACTACCCTTGGCTGTGGGTGGCGGGAGACTGCAGGCGTGAGCAGTTTGCTGTTCTTTAACAGAAAGTTAGAAGTGGCGACACTTCTAGGTGACCTTATTCACGAAGCAGAAATAGAGACACAGACAGAGGTAGAGAACAACATGAATCCCAAGGGGGAAATCAGGGGAGGGATGGAATGACTGGGAGTCTGGGACTGACACATTCACACCGTTGATACTGTGGATGAAACAGAAAACTAATGAGAACCTACTGCGCGGAGAACTGCAGTCAGTGCCTGCGGTGACCTAGACGGGGAGGAAATCCGGAAAGAGGGGGTATGTGTACACCTACGGCTGAGTCATCTTGGTGTACAGTATAAGCTAACATGACGTTGTAAAGCAACTGTCCTCCAATAGAAGTTGATTAAAAAAATAATAACACTTATGTGGTGGCAGGAACAGACTGGGGGGAAGATATATGTCCTGGCCCAGAGAAGGCAACTGACGGGAGATAAGACCAGACCTGAGATGATTTCATGGGAGAAAAAAGCAGGGGGCAGACATAGGGGATTTGGGGAGCATCAGGATGTAGGGAGGTAGGGAGATGGATATTTCACTTTTACCTTTTGACAAGGGTTGGTTTGGTTTACCATCCTATGGTTGCTAACTAACTACGGCTTAGTAATTTTGTATTGATCAGTTAAGCATTCTCTAAATGTCTAAAAATATTAATCTCTGTGAGTCTTTAATAAAGTACACTTGGGTTAATCAATTTTAGATAAATCTCCAAGCAAACCCTTTTTACAGAAGGCAATGCTTATGTCCTCTTTGCTTCCTCAGTGATTCATAATATTATTTAAATTTAATTTTATTGAAGTAGAGTTGATTTACAATGTTGGGTATATACACTACAGTGATTCACTTACTGTGAATCATATATTCATTTGCATGTTCTTTTTTCCCTTATAGGCTTTTACAAGATATTGAATATAGTTGATATTGAATATAGTTCTCTGTGCTATAGAGTAAGGCCTTGTTGGTTATCTAGTTTATACATGGTGGTGTGTATCTGCTAATCCCAAACTCCTAATTTATCCCTCCCCACACCTTTTCCCTTTGGTAGCCCTAGTTTGTTTTCTGGGTCATGCCATCTCTTATTAGGACGAGTGAGTGAGTGAAGTCGCTCAGCTGTGTCCAACTCTTTGCAACCCCGTAGACTGTAGTTTGCCAGGCTCCTTCATTCATGGAATTTTCCAGGCAAGGATACTGGAGTGGGTCATCATTTCCTGACCGTCACTATTTCTTGGGTATGCTCTTTAGTTTTGTGGTTTAAGATCATTTGTATACAAACACATCTAATTACAAATCAGTTGCAACTCACTGACTTCAAAGTGGTACTAAATTTGAAAATGGGCACTATCTTTAGAAAAAATTGAATTTGAGTTCTAACATGAGACAGATTCTCTTTGGATCTTCAAGCATGTACTCATATCATCAAGAGCTGGCTGAGATACAGATGCATAATCTCAAAGAGTGGTCTCATAATCTCAGCTCCTCAATCATTCATTCTCCATAAATTTTTACACCCTCAATAGATTACAGTTGGCTTCTTAGAGAGGGTCACCAGGGTCTTAGATTATTTATCATCTGTCAGGTTCGGAAGAGTAAGATTGTGACATTGTTAACATAGAAAAACAGTCTATCTCCTTGTGAGGAAGGTATTATCATCTCTAATTTACAGATGGAGTGACTGAGGCTCAGAGGAATTGAACCATTTCACTTAGGCAGATGTAGAAGACCTGGTATACCAGCTCCTTTATAGAAAACAAGTTTCCCTCAGAGCCTCAGGTCGATGTGGGCATCAGGTCTGTTGGATCAGGCAGATGCCAAGGGACTCATTTCACACTGTCTCTCCAATTTCCCACTGGCAGTGAGAAGCGAGGCTGTGTACACCCTTATGCTTATTCCGTGCGTAGACCTCCGCCCCCCGCCCCCGCAAGCATGTGCACACACAGACTACTTCCCCTGGCAAGATCCTCCAGGCTTGGTGGCCAAGGAAATACCTGTGACTTTGATAGCTCTATGCCAGAAAACCTACTCCCATCGGACTCCAGGTGCACTGTGCACCTGCTCAATAACACCTCTGCTATTGACCCTGACCTGGCTCACCTAGCAGGAAGTGTCTCAGAAACTGAGCTCCTCCCACCGTACACCTGAAGTCTTATTCCTAGAGCCAGCATCTCAGCCATATCACCTACGTGTTCATACCAATGCTCCCCTCGTCCTGAAGGCTTCTCAAGACCCTTCACGAGGCGTCGTCACTTCGCCGAGGATGGTCGCACATCCTGCGGCATCTTCTCGCCTCGCTACCGCCCCTCTCCGGCCGGCAGCGCAATATCACCTGAGCTACAGGCTACCTCCAGCTATCCGTCCTTTTCCCGCCGTCATCTGCTCTCCACCAAGCAGTCTTAACGATCAAACAGCTAAAACTAAACTCACCGGATTATGCCAGTCTCTGCTCAACTTCGCCATAGAGGTTCCCGTTACACACAGAATAAAACCCAGACTGTTGTGTTCTAAAGGGTTCTGCATAGCCTGGCCCTGTCTTTTCAGTCTGAATCTCTGCCATGGTCTTGTGCCAGCCACTCTGGTCTTCTTGATGTTCCTGGAGACAGGAGCGCTTCACGTCTCCTTCGGGATTTTGGGCTGGCTGTTGCTTTGCCCAGAACAATTTCCGTTTGCTTTCAGGACTGTTCATCCCCTCACTTCATTTAAGTCTTCTTCACATGGCATCCTTTAGAGAAGCCTCTTCTGATGACTTTGTTTAAAAAATACTCTGTCCATCTTTAAGCCCAATACTTTACTTGTCCTTTTTTTAAGGTATTGGAACTGTATTTGTTTATCTACTTATTTATTTCTGGCTGCACTGGGTCTTTGCTGCGTCTCTCTAGTTGGGGAGTGTGAGCTCCGGAGTGTGTAGTCTTGGGAGCCACAGCACATGGACCAGCTGCTCCGTGGCATGTGGGATCTTAGCTTACAGTTCCATGAACATGGATTTAACTTCCCTGTGTTGGAAGGTGGGTTCTTAACCACTGGACTGCCAGGGAAGTCCCCGGCTTGTTCTTTAAAGCCCTTAACTGCTAGTGGGAATCCACCGCATATCTACTTGTTCACTTCTTTTATTGTCAGTTTCCACCCATCTTAGTTTGTTCCTGCTGCCATAGCAAAGTACCACAAACTGGTACTCAGAGTTCTAGAGGGTAGAAGTCCAAGATCAAGCTGTTTGGCAGGACTGGTTCCTCCTGAGGGAGATTGTTCCATGGCTTATCCTGACTTCTGGGGGCTGGATGGCAGTCTTTGGAGGTTCTTGGCTTGTAGCAGCATCACCTCAATATCTTCCTTTATCTTCGCAAGGTGTTATCTCTTGTGCAAGTCTGTGTCTATGTCCAAATTTCCTCTTTGTAGGAGCACACAATTATATTAGACTATTCCTTAAAAAACTAAAATAGAGCTACCATATGATCCAGCAATCCCACTCTTTGGCCTATATTTGGAGAAAAATCATGATTTGAAAAGATACACGCACCCCAGTGTTCATTGCAGCACTATTTATAGTAGCCAAGACATGGAAGCAACCTAAATGTCCACTGGCACAAGAATGGATAAAGAAGATAAGGTACATATATACAATGGAATGTTAGTCAGTCATAAAAAGATTGAAATAATGCTATTTGCAGTCACATGGATGGAACTGGAGTTTATCATACTAAGTAAATAAGTCAGACAGAGAAAAATAAATATTGCATCATATTGTTTATATGTGGAGTCTAAAAGCATGGTACAAATGGAGCTATTTACAAAGCAGAAATAGAGTCACAGATGTAGAAAACACACTGTGGTTACCAGAGGTTAAGTAGGGGTAAACTGGAAGATTGGGGTTGACATATACACACTACTATATATAAAACAGGTAACTAATAAGGACCTACTGTATAGCTCAGGTAACTCAACTCAGCACTCTGTAATGACCTATATGGGAATAGAATCTAAAAAAAGAGTGAATATACATATAACAGATTCACCTTGCTATGCACCTGAAATTAACACAACATTGTAGACCAACTACCCTCCGATACAAATTAATTAAAAAACCTTGAAATGAGACCTAAATTTTTTTTATTAAACTAGGATCCACCTTAATGACCTCGTCTTAAATTGATCGTCTGTAAAAACTGTGTGTCCAAATAAAGCCACTTCCTGAGGTACTGGGGATTAGGACTTCAATATGTAAATTCTTGGATGGACACAAACGAATTCCTTCTGGAGCATGACTTTCTCTTACTCATTAGTCTATATTTTGCATCAGAATTGAGTCAGGAAAGAAGTCCTTGCTAACCAAGTGCCTAAGAATATTCTCTTCTTGCAAACTTTCAACTGGACCTTTGGTTCGTTCTCTGTATCAGGCTGTGAAAACCCCTATCATGGGGGTTTCCATGATCGATGCCGATATGCAAGATTCCTCTGTCTTGATGGTATAAGTCATCCATCCTCACCTTTCCCCCCTGCCTCGCCCATCAGTGTTGCTAAGTGAGTGGCATTTACTGTTCTTGCTCAGCAACTCTCCCCCACCGCCCTTCTTGATCCCAGATTTATTACCAGTCCCAGCCTCGTGTGTCCTTGAGCATGGTTTCACTTTGACTTCCAATAGCTCCCTGTAAATGCCTGGATTCCCATTGTCTTTCCTGGCCTTCAAGAAACTGGTCCTGTCTACAGGACAGGGGTCTACAGCCAGACCCCTTACCCATGAGTGATGCCCTGGATGTGGCTTTGTGGCTGGCTGGACCTCAGAGGGGGTCAAGCACCAAGTCGTTACACACCAATTATATGTCAATCATGTCAGGAGCTTCATGTACAATAGCACTTTGAGAAACAAAGTTCAAGGTACCAATCTTTCTGATAAAACACATACCTTCCAAAACTAGAACAGTGACATCCTGGCAACAGACCTCTCCGAGTGGCAGGCTCGGCGAATGAAGCAGATGATGCAACCCTAGAAGGGTTCCCGGGTGACTCAGTGGTAAAAAGTCCGCCTGCCAGGCAGGAAACCTGGCTTCAGTCTCTGGGTCGGGAAGATCCCCTGGAGAAGGAAATGGCAACCCACTCCAGTATTCTTGCCTGGGAATTCCCGTGGACGGAGGAGTCGGGCGGGCTGCAGTCCATGGGGTGGCAGAGAGTCAGACAGGACTGAGCGACTGAGCACAGTGGAGCATGCGCTTTGGCCGTGTCTTATTTCTCAGGTTTCCTCCCTTGGTTTCCCTTTTGAGCAGTAGAGCTGCCCCGTCTCTTTACCATCTTCATCTACTCTGCGGCTGCTGCTGAGTCGCATCAGCCGTGTCCGACTCTGTGCGGCCCCATAGACGGCAGCCCACCAGGCTCCCCCGTCCCTGGGATTCTCCAGGCAGGAACATTGGAGTGGGCTGCCATTTCCTTCTCCAAAGCAGGAAAGTGAAAAGTGAAAGTGAAGTCGCTCAGTCGTGTCCGACTCTTAGCGACTCCATGGACCGCAGCCCACCAGGCTCCTCCATCCATGGGATTTGCCAGGCGAGAGTACTGGAGTGGGGTACCACTGCCTTCTCATGTACTCTAGCTCCTGTCAAACTTCTATATCGAGGGGAAAAAAGACAAAAAACCCAGACAGACAGAAATCTTTCCTTGTTTTCCTTTGTACTTTCAGACATGTTAGATTTTTTGGATACTTGACTAAATACAAAGAGAGGAGAAAGCAAAATTAACAAAATACAGGAAAGCCTAAATGTAGGCAAATTGTCCAGGCTTTTAAGAGTTCAAGAAGGGTGTCTAGGCTGGGGAGAGGCAGTGACTGAGGTTAAGGACAAACTACCAGATATTTGAGTGATGAATGAAGGAATTTGGACTACTTCCTGCACAGGGTTTTTGATCACAGCAATGGGATTGAGGAGCCTAGATGGCTCTGAGACACTAATTAAAGTTATAAACGAAGAACGCTTGGTGACTAGGCGCCTTGTTAAGTCAGAAAGAGTCAAAGAGAAATTTAAATTTCAAGTTGCAATTTGATAAGCAGGCCTCATCCTCAATGAATCACAAGAAAACAAGCTTGGGGTAAATAGGATGAGGGTAGTCAATTTCTGTTTTGAGTACATGTTGAATATGAGCTGCTTTGGGGACACTTGGGTAGAGATAGTTCATTAGGCAGTAATTTATCTTTTAAATTTAACTTGATAATTTTTACCACTGATAAATATTTATTATAAATTAATGCAATTAATGCAAATAGGTTCAAAGAAGAAAGTAAGAAAAATGTTCAAATACTAGCCTCCAGAAAATATTAAGTGAGCGTCAGGTCAGATATGTCCCTATGCAGATACATTGAGGGAAGGATAATGTCTTTCTCTTGGCATAGAGAGAGATAAACCTATAAAAATGAGATCATGTACGCATGTCCTTGTAAAAGTAAGATGAATTCAAAATATTTCATATGAGTTTATCAGAAAAATAGAAAATGAAGGATTTCAGATAACTACTGAGACAGTCTTACGGAAAGCATGGGCTTCTCCAGCGGCTCAGTGATAAAGAATCTGCCTGCAATGCAGGAGCCACAGGAGACCTAGGTTTGACCCCTGGATGGGGAAGGTCCCCTGGAGGAGGGCATGGCAACCCACTCTGGTATTTTCGCCTGGAGAATCCCCATGGACAGAGGAACCTGGCGGGGCAATAGTTCATAGGGTTGCAGAGTCAGATATGACTGAAGTGAGTTCACACACCCACACACACATATTATGGAAAGAAAGCATAAGATATTGTTGACTGCATTTAAAAATGCACCATGAATTTTATGCAATTTTGACTCCATAGCATAAAAGGTGGCAAAAATTAGCATTTTCACATTGCTTCTCTGCCTTCCAACTTTTGACTGTATTAATTAATATATATTTGAGTACCTACTATGAGCCAGCAACTGTTTTAGGTGTTTGGTATACACCCAGGGAATAAAATGGGCAGATTCTTGTCTTTGTGAAACTTGTAGTGTGGTCAGAGGGAGATGGAAGATAAATAATGAAAGTAAACATATTGATAATTTAATAAATTAAGTAGAAAAACAAATGGTAAGGAGAAGGCATGCCAGGTATGGTGTTGAGAGAAAGTTATACCCACAATTCATTTTGAAGGCAAGATCCTAGATGAAATCTCTCAGCCTTGCCTGGCAGTTATCGGACCAGAGAGGAGGCCAGCAGGGCTGGACTGGAGAGAAGAAGGAGGAGAGGAACAGAAGAGGACAGACATTTGCAGGATGGAAGGGCCCTGCAAGCCACTGTGAGGACATTAGGTTGCACATCAGTTGGGAACCATGATGAGTCATAATGTTCTTTTTCTCATTTCACTCATTATAATATTTACATCTTGCTTTATAACTATGTTTCATGGATTTCATATATATGAACAGATAACTTCTTTATCTATTCATCCATTGAAGGGGTAATACATGGATATTACATGTTGACATTCTTAGCTTTGGGTTATCTATCCAATCTACTTGTTTTCAGATTTCTTATTTCTTTTTCTTTCTTTTTTATTGATGAAGAGTGCTGGACTTCATTGTTTTTTTGAGATAGAATGTCACATTTTGAAGTCTTCTCTAGACATCATTTTTTCCATTGCAGTATGGGTCACATTTTCCTGTTTCTTTGCATGCCTAGGTTTTATCCTCTCAAGTGTGTACTGGATATTGTGCATTATTTGTTGCAGAGAACTTAATTATAGAATCTTCCTCTGAGGAGTGTTGCTTATTGATCCGGTGGACAGTTAAATTACTGACTTACTACACTGAACTTGTATCGGCTTTTCATTTTATGAGTGAGACTGTTGATTTTATACTTAGTCTAGTCTGATGGCTAGATAGCTTAGTCTTGACACATATATTTTATTTTGAGACATGGCCCTTCTTTGATTTTGATGGGAAGCCCAGAGTGTTTACAAAATGCCTCTAATTGGTTGGAACACAAATCAAAAGTTGTTTCTTCAATGGTGGGCAAAAATTTGAAACCTACGCCCAGTTCTTTCAGACTCTCAGCTCTGGGTTTATGGTTTGCTCCTTGAAATCTCCCCTGCACCTCAGCTGTTCCCAAGTCAGCCAAGGATTTAGGGAAGAATCTATGTAGACTCCAATACTTTGGCCACCTCATGCGAAGAGTTGGCTCATTGGAAAAGACCCTGATGCTGGGAGGGATTGGGAGCAGGAGGTGAAGGGGATGACAGAGGATGAGATGGCTGGATGGCATCACCGACTCGATGGACATGAGTTTGAGTAAACTCCGGGAGCTGGTGATGGACAGGGAGGCCTGGCGTGCTGCGATTCATGGGGTCGCAAAGAGTCGGACACGACTGAGCGGCTGAATCGAACTGAACTGATATGCAGACTTGGGGAGATCTGCCTATGTCTTCCGTGGGATTTTCCCTTAGTTTTTAGATCCTCTGGCAATTCCAAATTCTTTTCTCAGACATCTCAAGCTTGCGTGGCTTTCTGCTCTAATTCTCCCCACACAGCACTGCATGGACTGATGGCTGCCTTCAGAAAAAAGCTTTGTCATCATAGATCTCATCCAGGTGGTTCATTTTTGTATCAAAAATCAAATATCTTTTGGTTTCTTCCTGTCTTTGGTGACTATTCATAACTTTCAAATAGTTTTTTTAATATATTTGCCAAAATTTATAATTGATATCTGTAGGAGAATGACCCTCACCACGAAACATTCTGGCAACACCAGAAACTGTAGTTTGTGATTTCATTTATTTAATATGCAAATAAGAAGCAAAACCATACTATGGCCTTTAGGGAGGCATGTTTTAGGGGGTAATTTTTTTTCTAATTTTCATTTTAGTTTCTTCTCTGATCCAAAGTTTATTTAGAATTATATATTAATATTTGCCAAATACATAGATTCTCCTAATTATTTTTTTTGGGGCCTCCTTGGTGGCTCAGTGGTAAAGGATCCTCCTGCCAATGCAGGAGACACAGGTTCAATCCCTGGGACAAAAAGATTCCCAGGAGAAGGAAATGGTAACTCACTCCAGTCTTCTTGCCTGAGAAATCCCACGGACAGAGGTGCCTGGTGGGCTACAGTCCATGGGGTCACAAAAGAGTTGGACATGACTGAGCGACTATACAGTAATAACGGTCGATTAATATCTGTGTGTGAATTTATCTCTGTCAATGAATTAGGTTTTTGAAATTAGTAATTCACATGTTAAGCTTTATTCTGAAAACAACATGCTGTTTTTCAGTCACCAAGTCGTGCTGACTCTTTGCGACCACATGGACTGTAGCCTGCCAGGCTCCTCCATCCTCCGCTTTCTTCCAGAGTTTGCTCAAATTCATGTCCAATAATGTGGCAGTTAGCTATACTGACCTTACACTTCACACTGTAGTTTATTGCTATTTACTTTCTGTTTTCACTCGTATCATGGTATTTTACTCATGCTCATGAAGCCACTAAATATTATAGGCATGGTTGTACAATGCTTACATCTTATTTTATCTTATACTTCTTAGTCGACAGAACTGGAAGTTGCTATTACATAGCTTGAGGAATATTTCATTTCATCTTTTCAAAGTACCTCTCCTCCTCAAAGATGGTCTCTTCCAGGAAGCTTAATTTCAACAAGGCAATCGACAAGAAAGAGGGGTTGGATATGGAACCTTCTCACTTTCGTTATGAGTTGATTGTTCTGTCTTCATACTATGTGATCTACCAGGAAACCTGTCTTTAAAATATGTTGATATGTATGACTGACCATAAGAAACCATAATTCTCAAGGTTCCTAAGATGGAAAATTAGAGAAGTTAAGAGGCATATCATATGCAATTCAATGCAATGGAGAGCAAACATTTTAATTTTTATGCATCAACTGTACTAAATGTTGTCACTATTGCCAACCCCTCTGGCATTTGGGACATGTTAATTGAATCTCATTTTAGAGTGATGGAAGCTGATGATACTGTATGAGAGAACCTTGTTTAAAAAACATTCTTGAGTTCTGGTAAAGCGTGTACTTTCAAAAAATCAATGGATGTCAATTCCCATAAAGCGATGTGAGGCACCACAATTTACTCACATATGAGCTTGATTTTCCTGCGGCATATCTTGTTTCCACAAACAGAAGATCTCATTGATTTGGAAGTCATCCATCAGAATGCCCTTCTCTGTTCCTGAGGACCAAATAGAAATAGCAGAGCTTCTTAGATGTGGTAATGACTCCCCCAGAATCTCTGCTGCATCATGAGGAATATTACTCTGGGATTTCAGACTGTCTGGGAAGTTGCTGCAGCCCCAATAAATGTGTAAATATTTCACAGTGATTTATTCCATCTGTTTCACTGAGGATTATCTTAACATTTGATAATTATTGAGGAGGGCATTTTGAATTTTTGTTGCATGTGTGGCAAAATAATTTCTGAGGTATGATTTTTTTGTTTGTTTCTACCATAAGAGTTCCATCTTTATTCCTAGCAGTTGGCCACTTTTGGGGTTTCGATAACTCAGGAAGTGGTAGAGGAATTGTACACTTAAGTGGGAACCAGGGTGATGGCCATCAAGAGAGAGAGAGGTGGAATAGACTGCCTGGGCTGATTTTTGTTTCTGGTTCTTGCTTTTTACATTGTTTTCTCAAAGGTGGTCTTAGGACTGCATTCGTTCCTTCTTTTGGCATGCTTTCACCTTGGGTTTGTCCTTCTGTGGGTTTTAAAAAAACAATTAATTTAACTGGAGTATATTTGTTTTACAATATTGTGATAGTTTTTGCCATACATCAACAGGAATCAGCTGTAGGTGTACATGTGCCCCCTCCCTCTGGAATCCACCTCCCCAACCCCACCCTCCCCCAGCCCCCCGACCTCTCTCCCCACCCCTAACCCTCCAGGTCATCACAGAGCACCGACTTTGGGTTCCTTACACCATACATCAAACTCCCACTGGCTATCTATTTTACATATGGTAATGTATATGTTTCAGTGCTATTCTCTCAAATCATCCCACCCTCTCCTTCTCCCACTGAGTCCAAAAGTCTGTTCTTTATGTCTGTGTCTCCTTTGCTTCCCTGTATATACCATCATTTGCTCCTTCTTTCTAGGTTCCATATTTATGTGTTAATATATGATATCTTTCTTTCTCTTTTTGACTTGCTTCACTCTGTATAATAGGCACTGGGTTCACCCACCTCATTAGAACTGACTCAAATGTGTTCCTTTTTAATAGCTGAGTAATATTCCATTGTGTATATATACCAGCTTCTTTATGTGGGTTTTTGAAGTAAGAAAGAACAACCATTAATATAGGTGCATGTAGGAATAAGGCAGAGGTGGCATACTGGGTTACTTTCGATTAAGGATTGTGAAACAGAGTATTAAAGTCATACAATATAATTTTGTGCACCCTTGTGTTTTGTGTGTATGACTAACCCAGGCCTTTTTGGAGTTGTTAGATACTCTAACAACTGCTGAAAACTAGGATTCAGAATCCTGATCATCCCTGTTTATTTATCTTAGAGAATGAACAGTCCACTCTCCTCCTCGTTCCATCCCCATCAGCAACCATCAGAATGTCAGACACACCAAAACCGCAAACAGAAAAGAAAACAAACACGCAAACACCCAGGAAACAAAGTGAAAGCTGCGGTCAGTGACTTATGTCTTACAAAATCCAGCCAGAAGGGTTGGAACTGTTTCTAATCTGAGCTTCTGGCTTGCCTGGGCTTCTGATTCTGGACCTATCTAGCCTACCTGGGCCTGGGACACCTATTGATTACTTTATTTGGTTCCTCTGTCAGCTGACCATTTAAATACCACTATGGTTATTTCCTGGTGGCTCAGTGCTAAGGAATCAATCTGTCAAGCAGGAGATGAGGGTTCGATCCCTGGGTCGTGAAGATCCCCTGCAGATGGAAATGACAACGCTCTCCAGTATTCTTGCCTGGGAAATCCCATGGACAGAGGAGCCTGCTGGGCTACAGTCCATGGGGTCACAAAGAGGTGGACACCACTTAGCAACTGAACAACAACCACGATATGGTTTTTTCCAGGGACTCAATTTGCCGTGGTGCCTAATCATAGAAGGCGAGGCTTAATATCCGAGTCATCAATCCTCAGGGCCCTCTGAGTAGAACATATTTCACGTTAAGGTGTAAATGATTGATTTTATATTTATTTCTGAGAATTTCACCTAAAAGGGGGTGGAGGAGAGGTTCACATCAAGGATAATGAGATGAAGATGGTGGAGGGGTACTTTCACCAATTGGAGAGGACTGAAGGTCGTCAAAGGCACATCAGTCCTGATTCTTGCTATTGCTTCTTTTCAGCCTGCCTGTCATAGCTTGGGGCCGTCCAACTTATTTCTTCATTTTTATTGGATGTCCTGGTTTTCATGACTATGTCCATTTCCAAACTTGAGCTTTTATGAGGGTACTGTCTAAGTTTCTAGCCTTTATCTCAGGTTAAAACAGATTTGATCTTCACAACCTGAGGTAGATCTGCCCACTGAGATTCGTTCCTCATTATTGCTAGATAGATAGATAGATAGATAGATATCCTTACCCCGGCATGAAATTTATACACCAAAGATGAGCCTGTGACACAGCTCAGCTGCTCATGGAATGTGCCTTTAGTGGCAGAATTTTGGGGAGGTCCTCCTGTGATAGTCTTATCTTTTGGTTTGCTGGCTCAGAGAGGTTGGAGTCATCAACTTTCCAAACACCTTAAAACAACTCACAAGAGAGTAAAGCATGAACCATGATGTTCAGTTCAGTTCAGTTCATTTCAGAGCTGGGAAAGACTAGAGATCTCTTCAAGAAAATCAGAGATACCAAGGGAACGTGTCATGCAAAGATGGGTTCAATAAAATACAGAAAAGATATGGACCTAACTGAAGCAGCAGGTATTGAGAAGAGGTGGCAAGACTACACAGGAGAACCATGATGACGTACTATTATTGATGGACAGTGGTTATGATGGTAAACGTTATGTGTGTTTTCCCACAGTTTTAAAAAAGAAACGTCTCTGATCACATGGCCTATCCCCATCTCCAGACCAAGGTGGAGACACTTGCTGTTCTTCAGGACTCTGCACTGTTTCCACTGACCTCACACTCATTCAGACGCTCACTCTCCTCATTTTTTAAAAATCAGTTTTCACAACCATTGTAGGGAATATGCTATGCATAGGTGTGTATGGTAATTAACAGGGAAAAAATAAGAATGACTTTCTCATCACCCCCAAGCGAAGGGCTGGGAGCAGTAAAAAGTCACAAAAACATTTTGTTTTCAAGATGTTTTTTCTACGATGATGATGTACTTTTTACTTCCAACAAGAGTTGGAAGACAGAGTGGAAGTTGAAAGAGAGGCAGAAATACTTGTGGAATTGGTAGAAAACTGATGCTTTCAAATTCTTTCCTCAATCTTAGTCCCGTTTTCGTTCTCTTTCTCAGTAAGTCGATCTCTGGGATGGTTTTGAGTGTACACAGGCTGCAAACTCCTGGGTAACACCACTGTCACTCATACTTAAACCAGAACTGCCTAGATTTGGGAAAAGATACTGGAGAGTATTTCAAATCTCCGGTGAGTAAACTTGATAACCTTTAGCGTTCTTTCAGTCTTTGAGATTCTATTATTCCGCCAAACCTATTTATCTTTTATTGTGATAAACACAGGCTTTTGTGACATGTTCACTCTGGATGTCTCTGTTGACATTTTACGTTTTTCTAAAGGTCATCCTATGTATTATCAATTATATATGAAGTTCATACCAATGTGTATTTTGGAAAATTTACCCAAAATAAGAAGATTTTGTGTATTTTTGATATTTTTGAAATGTTATTTGTATGAGTATTAATATTTGCTATGATAGCTTTCCAAAATCTGACTCTGAAATGAGAGATCATAGGCTATATTTCACAATTAATGTAAGTCTTAGCTTTGGTATCAGTATGCCATCTGGAGACAAACAGCTCTTCCTAATGATTTTTTGCTTATTTTATTTACTTACTTCTAACTTTTTTATATTAATAAAATATATTATTTTTATTAATATAGCTGATTAACAATGTTGTGATAGTTTCACGAGAACAGCAAAGGGGCTCAGCCATACAAACTTTGCTTATTTTAATACCTTAAAGTGAAAGAAAGTGTTAGTTGCTCAGTCATGTTGGACTCTATGATCCGCCAAGCTCCTCTGTCCATGGGATTTCCCAGGCAAGAATATTGGAATGGAGCCATTCCCTTCTGCAGAGGATCTTCTTGACCCAGGGATCCAACCCACATCACCTGCATTGCAGGTGGATCCTTTATCATCTGAGCCGCCAGGGAAGCCCTTAATTTATTAGCAAAGATTATACAGAGCTAACGCTCCTCTCCGTTTTACTGCCTTTAACTAAGTGGAACATGAACACAGACCAGACCACAACATCCTCTGTTTTTCATAGACAAGGGTGATTTCCTGAAGCTGAAACCCTCTCTGAGTATTGTCAGTTTGGCCATCTCTTTCCATGGGAAAAATGTTTCTTCTCTGGTTCCTATTGGTATCCCAGGTAGGTGAAATTTAAATCATGATGCATTTGCTAGAAGCCTCAGGCATCAAAAAGTGGGAACATGCTGTCCGCTTGTTAGAGAATGGAGCTTTGGAGTGAATCCAAATTAATTTCTTATGTTTTAAGTATCTTCATTCTAGGCAAATGGAAAAAATGGCTTTTTTTGACATTCATTATGTAGCCTTGTAAGGTCACCTTTTGGAAGTCACTAAGACTTTAGAATATTCCGCCTACTAAGGTTTGTAATAAAGTTACAATACTCCATCCCAAGTACATCTCTCTTTACCATGTTTGGTTTTCTCTAATTTTTTTTTTTAACGAATGTGTAAGGATATTTTTATATTTTAATTACATGATAATTAACCTTAAGTTAAACAGTTACTCAAAAAGCTTTCATGACGATAGTTTCTCAGACCAAGC
Organism: Odocoileus virginianus; assembly: GCF_023699985.2. NCBI lineage: Eukaryota > Metazoa > Chordata > Mammalia > Artiodactyla > Cervidae > Odocoileus > Odocoileus virginianus. Next base: position 31,279,070 of record NC_069681.1, on the reverse strand, counting down.
AGATCTGCTGTTGTCTGGTAGTAACCAGGAATGTCAATAGTGTTTGGCCTTGGACGGGATAGAGTCAGATAAGAGGTTTTAAAAAAGAGATGGGCAGCCAGCTGTTCTACTGAGAGACTTGTGTGGGGAATTCCCGTGGTACTCTGGGCATCTTTTTCTATGGCATTTGTTCTCTTGTGTCATTATTGCCTATCTTCTAGCCACTCTCTGCCTTTTAGCTACAGATCCTAACACAGTTCCTGGAGGAAAATAGGTGTTCAATACATATTTGTTGATTGGCATGGGGTGATGAATAAATGCATGAATTCCTTCGAAATAAGATAGATATGAAGACATTTCCCTAAAGGTACAAGATTTGATCTGGACTTGGATAATGGAAGATTTGACATAAGAGCCAAGTTGACAGGTCAAATGCAGGAGGTGCAGTTCAGTTTCAGCTTCAGATAAACAACAAATAAATTTTCAGTGTGGATGTGTCCCACTCAGAAAAATGATTCAATGACTCTTTTTTGGTAAGTAAAAGATTTCCCAGTTTGCATGGGATGTACTTGTACTAAAAAAATTTGTTGTTTGTCTGAAATTCAAGCCTAACTGGACATCCTGTATATACATTTGCAAAATCTGGCAATACTAAAAAGAGGAATACAGAATAGATGGAATATTAAGTTAAGGAAATGGCAAGCAAAAGCTACAGAGAATTTTTGCTTTTAAGAGAATTTGAGTCTTTGAGTAGGACTGTCTGAGTGGAGAATTATGATGCAGGGCAGTGCTTGAAAAATACCCTCTTTTTCCACACTGATTTTTCTTTACAAAAATGTATATTCCAGTTTCTGAATACCCTCCACCCACCTTATTCTCTTTACATCAGCACAAGTGCTATTGAAGGTGAAGGACACAGGGTTTTCAACATGCAGCCTTTTGGTCATTGAACCTGGAAAGACATTAATACCTTGTGTGTCGCTGACTATACAACAGATAGTACATGACTGTGTGTTCATGAAAGATGTGAGTCACAATAAACAAACATTTAGACATTTCAGATGGCTTTATTGGAGCTCTTTACTATAAAAAACTGACCATATTGTTTCCTTTAGATAGATTCAACCCTGAACTTTGACAGGTGCTGTGTAATTTAGTTGAAAGTCTTTGCGCTTTCAATGTACTTATTATAAAAGAGAGCTTGTGTATTTCTCCCATGTCAGCATCTTTTCTCTACTTCCCCTTTCTTTTCTTTCCATTTCCTTCCTTCCTTCCTCTCTTTCTACTGGTTCAGTGAGTCAATGTCTTTTAAATAATCTGGAAACAAAAACATTGACCCTTTTTAAAAAAAATCAATGACACTATTTCTGTTCAATACCATAATAATATACTGTTTTTTCAGCATATGCTCTGTTTTTCCCTCATAATATGCTGGGCTAGGATGGGCCTTATAAAAAATCGATTGAAACAAAACCAACATATTCTTCCAGGTGCTCCTGTTGAAAAACAAGATGAAACATTTAAGCTAGCTTTGAAATTAGCATTCTTTTGCTTTGTGCTGAGAATATTGACTACAAAGTCACAGTACCCAATTGTCCTCATTAGCGGAAATTCTTCTCATCCTTTCTACTTTTCAACTTTCAGACCTTAAGGCATCGAAGAGGCACGGATCCAGAAGGAAGAAACCATAGAAACCGAGAAGCATGCTCAGGAAGGATAAAGAGCGATGAATTATCTTCAATCAACATTCATAACCTTCTCTTATTAAACCTAATTGCATTATTCAGCATTTGTGAAGTGAATTGTTTACCAGGGAAAAAGGGACAGAACACTAAACTTCACAGGGATGAAAGGTGATTTAGAGATAAACTAAAGGATAATTGAGAAGCATGATCTCTAAGAATAATAACCTTGCTTATAAATATTGTTTTATTTTAGTGGAGCCATAGCTAGTGTATTATGCAAGTTATCCGAGAATGTCACAAGGCTTGGTTCACCATTTTCTTTCCTTCTCTAGTTTTTTTCACTCTTTTTTCTCTTTTGAGTTTCATATATATACACTCCACAGACAGTATTCTTCATTGCCAGTAAGAGGAACAAAAGGGGAAAATAAATATTAAGTTGATAGAGTCAGCAATGTTTGTAGAATAAAATAAAATAAATATAAACAAATATAAAGTAAATCAAAGGATATTTATCCAAAATACAATCTTCGATTCGACTTGGAAAATATTTACTCAAGGCTTTCTGCATGCCAAGCTGTTTTAGGCATGGCAGGGAATACAATGACACAGTCAGTCTTTACTTTGAAGGTGAATATGGTTTGATGGTGGCAAGAGAAAAAAAGATTCAATATGTGAATGATTATAGCATAGAGCAGATGAAATAAGGGCCCAAGGAGAGGTATACCCACAGTTTTAAATGCGGTTTGATGGAGAGAGATTATATCTTGTGCAGAGAGTGGGAAGACATGGTGGTTGTGGTTAGCAGCAAAGTAAAATTTGATATGGAAAATGAGGGAAATGGGGGGAAAAAGGAGGGAAGAGCTTTCTGGTGGAAACATTATTATGTATCATTGAGAGAGATCACAGGGAACATCAAATATCCCAGCCTTGCTGCAGGGTATCCTGTATGGAGGCAGTCAAAGTAGATGGAGCTGGGAAGGTGGGTGGGGGCTGACTTGGGAGGGCTTTGAAGAAGCCGGAAGGAAGCTGGTGGTCCTAGGGGTGGAGAGCTGAGAACCTGAGTCAGGGGGCCTACTGCTGACTTCCAAGGGGGGACTGGCTGGTCTAAGGCAGTCAGCTCATCGATGCTTCATGTTTAGGTGTGTCTCACTTCTCTGCCAGGGCTCCCCTCTGTGGCTCAGACAGTTAAGAATCTGCCTGCAATGTGGGAGACCGGGGTTTGATCCCTGGGTCGGGAAGATTCCCTGGAGAAGGGAATGGCTACCCATTCCAGTATTCTTGCCTGGAGAATTCCATGGACAGAGGAGCCAGGTGGGTTACAGTCCATGGGGTCACAAACAGTCGGACAGGACTGAGTGACTAACACGTTCACACTTCTCTTCCAAACACTTCATCCTTCCTAGGAAGCCAGGAGTCAGAACAGGAGTAGGGAATGTGCCAAAGTTGCCTCTACTTGATGGCTAGTTTTCTTTCCCACTTCTATATAATAAAAGCAACATTTCAAAATGCTGTGGATCACTCTTTCAACCACAGTGCTGGAGGAAAGACTGAGTTCCAGCCAGCTCCAAAGGTGCATCTCTGCTGATTTTTCTGGTCCTGCTCAGGAGGCCCTTCCGTCCTCCCAGCATGCCCTTGAGCCAGTCTCTCCATCACCCAGGATCTTATTTCTCATTGGTTGGTTCTCTTTGGCGAGGGTGTCCTGACGGAGGCGCTGGAGGACAGGTCTCCACTACTGAAGACAGTTAGACAGGATGGAGGCTAGAGAACAAGCGCAGAAACGTCCCTGCTGGGAGTATGAAAAGGGGAAACGCAGATGAACTGTCATGAGGTCCAAGTACCAGAAGGGAGGAAAGTCTAAAGAGTCAGGAGTCAACGAATGATGGCAAGAACGAATGATGGATGGAAAAGGATTTACTGAAATTAGAATGTCAAATACCGTATGCTAACGCACATATGTGGAATCTAGAAAGATGGTACTGACGATCCTTCATGCAGGGCAGCCAAGGAGAGACAGATATAAAGATCGGACTTTTTGGACATAGCAGGAGAAGGAGAGGGTGGGGTGATTTGAGAGAACAGCACTGAAACATATACATCATGTGCGTGCGTGCCAAGTTGCTTCAGTCGTGCCCAGTTCTTTGACGTCCGGAGGGCTATAACCCACCAGACTCCTTTGTCATGGGGCTCTCCAGGCTAGAATCCTGGAGTGGATTGCCTTGCTCTCCTCCAGGGGATGTTCCTGACCCAAAGATTGAACCTGAGGCTCCTGAGGCTCCTGAATTGCAGGCGGATTCTTTACTACTGAGTCCCTGGGGAAGCCCAAACATACACATTACATATATAAAATAGATAGGCAGTGGGAATTTAATGCATGACTCGGGGAACCCAAAGCCGGTATGCTGTGATGGCCTGGAGGGGTGGGGTGGGGAGGGAGTCGGGGGAGGGGTTCAGGAGGGAGGGGGCACATGTATGCCTATGGCTGATTCATGTTCGTGTAGGGCGGAGGCCATCACAGAATTGTACCATAATCATCCTTCAGTTGAAATAAATAAATTAAAAAGAAAAAGACTGTCTAGGACTGAGATGCCTGGAACATGGCCCTATTGGGTGCAGGACCCTTGGGTAATAAATAATGATGGCTAATACTTCTTTAATATTCACTTTGTATTATTGAAGTTTCAGATATTGTCACCTGAAGTTTTGATCTCTTCCTGAATGGATATTCAAACTGAAAATGTTCCTGGTCTCTGTCCACCTCAGTTCTTTTGTGCTTCTCAGTGTATCAAGATGTTCTATCCTTTCAACAATCCTGTGGGTTTGGGGCTATTATATTCTGACTTCATAAAGAACTTGAAGTAGAAGGAAGGGAAGCAGCTTGCTCAAGTCCATGCAGTCTGGGAGTGGTGACATTGGAATTTAGCTTAAAAGGAAAACAGAACAAACAGTGATCATGCAGGTAAATAGCCTAGGAACGTGAATAAGTAATAAAGGCAGTGTTCTGATATTCACATCCTAGAAAAGCAGGTAAAAATCACAAGGATTTATTGATAACATAAATAGATGGTTACTGAGATTGGGAACTCACAACATGAAGAGTTAGTTTTTCACAAACCATCTGCACAGATATATTAAAATTGGTGAAGGAGGTCTTTGGCATACATCTGTCTGGCTTCATTACTTGGTTGGTCTTGGCATTTTGACTGAGATCACACACAGGACAGAGCAATGTAAAGAGATGTTTTTCCTTTCCCTTGTTCTGAACTGCTGGACTTGGCCTGCAACTCAGTAACAGGAACAGATGCATCTGTCTCGACAATAAATGGGCTTCGGGTCCTGGGCGCTTGTTTGGAAGGACATTTGAGATCTCAGACACGTCGGCCTGAGGCCCTTCCACATCCGTCTGAAACAGCGTGGTGAGGGCAACACACTCGTTAACGAAATGGATGCCCAGGGGGCCCTGTGAACAAACACAGCGGGGAGCTGTGTGCTGGCCCACAGAGGGGAGACCGCCCTTCTGGAATACGAAGTGATCCTTGTGGCTCAGAGAGAAGTGATTTTGGACAGTTTTCCCGCTTCTTTGAGAGACGTGTTGGGGCCCCTCTCTGATAAGCCAGATTGAGACTGAGCCAGTCCCCAGAGGGTCGGGCAAAGTGTCAAGGCAGTGGTCTGTGCCAGAGTGTGGTCTGGTAGAGATGGTGATGATGATGACAGTAGTAACAATATACATAAAGTGCTCTTTCATAACCGAGGCACTCAGCAAACGTGTTTGCTGAGTGCATATTTGTCTGGCACGGACCTTTAATTAATTTATTTTCAAAATATCCATTTATGTATTTGGCTGCGCCGTCTCAGTTGTGGCATGTGTGTTCTTCCATCTTTGTTGCTGCGTGCGGGATCTTAAGATGCAGCATTTGAGCACTTAGCTGCATCTTGTGGGTTTTAGTTCCCTAAGCACGGATAGACATTTTCCATACAGCTTCTCTCACGACAGTTGTCCTCCTTTAGCAGTGAGTGCCATTTCCTGGGAAGCCACAGGGACACCTGGATTAGTGGAGATGGGCAGCAGGACACGGATGGTCAGTGGGAACCTATATCCCAGAAATGGAAGGTGTGGTTGGCTCAAATGTGAACTTTATATGAATTAAATGAGCATGATGGATATGAAGGGTTTCCCAGGCAGCCCTAGTGATAAAGAACCCACCTGCCAATGCAGGAGATGTAAGAGAAGCTGGTTCGATCCCTGGGTCAGGAAGATCCCCTGTGGGGGGACATAGTGTTGGACATAGTGGATACTATGGAGACTATCCCATGGACAGAGGAGACTGGTGGGCTATAGCCCATAGGATCACAAGAGCTGGCCATGGCTGAAGTGACTTAGCACACACGCATGATGGTTATGAAATAGTTCAAGCAGTTAATTACGAACGTCGTGTCTCTTTGTGACCCTATGGACTATACATTCCATGAAATTCTCCAGGCCAGAATACTGGAGTGGGTAGCCTTTCCCTTCTCCAGGGGATTTTCCCAACCCAGGCATCGAACCTAGATCTCTCACATTGCAGGCGAATTCTTTACCAGCTGAGCCACAAGGGAAGCCCAAGAATACTGGAGTGGGTAGTCTATCCATTCTTCAGCGGATCTTCCTGACCCAGGAATTGAAATGGGGTCTCCTGCATTGCAGGCAGATTCTTTACCAACTGAGCTCTTAGGGAAGCCCAGTTATAAATGAAGCTACTCTCAAAAACCTAGGTAGAGTAAGATATTCTACCACTCTCCTTCTATTCATGCCCTTGGTTCTGCAATCCTTTTTAGTACAATGCTTAGCATCATATACTTTAAACCGAAGTTGGTTCATGGGATGAAAACTATTTATAGGCCTAGTGAAAAATACTATTTTTTTATCTGATGGTGTATGATTTATAACTGTGTGTGTGTTAGTCATGTAGTCATGTTTGACTCTTTGTGACTCCATGGCCTATAGCCTACCAGACATTTTGTGCATGGAACTCTCCAGACAAGAATACTGGAGTAGGTTGCCATTCCCTTCCCCAGGGGATTTTCCCAATCCAGAGATTGAACCTGGGTCTACAGCATTGCAGGCAGTTTTGTTACCGTCTGAGCTACCTGGAAAGCCAATCATTTATAGCTAACAGAATGTAAAAGTCTTCCCCCTACTCTATTCTTATAATAAGAAGTTCAGTTGATTTTTCAAATTTGGGGGAGAAATATTCTTTTTTTTTCTTTTTTACTATACTTATCTCTTTTCTTTTATTCTCTATGTGATCTATTTGACTTTTGTCTGCTTATTATCATTTCATCTATACACATGGGTAGTAGAAATAGAAGGAGACCAAACTTAAGTTATTTAAGTGTGGTAGACATTGTGACAAAGACAAAATGAAAGGTTTTTGGAAAATAAAATAGACTTATCAGATCATTAATTTCAATTATGTTGTTACCTATTAGCTCAAATAATTAATAGTTGGCTGACAGTGGAACTTACCAAGAGGCATAAACATCTTCAGTGAGTGGCTACACAAAAGTCCTGCATTCTTTTTAGGTAATGATAGATCTAAAGGTCTAGTTGTGATCAGCAGTTAAAGTTTATTATCAGTTAAAAGGTTAATTCTTTCAACTTCTAAAGACAGTTAAAAAGATGTTTTTTGAAGTAGGAAATTTATGACATAAGCCACTATCTCACTGGATATGCAGGGTACTCACCTCATCAGAACTAGTGTAGAGGAGATTCTGTTCATGTTTCCCCAAGGTCAAAGGCGAAGGATAGACAAAATATAAAGAGAAGGCAGTTAAGCAGAGTGCTCAACTTGACATGTTATTTATTTTTATATGTTTTGTACCAATAAAATACCAAGCAAAAGAGACAAGTAACTTTTCACCATTTAGGACCAGAGGGAAAAAAATCAGGTTATGTGATTATATCTGGTGCCTACAAGATTATAGCTGCAGTGACATAAGAAGCAATAAGCTAAAATATATCGATTCTTTAGTGGTTAGTTTAGATTCTTTTTTCATTTTGATTTAGAGGGAATCATTTATTGAACATCTACTGTGCCAGGCGCTACACTATGATGATTTTTCACCTACTAAGTTATTTCATTCTTCTAATAACCTTGTGATTACTGACAAATGAGAACATTTTTTTAAAACATTCATTAGTATATCTGGTCAAAATTGATGGTAGATGTAGCCAGTATTGATCAAATGTTGATTATTGATTATACTATGCAGATATAGATCTAAGGAAACAAAGAGCAAAAAAGGATGGACTGAAATGACTTCAGGATGCTTTCCTTGACATCAGATTTAAATCTGAAAACATGTGTAAATTGTTTTTGATAGTGCAATATAGCAAAACAGCTATTTGTTGATGGTCATTAGTTTAATTTTCTTATAGTATTATTAACTTCACTCCATTTCATTTATAGACTCTCTTATTAGTGATCTGTCTTGTAAATAAGTATTTTCAGCGACCAGAGAAACCAGGCCTGATGACTTTAATACCTGCCCACAAATTCCTTGATTCTTCCCTTCAAAAGGTAGAGCATTGACACTGCTAATTATTAGAGGAATGTATATCAAAACTGCAATGAGGTATTATCACAGAATGGTCACCATCCAAAAAATCTACAAACAATAAATGCTGGAGAGGGTGGAGAAAAAGGGAATCTCGACAATGTTGGCTCATCTCCTGACTGCAACCTCCTGAGAGATCATGAACCAGACCACCCACCTAAGCCACTTCTGAATTCCCTCCCCACAGAAACATGAGATGAAAAAAAAACAAAAAAGCTTATTCCTTTAAGCCAGTAAGCATTGGATAATTCGTTACAGAAGCAATAACTAATTAATATGCAAAGAGAGAAGATATATGTGTCAGTACAAATTAATCTGTGTTATCAGAAGAAAACAAGTTGTTTTTGCTCAAGAATTCAGAGCCTAGAGCCAAACTGCACACTTTTGTTTTATTGCAGAATGCAATCTGATGGAAACAAGGGCGGGAGAAAGGAAAGTGAGGCAAGGATGACAGGGGAACATTCAAAGCGGAGCCCAACAAAGCTGGCTGTAGTTTCTAAGGACAATGCAGCTGGTTACTCAGTTGCAGGAGATGTCTTTAGAGAGGTGGTTTAGAAGCACTCTGTCTTGGAGGAGTCAACTGGGGAGGAAGGGAGAGGAATTTACCTGCTGGTTTCTTCCTGTCTGTCTTAGGTCACAGTGCTTGCCGTGAAGCATGAATGTTCCACACTCCTTGGTAGGATGTTTTGTCACCCTGGACAGCCAGTCAAAAGCCCTTGCATGGGTCTCATCATGTTGAATCTGGGTCCTGGGACTGTTGTAGTTGTTGCAGTGATGGGTGGAATACAGCCATCACGAAGCCTGACTCTTCCCCTCTAGAGAGGTGAAGAAAATTGATAGTGTCAGGAGATGAGAAGCAAGGACTGCAGAAAGGTGTGTCTTCAGTGGAGCCATTCTGGCCGGGAGAGGGAGCAGAGCAAGTGGCTGAGACCCAGGGGGCAGACGGGGCTGAGTACATCTGGGATGATGCATAAACTTCCCTGGTGTCCATTTCAAGGCACATTGTATTTGTGCATGAAGACTAGTACACTGTGAAGGAACATAAGCTCATCCTTGCAACAATAGCATCTTAGAGTGAGCAGCCATGAAATTAAAAGACGCTTACTTCTTGGAAGGAGAGTTATGACTAACCTAGACTGCATATTAAAAAAACAGAGACATTACTTTGCCAACAAAGGTCCGTCTAGTCAAAGCTATGATGTTTCCAGTGGTCATGTATGGATGTGAGAGTTGGACTATAAAGAAAGCTGAGTGCCAAAGAATTGATGCTTTTGAACTGTGGTGTTGGAGAAGACTCTTGAGAGTCCCTTGCGCTGCAAGGAGATCCAACCAGTCCATCCTGAAGGAAATCAATCCTGAATATTCATTGGAAGGACTGAGGTTGAAGCTGAAACTCCAATACTCTGGTCACCTGATGTGAAGAGCCGACTCATTTGAAAAGACCCTGATGCTGGGAAAGATTGAAGGCAGGAGGAGAAGGGGACGACAGAGGATGAGATGGTTGGATGGCATTACTGACTCAATGGACATGAGTTTGGGTAAACTCTGAGAGTTGGTGATGGACAGGGAGGCCTGGCATGCTGCAATCCATGGGGTCGCAAAGGGTTGGACACGACTGAGCAACTGAACTGAACTGAACTGATGGTGAGCAGTTCAGACTCTGGAGTTGGAACCCAGTGTGTGACCCTGGGCATGTGGTATAACCCTTATGGGCCTCAGTTTTCTCATTTTTACAATAGAGAGAAAGCGGTAGGAGTTTGAGTTAGTAGATTCACAATACTTGTGTATTGTCAGACAGAGTTTGACACAGGGTAAATGCTAGGTAAACTCTGAACTAATATGACTGCCTACTAGGGGCTTGTGCTTATGAAGAAGAGACAAATAACAACATGAAACATGAACTTACGATGAGCCTCATGGCTCAGGGGTTCAGCATCTGCCTGCCAGTGCAGAAGACAAGGGTTCAGTCCCTGGTCTGGGAAGATCCCACATGCTTTGGGGCAACTAAGCCCTTGCACCCCAACTCCTGAAGCCTGCCTGCCCTAGGGCCTGTGCTCTGCAACAAGAGAAGCCCACCCAGGGGGAAGCCTGCCCACCAAAACCCCAAAACTAAAGAGTAACCCCCCCCCCCCCCCCGGCTGCAACTAGAGAAAGCCCGCATGTGGCAATGAAGACCCAGTGCAGTCAAAAATAAAGAAATAAAATTAAAAAAAAAAAAACCTTGAAACTAAAAAACGAGTGAACAAAAGCACTTGCATTGAATGTAGGTCAAAGTCAGATGGAGAATTGTGCATGTAAAAGGCAAATTAACCAATGAGTGTTTCTGTTAACTTGTAGTTGGGAATGCAAACACGGTAGATTCTTATCATTATTTCTGTCTCTTCACTGGCTGATTAGTTGAGAATATAGAAACAAAAACATATTTATTTGCTGCCATCCATGTGCCAGGGGCTGTTTAAGTTCTTTTTACATGTTATCTGATTTGTACATACCACCCAAGGGGAAAGTTCACATCTCTCCTGCTCTCTAACTAAATTGGTTGGAGTTGGGATAAAGTTTAGTTCAAAATCCCCAAATTAAAAATCGAGTAAAGAAATAAACAGAAATCGGGGTAGATTTACCAGATTGGCTTTAAACTGCACAGCTTTCCGTCTGAAGGAAGCAAAGGCAATAATGAGGAAACAAGGTGATAAAAAAGAAAATTAAGTCTGCCTGCCAGTCACATCTGGAAAACTGGAGACTGGAGTCAGGAAGAAGGGGAAATCACACGTATCAGTTCAACAAACGTCTCATGTCAGCATCCGTTACATACCGGACATTTTGCTAGATTCAGGTCCTACAAACATGAGTGATGAGAATTTTGCTATATTCAGGTTCTATAAACATGAAAGACAAAGTCCTTGACCTCAATGTTTTTGGGTGGGGTTGCTGATAATCAGTTTTTAAAATGACTGTAATTCAATGAGGAGTCTAATAATAAATGTGTGTTGAAGTTTGTATGGACTTCCAACCATGAAAGGATAACTGATATGGGTCTTATCTCCTCCTGTAATCAACTAAAATGCTGATAAATACAGAGAAAATACTGTTTTCAGATACTGGACAGTAGACAGCACAGTCATGTGAAGTGTGAACAAGGGACATTGACAGTCCTAGAGTTGTCCCAGGTTCCCGCCTGAAAGCGCCTTTTGGTCCTTGGTGCAGGGAGAGGAAAGCAGAGTGTTTGCACCGAGCTAGGAAGGTGGAGGAGGGAACTGGAGGGAACTGGAGTTTGCAGGGTAGAGGCTGGAGTGAGGCTGGGGAAAGGATGATAAGCGTGGGGCTGTAAGGAATAAGTCCCAGAGCTGGCACTGCTGCTGTTCAATTGCTAAGTCGTGTCTGACTCTCTGCGACCCCATGGACTGCGGCACTCCAGGCTCGTCTGTCCCAGCCGACACCAGGAGACATCTAGTTTCTGACAAGGCAGATGGAGAGACCTTGTGGGATGCCTAGGGCATTCAGTTGAGAGCCTAGAGGCCATGTCTTAGCAGAGACTCCAAAAGTTCATGCCTTAGAAATCAAGTCCCCCAATAAAGCCTACTCTAGACTTGCCGTAGTAAACCCTAGAAACAAGTATCCAAAGGATCAATCAAGCTGATATCTACCTTAAATACCTGTTTAAACAAACTCAACACTCCTTAAGGAAGACAGCAAAATACAACATGATAGTCACAAAATCCACCATCTGATGAAAAAGCATTGGACATGAAAAAGAGGGGAGGGACTTCCTTGTGGTCCAGTGGTTAAGCCTTGTTCTTTCAATACAGAAAGTGGGAATCTGATCCTTGGTAGAAGAGTTAAAATCCCACATGTCTTGGGGCCAAAAAACCAAAACTAAAACAGAAGCAATATTGTAGCAAACTCAATAAAAACTTTAAAAATGGTTTGTATCAAAAAGATCTTAAAAAAAAAGAGGGGATAAAAATGTGGCCCATGGTTAAGGTAGAAATAAGTCAACTAGCAATAGGCCCTTGACTGACAACAGATAAATTAATAGACAAGGTGTTTAAAAGTGCTGTTGCAAATACGCTCAAAGATTTTAAAAAGTAAACATAAACATAATGAAGGTGGCAATTAGAGATATAAGAAGAACCAAGGGTAGTTTCAAAGCTGAAAAATACAATATCTGAAATAAAAAATTAACTAGATGGGCTTACGAGATGATGAGACACTGCAGATGTAAAGGTCAAGGAGCTTGAAGACAACAACACAAATTCTTCAAACTGAAGCACAGAAGACCGTGATTTCAGTAGAGATCGCAAATCTATGAGATGAATCTCAACGCTGTACCCATTTTGTAAGTGAGGAAGTTGAGGCACGGAGAGATGAAGAGCTTGCTAAAAGGTCACACAGTAGAAAGCGTGTGTGTGTGTGATGGGGGGAGTATATTGGGACAGAGGATGAGCAAGAGTATAAAAGGGATTAATACTTAAGAGAAATTCGAGAGGAAGTAAGTGGTAAGTACCCTTGGTCTTTAAGTTTTTTTTTTTTTTGATGTGGACCATTTCTTATAAGTCTTTATAGAATTTGTTACAATGTTGCTTCTCTTTTATGTTTCTTTTGTTTTATAATTGGGAGGCAAGTGGGATCTTAATTCCCCAACCAGTGATCGGACCCTGCACCTCCTTCATGGAAGAAGTCTCAACCCCTGGACCACCAGGGAAATCCCTAAGTGCTCTTGGTCTTGAGGGACTATTTTGCCCACAAGGAAAGAAAGGAATACTGTTCAGACTGGACGAATAAGCACAGGCGGAAAAGAAGAGGGATTTTTTTGGGTCATATTTTAGTTTTCCCAAAGTTGTTGTTCAGTTGCTAAGTTGTGTCTGACTCTTCAAGACCCCATGGGCTGCAGCACACCAGACATCCCTGTCTTTCACTCTCTCCCAGAGTTTGCTCAAACTCATGTCTGTTGAGTCGATGATGCCATCCAAACATCTCATCCTCTGTTGTCCCCATCGCCTTCTGCCCTCAATCTTTCCCCTCATCAGGGTCTTTTCTAATGAGTCAGTTCTTGGCATCAGGTGGTTAAAATATTGGAGCTTCAACTTAACATCAGTCCTTCCAATGAATGTTCAGGGTTGATTTCCTTTAGGATTGACTGGTTTGAAGTCCTTTCTGTCCAAAGGACCCTCGAGAGTCTTCTCCAATGCCACAGTTCAAAAGCATCAATTTTTCAGTGCTCAGCCTTCTTTATGGTCCAACTCTCACATCCATACATGACTACTGGCAAAACCAGAGTTATTGAGTTAGAAAGCCATGATGCTTTAGTAGAGGACGTGGCAGGTTTTCCTCCATTCGGGGCATGAGAATTCGCCTCCTTGCCTCCATTTGTCTTCTTCCTCTCTCTGTGTGTGATGTGAACCTTACAATATTCTCTGTGGTTCCCACACCCCTGTCCTGACGATGCCTGGTGCAGAGGGAGCAGGAAGTGCAGGTCAGCATCCTCTTTCTGCCTGGCTCACTGCTATGGTTGCTGAGTGTATGATGTGTTGTACTTTTGTCTTTGCTACCCAAACTTCTAGTTGTACAAATATCCTCACGTGGTGGGTCAGAGTTGAAGAATTTCCATGCTTAACGCAGCTCCTTCTACACTCAAAGAAGGAGAAATAGATTTTATATGGAATTTTTTTTTCTCAATTCAGAAGTTTTATTTTTCTCAGTTGAATGTTTGTAAAGTTTGTAAATCAGAGATAACATCATAGTTTTGCTCTCATTATTTCAAATTACTCAGAACACAGAAAGTCTTTGACCACCTGCCCCCTCAAATTCACACGTTGGAACCCCTAACCCACAATGTGACTGTATGTGGACATAGGGCCTTTGGGGGAATAATTAAGGTTAAAAGAGGTCCTAAGGATGGGGTGCTGACCTGATAGGATTAGTGCCCTATAAGAGGAGACACTAGAGAGTTCTCCCTCTCTTCTCTCTCTTGACCCTGGAAAATGGAGATCTCCCCACCCCCACTCCACCCCCATTTTCTATGAGAGACACTAGCGATCAGAGTGGTTCAGTAACTTGTGGAGTGTCAGTGGCACAAGGAAGTCAGCTGGAGTCCAAGGTCTGCTCTTTGAGCCATCACAGTGCACGGAGTCATAACCACAAGTCCCAGGTTTGGAAGCATCTTTTCATTGTCTGCTATTTATTTGCAGCTGCCGCCCCAGGATATCTGTCGTGTCATGCTACGTGTCTGCACATTTGGCGCAGCACTTGCGGGCCTGCAGAGACTGATGCTGTTGATACATGTCATCTCCTCTGAGTGCCAGTTGGCCAAGCTTCCTCAGATGCGAATGATGAACAGGCAGCCTCTGACAGTCCCGAGACAGAGTGGTGAGTAGCGTGAGACAGCCATTTGTTTTAAAACTGGTCTCAGAGCCGCAGACGCTTTGTCATCTGTCTAAAACTGGTGCTGCTTTGGAAATCAGACTGTCATTTGTTTAAGGGCAGCACAGTGACACATACCTGTGTGTGTGTGTGTGTGTGTGTGTGTGTGTGTATGTGTATGTCTGTGTTAGTTGCTCAGCTGTGTCTGACTCTTTGTGACCCCATGAACTGTAGCCTGCCAGGTTCCTCTGTCCATGGAATTCTGCAGGCAAGAATACTGGAGTAGGTTGCCATTCCTTTCTCTAGGGGGTCTTCCTGACCAGGGATCGAATCTGGATCTCCTGCCTTGCAGGCAGATTCCTAACTATCTGAGCCACCAGGGAAGCCCCTGTAATTACCTGTTCATTTCAGTGGTGCCCGTTGGAAACAAGTGTTCTGCATTCAGCAATGAAGCAAAGAACTGCCAAGCTGGTGGTAAAAGGGAAGGATGTGAGGACGTGAGACAAGGTGCTTCGAAAAATATTTCAAGAGCAGAATCAGCGCTTTAGCTAGCTAGGACCTAAGATCTTCCAAAAACCACGTGCAAGCTTTTGTGGGTATATACTGATGTACCTTTCTTTCTTTGATTCTTAAAGCTGTCTACAAATCATGGAAGGTAAAACATTCCTGCTTTAGTAAGGACGGCCATGGATTCTTTGCTCGTCACATCTGAATTCCGGTTTTATTTGCAAACTAGAGCAGGCTGGCAGCGGTTACTAGTTCTAACGACTGATGTTGAGAGGGGAGGCAGGCTCCATCATTTCCGCTGGACCAGTAAAAGCTAACATTTTAAGGCTGGATGCGATGACAGACATGAGCCAGTATGGTTCCCACCCTTGGATGGGTTACAGCCTGTGATGTCATGGCCTGTAAGGAGGAAAATTTGAGATCCATTTCAAGACTTCTACTATTTTTATAACCTAGGTAGTGATATACTGTATACATAAAAATGCCATGTATCTAGTTATATATGAGTACATATGTATATGTATGTACTATATATATGAGTGTATATGTATATGAACATACTACATATATGAGTATATAAATAGATACATGGCATTTTTATGTATACAGTATATAGCTACATAGGTTATAAAGATAGTAAAATTTTTGAAATGGATCTCAAATTTTCCTCCACACAGGCTAAGACATCATATGGGCTTCCCTGGTTGCTCAGAGGTGAAGAATCTGCCTGTCAATACAGAAGATACAGGTTTAGTCCCTGGTTTTGGAAGATCTCCTGGAGGAGGAAATGGCAGCCCACTCCCAGTATTCTTGCCTGGGAAATCCCATGGATGGAGGAGCCTGGTGGGCTACAGTCCACATGGTCACAACGAGTCAGACACGACTTGGTGACTGAAATGAACTGAACTGATGTATATACACCCCCAAACAAATATATACTTAGGGAACTGCAGTTTTATGGAGTCTCTTCTTTACCTTTTCTATTGGTTTCAAAACTGCAAAGATGTCCTGGAAACTCCACAGCCCTCGTGATGAAACCGTTCCTTGGGAGTTGGCACGAGCGCCGGGCAAAGGACAAGAAGGTGAAGGAGCTGGTTCAAAGTCACCTCTCAGGTCTGGGATACAGCTTGCCTCTGTCACTGGCATTCTTCATTTACAAGACGGGGTCAGCCCTCTCGGAGCGGAACATTTCACGGGACAAATGCAAAATGACACGCGAAACGATGGCCCTTCAGCTCTGCCAGCACATGAACCTGTGTTATGCGTGGTATGAGAAGTTATTTCTCCTAAGGACCATCTTTAACTTAAGCAACATGTCCTGAAGATGTCTTACAAGGGCAATGGAGATTTAGCTGGGGGTCTAAGTGGGAGGAAGTGATGATGTACAAGGTGAGTCTTCGGAGACTCTGAAAAACCCATTAACGGAGAAGTTATTAATGTCTTTTTTTATGCAGCTACTGTGCACAGGCAGACCCGAAAGAAACCAATCCACGTTATGAAACATTTCACAGAAATCCATTTTTAAAAATAGGAGAATGCTATAAATGAAGTCTTGAGGTAGGAACGGAGTACGTGCCTGGTCTCCTGGGCTGGCTGCAGATTTTCTAAAGAGTAAAGGGAAATTCTCCCTAAGCCTTTACTTTGAGACAAAGAAATTGAATGAAATCTCCTACTGTAACATTTGATTATCTTTTTTATTTTTCTTGTTCTCATGTTTAATTTTCTTCCTTTTTTCTCTTGTATTTCCCCAACCCAACCCTAATACCTCCAGGCCTTTGTTAACTTGAATTTAACTTTAAAAATATCAAACTATTAAACCTTCATTAGGCATGGATGTGATATACACTGAAGTGAATTCCTCAGAAGTTAATGGTGGAATATTCATCCGTGAACACGATGTCTCGGAACTATTATCAGAGGGAATAAACTTAGATACTTTTTTTCCCATAGTATTGCCAGATTTGCATTCATTTTCATTAGACTAAAAGGTCTTTGTAACAGAAATGGTGGTTTATTCAGCTTCTTTAAAAAAATTTTGTTATAGTTGATTTACAATGTTGTGTTAGTTTCAGGTATACAGAAAAGTGACTCCGTCAAACATATACATATATTCATTCTTTTCTGATTCTTTACCCATATAGGTTGTTATGGAATATTGAGTAGGGTTCTCTGTGCTCTATAATAAGTCCCTGTTGGCTATCTGTCTTATGTATAGTAGTGTTGTTCATTAATCTCAACCTTCTAATTTATTCCTCCAGCTGTGTTTCCCCTTTGGTAACATAATAAGTTTGTTTCCAGAGTCTGTGAGTCTATTTCTGTTTTGGAAATAAGTTCATTTGTATCATTTTAAAAAATTAGATTCCACATATTAGTGATATTATGTGATGTTTGTCTTTCTTTTTAGACTGACTTTAGTTAGTATGATAAACTCTAGGTTCATCCGCGTTGCTCCAAATGGCTGTATTTTGTTCCTTTTTATGGCTGAGTAATATTCCATTGTGTGTATATACAACATCTCTGTCCAGTCGTCTACTGATGGACGTTTAGGTTGCATCCGTGTCTTGGCTATCGTAAGCGATGTTGCAATGAACATTGGGCTGCATGTATCTTTTCTTATTCAGCCTTATATCTCTTCCTCAGAGCTCAGGCAGCACACAGTAGAAGATAAAAATATGTTTGTCAGATGAATAAATTCTAGATACATTAAACTATTTTAGTTCAACAACTGCACAGTCAGAGACTTCCTTCTACAGGCCAGACCTTCTGCCAACTGCCAGGCCTTCTGAGATGAGTGAAGATGTGGCTCTTACCTTCAACAGCCTTAGAGTGGGGTCGTGGGAAAGAGGGGGCCATTCTTCCAATGGTGGGGTCGTGGGAAAGAGGGCCCAAGCAGGTGCTCACCAGGCGGGCAGAGGAGGAGAGAGGGACTAAAGGCAGGGAGGAGAGGGGGCAGGGTGTGTGGGCACTTGGTTGGCTAACGTTCCCGGTGACCTTGGCAAAGACTAGCATGGAGACATTGAGTATGTGGGGTGCAGGACCTGAGGAGCCTCGAACCATGGCCCTGACACCCCGCATATTCTGCTCAGGTCGTTGAGTGTTCTTGAACACATAGTTTTATTTAAAAATTTTTTTAATTAAAAATTTTATTTTTAATGCTTTTCAGTTGGATGTATATTTTAATTGGAGTATAATTACTCCAGTTTTCATGGGGTTCTCAAGGCAAGAGGTAAAGATAGGAGGAGTAGGGAATGACAGAGGATGAGATGTTTGGATGGCATCACCAACTTGATGGAGATGAGTTTGAGCACACTCTGGGAGTTGGTGATGGACAGGGAAACCTGGCGTGCTGCAGTTCAAGGGGTCGCAGATTTGGACACGACTGAGTGGCTCAACTGAAGGTGGGTTGTCACCTTTTATTGAAAATCTGATTTAAATGGTTTTCACCTCCTCACCAACCCTCAACAATTTTGCATCCAATAACAGGAAACCATCTCTCCCCCAGAGCCACTCAAGGACCTCAGGTTCAGAAGGCTTTGTGTATTTAGAAATCAAAGGTGAGCCAGAGATGGAGATTGTCTGCGCAGATTGTCGAGTTCATTTTAGGCTCAACCTGCTTTCTTTTACTTCTCTTTTGCTTTTTCTAACTCTCCCCCACAACCTCCAACCCCGCACGCGGACGATTCCCAGTTGTGTCAGGTGGCTGGCTGGAAAGAGCACCTGGGCCCTCCTGGGCGCTCCTTGGAGAAGGGCCATCGCCCCTGCTGTGGGCTGCTCAGCTGGGAAAGGCCTCCTGTAGATTTCAAGCTGCAGGGGAAATGCAAACCAGGTTGCTGGGCTCCAAGAGAGAGAGAGACAGAATAATAAAATGTGGCTAGGAGTGCAGCTGTGGGGAGAGCTCCCAAGTCACTCCCTTTTATTTTACAAGATATATTAAATTACTTGCTCTGCATTTTATAGAATGATAAGCCAGAAGTCTCAGAGTCTATCTACCATGTGGAAAAGCTGGGGATGGCTGAGGTGGACGCATGGTGGTTGTCTGACCCAGCAATGATTTGTCAGATGGCCATGAGTGTTCTGGGCAGATGAAGCTTGCAACCTTTGGAATTAGATATGGAGGGTTGACCAGCAGGCTGTGCTGGGGTGATCTGCCATGATGAAAGTGTGTGTGTGCATGTTGTGCATATGTGTGTGTGTGTGTAAGTGTCCATGTGCTTGTGACTCCTTCACAAGCTGGGCTGCTGAGTTTTCTCTCAGTGAGCCCTTTGCATCTTCATTTTTAAATCTTCAAGTTAAAAAAAAGAGAAATTAAGACATTACAATAGCATTTAAGATCATTCAAACATCTGTTTCATCGGGTTGACTTTAAGGAGATAAAGATTTCTTTCTTACGAACTAAAGGGTTTCATTTTGCGACTCCCAGATGTCAGCTATCAAACCTCCTAATGCTCAGAATATTGCAAACATGAGAACAAAGTCATTTTCTGTTGGAACAACATCCTTGAGAATACTGCATGTCATAAGGTTTGGGGCGGGGGGTACTCCTCAAGGGTTTCAAATATTATGATTGAGAGAAGAATCTTTTTCCACTTTTTCACCCTGGGGAATGGTGCGATTTGTATTCATTCCACAAGTTTTACTTTTTGATTTTTAAATGAAGTAAGAGTTTCCACATACAGACTTGTATTAGAAAAGAGGATTCTAACAGGTCCAGCGCATTCTTGTTTGGACTCTCGAGGGGTCTGCTGCAGTGATGATCTGGGTTCTGGGCCACTGAGGACTTGAAGACAGTTCTTTCAGACTTCCTGCTATGCCGCCTGCAAGTAAGGATGGAGGAATCATTGATTTGAGCCATCAATGATCCTCACTTTTGTGATTCCCTTCAATCTCAAATGGTCCACTTTTGCTCTGAGCACTGCTGTACTAGCATTGTGATAGAAATTACAGGTGAGGGGCAAATGATGTTCTTATCTGCTGATACTGCCTTGTCCATTCTCCCAAGATGACTGGGTAGTAACACGCTATTAGCTGGGTGAGACAGATTTTTTTTTTTATTGTCCCTGTGGCTTAAAAATATTTATTTAGAACAGGAACAGAAAGGGGTTAAACTTCATCACTTTCCAGTTAATCTACAATATTAATTCCCGATTGCTGCTGACTAGATACTTAGTTTTTGTTGTTTAGTCGCTAAGTCGTGTCCGACTCTTCTGTGACCCCATGGACTGAGGCCAGCTGCTCTGTCCGTGGGCTTCCCCAGGCAAGAACGCCGAAATGGATTGTCATTTCCTACTTGAGGGGCTCTTCCTAACTCAGGGATCAAGCCTGTGTCTCCTGCATTGGCAGGCAGATTCTTTACCACTGAGCCCCCTGGAAAACTCCAGATACTTAATGGGGTCAAATAAAAAACCTCAACTTTGTAAGGAGGCCCTTGACTTGAAAAGGTTATTTCAAGGGGGATTAAGCGACTGTTGCAATGGAGGGAAGTCTCTGAGATCAGGCAGAACAAAGCCTTCTCTTATAAAGAAGGAGTGTGCAGGGCTAGAAAGAACCAGATATGGAAAGCGGGATGAGTGAGGAGGGTGGCAAGATAGGAGAGTGGATCTAAGGGTGCTCCTCCTTGAGGTCACCCTAGTTTTAGGCGGGTTCTGGCAGTGGGTGGGTCGAAATTCAGGGATCAGGGGGAGAGAAACTTAAGCAATATTCTTGTGGCAAGCGTTTTGTCCCATTTGGCTGTGTGGCTAAGGAGGCCAAGAGTGGGGTTTTTGGTGGCGGGGTCTTGTGTTAGGTAAACAGGGCTTCCATGAGTTGTGTCTAAGCCGTAGGGGTCTTTGTGGTGGCTCATTTCTCCAAGCTCAGAATGGCAGGGTAACTTTATAATGTTGACCATTTTCCAGGATTACAGGGCTCAGGTAAAACTTGATATTGGAAGTGGCTTAAAGCAACACATCTTAATTATCTGACTGTTCTGGTCGCCGGAAGTTGGACATGGGTGCCGCTGGGTTAAAATCCAGGTGTTGGCAGGGCTGTGTTCCTTGCTGGGGTTCCAGGGAGAGATCTGTTCTCTCTGGTTTTGAAGCTTCTAGGGGCTGCAGACTTCCTTAGCTTCTGGCCCTTTCCAATCCTCAAACGCAGCCTTGGCTGGTGGAGTTTTTCTTACCCTGCATCGCCCTGACACTGCCCTTCCACCTCTCTCTTTCACTTGGATAATCTCCCTTTGTCAAAGTCAGCCAGTAGCATCTTGATTCATTTTACCTCATAAGCTAACATATTCCCACGTTCTGGAAAGTAAGATTTGGACATCTTTGGGGCTATCTTTTTTTGCCTAGCACTGTGCATATCTGGAAGAATTCTGGAACGCACAAAAGGCTCATCTTTCCAAACACTACTTTTTCAAGTACTTGTCATTTTTTTGACTTTAGTCAGTGGCTGTCAAAGTTTTTCACCTGGGTCCTTTGTGCGTGCGTGCTAAGTCCCTTCAGACGTGTCCGCCTCTGTGCTCATCTGTGGCTCCTCTGTCCATGGGATTCTCTAGGCAAGAGTACTGGAGTGGGTTGCCATGCCCTCCACTCTTAAGATTTCTTGAGGATCCCAAAGGCCTTTTGTTTTTGTGGGTTATATCTACTGATACTGACTGCTTTGGGGATTAAAACTGACAAAATTTGAACATATTCATTTATTGATTCATTAAAACTGTCCATCATAAACTCATTAATATGATTAACATTCTGACAAAAAATAACCATATTTCCTAAAGCAAAATTTTTATGAGAAAAATGACATTACTTCACAGTTTTACAGATCTCTTTAATGTCTGGTTTGATAGAAGACAGCTGAGTCTTATATCTGAGCCTGTGTTCAATCTGTTGCAGCATGCAGATTGGTTGAAATATATCAAGAATATCCAGCCTCAGACATGTAGTTGAAAAATAAAGAAATGTTTTAATAGCCTTTGTATAGATAATTGTGGATGTATTTCTTTGATACCACACTAAAATTTAACATTTAAAAGACTGGTGTTTTTTACAGGTTAACTGTAGTGTGGAATATGAAAACACAAGGTTCTGGAGAAGCAGACAACAGAGGATGAGATGGCTGGATGGCATCACTGACTCAGTGGACGTGAGTTTGAGCCAACTCTGGGAGATAGTGAAGGGCAGGGAGGCCTGGCGTGTTGCAGTCCATGGAGTCACAAAGACTTAGTTACTGAACAGCAGCAACCATAAAATCCGGTGGTCTTGCACTTTGAATAGATCTTTTAGCCTCACGTTACTTTATAATACCATTCTTTGATCATTCGAAAAAAATGACTTGCAGAGTTATGAAGACCTTCCAACTGTCACATTTTTTAGTACAATATCAAGAAATCCTTGGAGACGGACATGGCAGTCCACTCCAGAATCCTTGCCTAGAGAATTCCATGGACAGAGAACCCTGGCAGGCTGCAGTCCATGGGGACTGCAAAGAGTCAGACACAACTGAGTGACTAACACCGGAAATCCTATTTGCTAATATCACAACTAAGTTCATCAGAAACATCTTTAACTGTTGGCAAGCTCCTATTGACAGTGCACGTTTTTGAGATTTCTGTTTTTCACTTGAAAGGTCAAATTTTATCACTGGCGAGAAGCCTGCCTGTGTTGACATTTACATTCATGGTACAAAAACCACGGTGGTGTCTGAGCAGAGTGTCTGACAGCCACCTGGACTGACGGTCACGCAGTGAAAGCAAAGAGACAAATTCAGCTTCACAAGCAATAAAAATTAGTAATTTTATTAAATATCAACATGGTTTTGAAAAGATTCTTTATAAAGAAATGGCAAGTGTGTCCATTGTACGGCTGCTCCATCCTAAGCCAGCAGTGGTGAGGCGGGGGTCGGCTCTGGGTCCCACTGGGTGGGATGGCTCTTGACCAGGGTTCATGACAACAGGCGTCTCTGAGGGGCCATCTCCCAGGAAGGAAAGAAGGATTGTGTGGGCACGCTCCTTGGTGGAGGTGTGTTTGAAAGCATTGCAGGCTGTGTTTCTCTAAGGAAGTACCTCTGAAAGTTCAGGTTTTCCAAAAAAATGATCACTCCTGGGCTGAGCGGGTCTTTTCTGTTTTGCACTTAGGCCCACGTCCAGGTAGTAGACGGACTAGATTTCAGGGCATCCCCAGGCTTAAGCACACGTTGACGTGTCTGGCCAGTCCATACAGCAGGCAGATGCCACTTGCTCAGAGCGCCTCATACAGCGCAGCCCCGAGGGAGTTTATTTCTCCCAGCAGCCAAGCGTGCAGGTCTCAATCCCTCCTCACAAACTGGAAAAATAGCATTTTCCTCTTTGTCTCTCTTCAGCGAATCTGAAGTTCTTCAAGCGTTATTTGTAGCCGCTGAGCCTTCATGCTGCCTTTCAAACTAATCAGCCACACAGACAGAGGTGCGTGTCTCCTGCGGTCGCTCGTCATTTATGAGGAGCAGTTGGTAGTTTTCATATCAGCACAAATGTCAGGGCCCTGGCATGATTCTATTTTAGTCCCTTTCTATCTTTCCTGCTTTGTTTCTAGAAATGGCAGAAACACCCTGCTTTTCCATAAGGGTAGGCTGAGAATTCCTTCACGTGTGTCTTAAAGCTCTGAGTTCATCTGGCTCTTGGAAGACTTTAGTTTTTTTTTTAAACCTCAAGGGAGATTACACTATCAACAAGAGACATTTGATTGGTTCCTATGAGCAGATGTTGGAAAAGCAGGATATGCTCTATTGTACAGGTTTTTCTTGCTTTCTGATTCTTTACTATTGGGAAGACATAAAGTCTTATTAAACTGTAATTAATGAGCTGTTTGGATTATTGAATGTTATAGTTTGCCTGTAATTCGCCTTAGTCAAGTAGTGCTTCACTTCCTCTTATAGCTCAAGGTCCAGGGTGGTCCGGAGGGTCTGTGATGTCCCATATCCCAGCCTCCCTCCATCATTCATCCTCCCACCCTTGCCTTCCAGTTTGTGTCTTTTTGTCTCATAGTTGCAAAATGGAGGCTGTAGTTGCAGCGATGTAGTCACGCTCCAGGCTGGGGGAAGAAGAAGAGTCAATAGCCTTCCTCCTTCAGGGGCTTTTGTATGTTCTGATTTGGGAGAGACTGGCATCTCCAGGGTTTAATGTCGGCATCACTTGGGCCAGAGCTATCTCATGCCCCTGTTCCCGACCATGCTCCCCTTGCTCATGCCAGGGAGGCTGTGAGACTGAGAATGTCTAGCAGGATGTGTCACTGCCCTAAATGAACCTGGGACTCTGTGGCATGCAACTGGAAGAATATTTGATGTACTATCCACAAAGATATCTATCTTAATTCTCTTAAGTCTCATAACTGATCCTCCTTTCATCCGGCCCTGCCTTTGAGTAGTCTGGTGTTCTAATTTCTGATGGACGCTGCTCTGGACTCTCAGTGTTTTCCCCATTAACCTTGTCATTATTTCATCGGAGTCCTTAACGAGTGGCATGCAGCTGTGTACAGAAACCCTCAGATATCTTCACCCCATCCTCAAGTCTGTGCGTTGCAGTATGCAAACGAAGTCCATGGCTCTTCATTTTGGAAACAGACAGAGTTCAGATTTCTCATATCCACATGTCTCCAGCTTTCTAGGCCTTGTTTCCACGTTCATCCTTGGTATCTGGATGTTTATGAGATTTATTCTCTTAGAGCCTCAGCATTTCTACCCATTCTGAATTCGGTTTCGTTCTCTGGACCATTGGAAAGTTTTGCATCCCATGACCGCTAAACACCTCTTGGAAAGTCTCAGAGCTTTAAGCTGTGGTCCTCCCTAGAGATTCCGGAGAGCAGAAGTCACTCCAGGTGTTTTCTGTATTATGTGTGTAACCGCCGAGTGCACTGTGACCACATTCCCTGGGCTTAATGTACTTACATCGTCAGGGGAACCTGGGAGAGGCTCAAATTGAGGATTTTCCCTCTAGCCATTGTGGCTATTCTCACATGACCTGTGGTCAGGGGAGGACAGCTGCAGTGATTAGGACAGGAAACCTGATTTAGTACTTTTCTGTCCAGCTAGGAAGACTGTTGGGGAGAACACTTAGGATTCTGGAGCCAGAGGGGATCTGGATACTGCTGGTCAAATGCCCACATGGATGACGAATCAGGACACCTCGCTTTGAGGAGAGTGAGTGATTATTAACAGAAGTCTTGCTGGTAGTCAGGACAGATCTGGGCTTAGAATATAAGTTTTTTTTTTTTTTTTCATACTGGTTATAGAGATTGGCTTTACATTAATTTTCAAGGGAAAGGTTTTACCTTCCTACTCCTGTCCCCTTTCCTTAGGAATGCTAGAACTACCAAAAGCCTCCTGGCTAAAAGGGCAGTGGGTTCTCTCTGAGACGCCCAGGCCCCTGGTACCAACAGGTAGAACTGAAAGTTTGTGTGAAGACATTAAAGGATCTCAATTAAATCTTATATTTTCTATCATGTTGAACACTTAAGTCTTCCCTTTTCTTCCATGTAAAAAGTATTTCATTGTTGTTTACTTGTTAAGTTGTGTCCGACTCTTTCATGACCCCATGGACTGTAGCCTGCCAGGCTCTTCTGTCCATGGGATTTCCCAGGCAAGAACACTGGAGTGGGTTGCCATTTTCTTATCCAGGGATCTTCCCAACCCAGGGATTGAACCCATTTCTCTTGCATCTCCTGTATTGGCTGGCGGGTTCTTTACCGTTGAACCACCAGGGAAGCCCCAAAGTATTTTGTTACTACATATTATATCATTAGGATTGCTTTATGTCATTAACCTGGAAGAAAAAGAAATGTTGGGTTTTAAAGGAAAGTCATCAGAGATGTGTTTAATTGACCTCAGTGACTTACTTTATTTAGTGTAAAATAAAGTCCAATATACAGAGAGATCAATCACATCACAGATTTTCTTAATTGCACTTTTCTCTTGAGTGCAATTAAAAGCATAAGTGCCGCACTGTTAAATGCTTACATTCTAAGGTTCCATTAGCAGTTCCTATGGATGGACTTCTATGCTTGAGAAGGTGCTTTTAAAACATCCAGAGACCTGGTCCCACTTCCTTTCTCTGTACCCTCCAGATCCTGGATTAATTGGTCTCAGGTGTGTGCTCGGCATAGAAATTACCAGACAACAAGGAAGGAAACAACAGCAACTGCAACAAGACCAACTCCCCAGGTGATGCTAAAGCGCAGTTAGGGAAGAGAGGAGCATTTTTATGTGTTTATCAAAACATTGCTTAAATAGAAGTAATCAGTTTTCGTGAACTTTGATACACATTATATTCTCCTTTGTGAAATGTTTTGCATAGGTCCTTTTGTCTGATTTACCTGAAGGCGTACTTAAGATACGATAAATTTAGATATCGTGCTCAACAGTATCTCATCTACAATCCTGGTTTTGTTATAACCATTCCTTAGGGCCAAATCATCCATCACATCCTACTGAGGGAAAGCTGGTCTCAGTAGAAGAGGTGGTCAGATTTCATGTGTCATCAAAGTATCCCAATCATTATTTAACAATTAGTTCTCTGGCACATAATTTCCCAGGACAAAAATGAAATTCCTCAATTTCTTTCACTACTGGTACGGCCATATCATTCAATTCTACCTAACATGGTGTATACCTGATGGCTCAGATGGTAGAGTCTGCCTGCAATGCAGACGATCCAGGTTTGATCCCTGGGTCGGGAAGATCCCCTGGAGAAGGAAATGGCAACCCACTCCAGTATTCTTGCCTGGAGAATTTCATGGAGAGAGGAGCCTGGTGAGCTACATAGTACACAGGGTCGCAAAGAGCCTGACACTTTAAGACTGAGTGGCTCACTTTAAAGTGATGTGAGCAGAACCTGAGCAGATGTAGTGTGAGCACCTCCCAGGAAGCATCCTTGGAGGGAGGGAACACGCACTCTTGCCTTTTCCTCTTTCCTTCTGGCCCCTTCCTTCCGGACATGATGCTGGAGCAGATGCCGCCGTCTTGGTCAGCACGGTCACTACCATCTGGTAGGAATGGCTGAGATCCTAGTCACGGTGGGGCCATCACACCTTGTCTACAGGAGAAATAAACCCGGTATTTCTTGCTTCAGCTACTTTCACCCTGTTTTCCGTTTCATTGTCCTCAAACTGAATTCATCATCCATTCTGAATTACAGTTGAATGTACTGGTACTGCTCAGGGGAGGAGCATATTGAGCAGAGTCCAAGTTCACAGATGTGTTTTGAAAGTATCAGAGCCCTAAGAAAGCCCATTTGATGCCACTGATACTTTTTCAGAGTCCCTGTGCTTCATCCGCTCTCTAGTCTGTTTTAATTATATTTTGGCTTCCGTGGTTGTCTAAATTTTTCCTCTTTCCATCTTGATGAATTATAATCAAAGTTGGCAAAACCAAGAGGCAGGCGAGGTGATGAAACCTGCTGTCTCAAGGACGTGAAATTGCCTCTTGATGGGCCTCCAATTTCACTTCCTCAAGGTCCATACCTGTCACATGGGTTTGAGCACAATATGTCTCAAGAATAAAATTATTACCTAAAAGGACTAAGGTTGAAGATGAACAGAAATTCTTTCTCAAGCTAGATTCATCACACGAGTCCCTAAGTGGAAGCAAACCACTGAGATTTTAGTGTGTGGCATTAGTTATTGCACAGTGGTTTTCATAAATCAGAAAAATTGTGTATTGAAAGCAAAAATACAGACATAGGGACGAATATCTAATGCCGCTAAAGGATGTTGAAATTGTATACAACTGTGGCAGGAAAATGGTCAAATTCCAGTGCATTATCAAATCATTTACTATCATTGAACAGGAATCAAATGTTTGTGATGTGGCAATGGTTAGAGCAAGAGCAGAAAGAGGACCAAGAAGTGATCTTCTGTGCCATTTGGGTAGTTATTCAAGCTTTTCACCTCCTAATCTCCTACTGGACCCCATGGATATTGGTACATGTGATATAGTGTACACTAGTATAGAAATACTAGATGACTTCATGTATTACAGAAAGTATCTCAGAATTTATGAGAAGATTGAAACCAACAGAGTGCTCAAGATGAATAAGAAATCTGTTAGGGAATAAAAAGAGTGACTTATATAAGAGATCATAAAGATTTTACACTTAGTTTGGACAAAGAAAGCTTAAGACATGGTAATGGTTTCAGAGCATCTTTTGACATGAAGACCTGAACAAAATATTATGAATTAAGATGCACTACAGATTGCTTGATTTACAACAGATAAGGTAAATTAGAAGACTGCACATGGTGGAAGAAAAATAAGGAAAGCATTTACTTTGAATTGAATTTTAAAATTTAAAGTGATTAATCAAATTATTTAGACAGTGAGTGATTCACAATATTTTGATTGACTCAACCCTGAGGCTGAGGTAAATAGTTCGTTACAGAGAATAGAAGACAGCAGAAACAATTTCATTGAATCAGCTGGATATGTGCTCAAGTTTTGCAAATACACGAGAAAAAACAGCAGAATTCTTCTAATTTTTAGGAAAGTTGGAGTAATGATTAATTAGATTGGGAATTTGTCTCTGTAGTAAAAGGTGATCTTGACAATAGATGGAAATAATGGAGTTTCTATTCTAAGAAACATTTTCCCCAAAGCAATCTTGTCTTTACTGGGACTAGGTAAGCAAATTTTGAAGTTATTCCCTTTAGATTCCCAAAGAATGGTGAACTTGTGAAAATGAAGAATCTCAGTGTTAAACTCTCAAATAAAGAAGCGACAGGGTAATGGGCTTGATGAAATGCAAACCCATCAATTGTACTTCTGATTTTACTTAACTGAAGTGAGTGGAACGATTTTCTTGCCTATGTCTGCTCGGGCACAGAGAATAAAAATTGAGTCAATTATTTAAGTCATGTATATGTGAAAGTCTCTTTTGGGGCCACAGTTTAGCTTGACTGTTCTTAAGCAGATCTTCTGCATATTTTTCCTTTTAAATTTTATTCTGCTGTATAACTGAAGGCTGTATATAATGATAACAAATTCACTTGTTTTTCAAAAGAAACAAAATCAATGATCATGTTCTGCAATGAGAGATGTGAATTGCTGAATAACTAGCTGCTTAATTTCCTCCATATGAGCAACTGAATAGACAACTTAGCTCTCCCCTCTCCTTTTTAAAACCAAATGATATGAGTCTTTCTCAAATCTAAGCATAGACACGGCTTTCGTCCCACTTTTTTAAAAAATTCAAATTCTATGATTCTTTTGTTTACTTATCATAATACTTTGCCAGTATAGTGAGGCTCATTTCAAAGAAACATTAAAGATAGCTTTCTTTAACAGATATTTCAAACTTGTTCTTTAAAGATAACTTGTAAGGCTTGCTTACCTAATTGTACAGTCTAAATAATTTGTAGAATTTTCAGATATGTTCTAGGCAATCAATTATTTCTTAGTCTTTACATATTAATGTAATTTTAGAGTAAGCAAGGGAATTTTCTTCCTAGTCCACAGAAACAGGAAAAGTAAAAATATGCCACTAAACTTGACTACAGATACAAAGTTTTAAAATTCATGGTAAGTCATCAATAGTCTTAAATGTGGTTTAACTCCATATGGTTTCATTGTATGTAAACAATAGTGGAAAATGAATGGTAATGTTCTTACAGTAATGGAATTATTCATAACTGAAAATCACTGAGAGATTCTCTATTTCAACTTCATATTCTAATTTTAGATTAACTAAATTAATACTTGATCTTCCCTGGTGGTTCAGTGGTGCAGTATCTACCTGCCAATGCAGGAGACACAAGTTTGATCCCTGATACCTGAAGATCCGCTGGAGAAGGAAATGGTAACCTGCTATAGTATTTTCGCCTGGGAAATCCCATGGACATGGGAGCCTGGCAGGCTACAGCTCAAATATTACTTTAGATGTACCTTCATCTCAGCAGGATGTACTGTTCTGTTTTACAGAACAACACATATCTAGACCAGCAGTTTTATTGGTCTAGCTCCATCCTATTATCCTTAATTTCTTAGAGTATGGCCTGTTAAAATTTTTCCATATTTTTATAACTATTTCAAAAGCAAAAACTTGAAGCTTATCAGGGATTGCAAATAAATATCATATTAACCTGGAAATCAAACCTGATCCACCCATTTCAGAGATTGATGCTTTTGAACTGTGGTGTTGGGGAAGACTCTTGAGAGTCCCTTGGACTGCAAGGAGATCCAACCAGTCCATTCTAAAGGAAATCAACCCTGAATATTCATTGGAAGGACTGATGCTGAAGCTGAAACGCCAATACTTTGGCCATCTGATTCAGAGAGCCTGCTCGCTGGAAACAATCCTGATGTTGAGAAAGATTGAAGGCAGGAGGAGAAAAGGGCAATAGAGGATGAGATGTTTGGGTGGCATCACCGACTCAACAGACATGAGTTTGAGCGCATTCTGGGAGATGGTGATGGACAGGGAGGCCTGGTGTGCTGCTGTCCATGGGGCTGCAAAGAGTCAGACACGACTGAGCCGCCGAGCATGCACACAGGGATTCAAATCTGAACTGGTGTGACACCAAGAGAGATCATGTCATTACCTTGCCCTGTCTCTTGCAGTTTAGTTTCTACTCAAGAAACCTTATTAAGTCTCTAAGTCTCTTGTTGTTTAGCTGCTCAGTCATGTCCAACTCTTTGTGACCCCACAGACCATAGCCCACCAGGCTCCTCTGTCCATGGGATTTTCCAGGCAAGAATCCTAGAGCGGTTTGCCATGTCCTTCTCTAGGGGATCTTCCCAATACAGGGATTGAAACTATGGCTCCTGCATTGGCAGGCAGATCGTTTACCGCTGCTCTAAGTCTCTACATGTTCCCAATTCAACAGTAAGATGAATGGGAAAGTATGAAAGTATATTGGACTAGGAAGGTTGTAGAATACAAATTATTCTGTATCCCTTTCTATTGGGGTGGAGTAGTTGTGTTTGCTACATAAATCTGGAAGGTCTTTGCTATCTTGCCTGAGATGGTAGAGCAGTTTTCCATGGAAGGAGTGAAATGATGAGATTAAGCTATTATCAGGTGAAACCACCTGCAGTCCCGATTTCAAAATATTTCTGCTTTCAAATGACTTCTCTGGAAGGAAAGGGGCTATAAATCCCCTAAATAAATAATAATAAATGTTCTGGTCTGTGTATGTATCACAGAAAGATTACTTTGGCATGCTGGCACTTAGCAAATGAGAAATGTCAAAACAAATAAACTGCTTAATTCATATTGGATCCTGACAAATTGATTTGGAAATCCTGTTTTTTCCTATCAGGTGCTACTTCTGAGATAGATTGTTTCACATTTTTTTATGTCAGCTTTAAGGCCTTTGACTCATGCTATTGAGACTAGAAAGGCAATTTAGCAGTACAGGGAGGTATCTGACAAAATGCTTTAAGAACAGTTTATCACCTTTTTCCTGAATTGATATTTTATATCACCTCTGTACAGAGTCATGGTAGCTTCAACTTTTTGCGCCAGGACAAATATTCTCTTTAAGTATCTATCACCATTTCCATCATTTTCCATTTACTGTTTTTTCTTTCAGAATAGCTATAAAGCATCAGATTTTTTTTTCATTTATTTTTATTAGTTGGAGGCTAATTACTTTACATCATTGCAGTGGGTTTTGTCATACATTGAAATGAATTAGCCATGGATTTACATGTATTCCCCATCCCGGTCCCCCCTCCCACCTCCCTCTCCACCCGATCCCTCTGGGTCTTCCCAGTGCACCAGGCCCGAGCACTTGTCTCATGCACCCAACCTGGGCTGGTGATCTGTTTCACCCTAGATAATATACATGTTTCGATGCTGTTCTCTTGAAACATGCCACCCTCGCCTTCTCCCAGAGTCCACCATTATACAGAGCGAAGTAAGCCAGAAAGATACAGATACTGTATACAGATACACAGATACTGTAACTGTGTTAGTTACAGTATACTAACACATATATATGGAATTTAGAAAGATGGTAACGATAACCCTATATGCAAAACAGAAAAAGAGACTCAGATGTATAGAGCATCAGATTTAAAATTTTGCAGAATCCTAGTGACTTTGCTAGTTATCATCATTCGATTCTTAACAAACTATTTTGTTGAAAACAAACTTGTGAGGAACTATTTCCTGCTCTATCAACTAAAGACTTTAAAGTTAATATTTATGGCCATACTTCTAGTTATTTTTTTATAGTTTTCTTAAGGAATCACTGTCTTATAAAGTTAATATATAAAGCACATAAGTATGTAAAACATATCCTGTTTGTCAGTAAATCCCCACCAGAAACTCACAACAACACACTAAGGTTGCTGCTATTACTATCTGGATATTAGAGTCGAGGAAACATACATACAAGTTTAATAAACTTGCCCCAAAGTCATAGGTGATTAGTGATAGCACCTAGATTTGAACCAAGGTCATTCAGTTAGAGACTTTGTACTGTATTTCATTAATATACGAAGGGAGGAAGCTCTAAATTCTTTCTTGCAAGGAAGACACAACTTAAACAATTATATTCCTTTTTTTTTTTTGTAAATTTAATCCATTATGAGGGCTTTCCAGGTGGCACCAGTGGTAAAGAATCTGCTTGCCAATGCTGGAAACGCGAGAAGTTAAGTTTTGATCCCTGGGTTGGGAAGATACCCTAGAGTTAGGAAGTGGCTACTCACTCCTGCGTTCTTGCCTGGAAAATCCATGGACAGAGGAGCCTGGCAGGCTTCAGTCCCTGGGTTGGCAGAGTCAGACACGACTGAGCATGCATGCAGTTATAAAGCACCAAGCATCATGTCAGCCTATTATACTTTCCCTCCAACTTCAGAGAAGGCTCCGCTCCTTCTGCTGTGTTCCTAACTGGGAGGAGTCCTGGGATGCATATGCCAGCAGGCAAAGCCCTTGCAGTAACATCCCATGGGACGTGAGGACCACCACCGACAATGTGAGGAATCGTAAGAAAGATGCTCTCTGCCAGAGGCTGTAAATTGCTGACCACAAGCCAAACAGAGTACATAAATATATCTCGGCAGCTGAGCACTTAAACTTAAAAAAAATATATTTATTTTAATTGGAGGATAATTGCATTACAATATTGTGATGGTTTTTGCCGTATACCAGCATGAATTGGCCACAGGTATGTGTCCCCCATCCTGAAGACCCCTCCCACCTCCCTCCTCACCCCATCCCTCCAGGCTGTCCCAGGGCACTGGGGTTGGTGCCCTGCTTCATGCATCGAACTCACCCTGGTTGTCTGCTTTACACGTGGTAATGTAAATGTTTCAGTGCAATTCTCCCAAGTCATCCCACCCTCTCCTTCTCCCTCTGAGTCCAAAAGTCTGTTCTCCACGTCTGTGTCTCCTTTGCTGCCCTTTACATAGGCTCGTCGGTACCGTCTTTCTAGATCCCATACACACACGTTAATGTACGGTATTTGAAAATGAGCTGCCGATGTTTAAAAACTGGAAGGTTTCACACACACTCGGGTCTCTCCCTCCTCATGAATAGAAGAGTTGGCAACACTGGACGTCTATCCACTCATGCTGGTGGTGGACTGGGGCTACAGGCAGCTGCCCTATTTGGGAGGGTCGTTTATCATTCATCCTCCAGTTCACCACCCAGTCCCTACAATGTGTCATTTTTGCAAGTCACTCATTTTGTGTATTGAAGGAACAATCACTGATTTTCAGTTTGTGACTTCTGCCCACATAAAGCTATTTGCTGTCAATTCTGATGCGTAAATCTGAGTTTATGGGAGTTTTGCTCTGTACCGACGGTGTCGCCTCACCTTGCTTGGTGTTCTCAAGACAACTTTGGTAAAAATCTACGCTACTGTCCAAGGCTTTGGGAGCTAGATTTGCATCTCTTCTGAGTGATCTTTAAGGATGAAGCAAAACGCTTTCCAGGCTGCTGAGGTTAAGGAGTCTTTTCTGTATTAGTGGCCGCTGAGCCCTAATTCAACCTGCTGAAAACACCTAACAAATTATTAACCATTGCAACAAATAACTTTTCCTAGACTCTTTGCCAATTTTCCTCCTAAGGGATTGGAGGGGCTATAACATTGAACATCATGGAAAGAAGGACATCTGGGTTGAATAATAGGATCAGAGGAAGTGCCTGTTTCCAGACAGTAGAATTGTGTTAGTATTTATAACTAATTATTGACTTTAGCTTCATGTTTCCTGGAAGCTATAGACAAAAGGAAAAGTTTGGGGTTTTAAAGTTAGTTTTTCCTGACAAGATAAGTCCTAGAAGCTCATCCAAAGACAAAATTGAATCTGAAACTAGAGCTGACAGGAATATAGTACCGAAGGCCATCTACCTAGCTCACTGGGTTGTGTTACATACAACAATACAATTTCTGTGTTCATCAGAAATTCAAAACTATTCATACAAAATCTGCACACTGATGCATATAGAGGCTTTATTATAGTTGCCAAAACTTGGAAGCAACCATGTCCTTCCATTGGTGAATGGATAAGTAAACTGGAAAAGACTAAACAGAAGCCTCCAACAGGGCCTTTAAATTCAGAGATATGGAAAATATTTCTTAACTGTCCCAAGATAAAAACAAAAAAATATGTACTTGTTTGGCTACTGAGGGATTTGGGTCACTCATTTTTGTTGTTTGGTACTCAGTCATGTCTGACTCTTTTGCAAACCCATGGACTGTAGCCTGCCAGGCTCCTCTGTCCATGGAATTTTCCAGGCAAGGATACTGGAGTGGGTGGCCATTTCCTCCTCCAGGGGATCGTCCTGACCCAGGGATCAAACTCAAGTCTGCTGTGTCTCCTGCATCGTAGGCAGGTCTTTACCACTGAGCCACCTGGCAAGCCCGGATCTACTCGCAGTGTGAGGCTGACTGAGGCCATAGAATCCTCCTTGGTTGACCCTGGGCCATTTTCTCTCTGTCTCTTATGCAACGTGTTCACTCCATTGGGCGTTTCTCTTGCATCAGATAGGCTAAGAAGCCTGCTGAGAGCGAGGCGGGCCAGCCGGCTCCTTAGCTTTCCGGATCAAAGCAGATGGGGAGCGGTAAGCAGCAATTGAATTCCTTTAAGACCTGCCTTGCTAAGAAAAAAGTTGGTTTGTTCTGGTTTGTACTCAGCTGGCATAAAAGGAATTGCAGGAACTGAAGTAATGATATCCTATTGTGCTTTGTCCAAAGCAATCTCAGGGAATAATTTACAACACTTTGCTATTCCCCCCCGCCCCCCCCTTAAAATTAGACTTGTGGACGAGCAGCCCTGTTAGGCTTTAACCTAAACCTGGCTTCCTGCCACTTTCTTTTCTCAGACTTGGAAACTCAAAAGATGATGTCAATTTGTTGGTTGTCAGTCTTGAATGTCTTCTCACAGGGACTGGGCGGGCTTGGATGAAAGGCAACGACTGAGTTTTAGGTTATATTTTGAACACTTGTTCAGGCTGGGCGTCTTGTCTTCATAAGAGGGAATTTTAGTTGAACGTTTTACTCGATTCCTAGGAACTGTTCTCGAATGTGGAGCTGCCAGTGGGCTAGAGAGGCAATTCTATTTGGGAGTGCTTGGCACACTCTTGATGAGCTGAGAAGGAAGTAATGAGGCATCCTGACCCGCTTGTCAGGCTGTACAGGTCGCCAGCCAAGCTGACTCCATAGGCTGATGTCGCGAATAAAAATTGCATAAAGTGATGCCCTCTGGCAGAGGGAGAAGCACCCTTAAGTGCCAACCAGAGGCCACCAGCTAAACTGAAAGACAAAGAAATGCAGAGGTTAACCCATGGTGCCCTGGTTGTATGTGGAAGAAGGCTGTTTTATCTGTCGGCCACAGAAGTCAGTGGATGGGGTGGCTCAAGAAGGGAGGTGCCAAGGGGCTGGATGAGGTTCCAGGGCTGTTGTGGCAGCAGAAACTGCTGAGCTCATGCCAGACCCTTGAGCCTCCAGCAGAGATTAGTGGTCGGAGTCTGAGAAGAAAAACTTACCAGTTGTGGAGGGGGGTGGGTAGGTTGGGGTGAGCGGGCTCAGCTATCAGAAAATGCCACGAACCAGCTCTCTCTCCTTCTCTCTTCCAATGGAGGGAAAATTAAAAGACAACAACCAAATTTTACTATTACCTGTGTGTTTCACAGTCAACTTGTAGCTGTGGAAATATTTACTGTTGGTTGCTTTTACTGGAGATGGCCCTGCGCCAATCGTATGCTTAATATCACCAAATAATTCTTCTTGCTTAATCTCTGGGCGGGACTCAGTTCTATCCATGAAACTTCATTTAGGATAACACGGAACAGTGCTGTGCAGGTGTTCTTTCTTTCAGGCCCGCAGTTTGGGTTTAAGGATGTGAATCTCTGTTTTAATGCAATATCGAGAAGTTAAAACTTAGACATTTGCCGGCATGGATGCTCATTCATTTTGTGTGGCTGTGAGATGAGAACTTATATTTCCTACTGGAGGAAAGTTATGTGCTCCTCCCCTCCCCTGCCCCGTGAGCTATAACTTACATATCAAGTGTGCGTGCGTGCTAAGATGCTTCAGTCATGTCCGGCTCTTTGAGACCCCATGGACTGTGGACCCACTGGGCTCCTCTGTCCATGAAATTCTCCAGGCAGGAATATTGGAGTGTTTTGCCATTTCCTTCTAAGCTAAACAGAATGACTCCTTCCTGCCCTTCAACTGGTTCTGCTGGGCAGATGTGTGTATGTGTGTGTGTTGTATCCTTTTTCAGATTCTTGTCCTTATAGGTTATTATAAAAAACTGAGTATAGTTCCCTGTGGTATACAGTAGGTCTTTACTCGTTAACTATTTTATATACAGTAGTGTGTATATCAGAGAAGGCAATGGCACCCCACTCCAGTGCTCTTGCCTGGAAAATCCCATGGACGGAGGAGCCTGGTGGGCTGCAGTCCATGGGGTCTCAAGGAGTCGGACACGACTAAGTGACCTCACTTTGACTTTTCACTTTCATGCATTGGAGAAGGAAATGGCAACCCACTCCAGTGTTCCTGCCTGCAGAATCCCAGGGACGGGGGAGCCTGGTGGGCTGCCGTCTATGGGGTCGCACAGAGTCGGACACGACTGAAGCGACTTAGCAGCAGCAGCAGCAGTGTGTATGCTAATCCCAAACTCTTAATTTATCCCTCTCACC
The DNA here is from genome assembly GCF_023699985.2 of Odocoileus virginianus. Taxonomy (NCBI): domain Eukaryota; kingdom Metazoa; phylum Chordata; class Mammalia; order Artiodactyla; family Cervidae; genus Odocoileus; species Odocoileus virginianus. Next base: position 31,241,855 of record NC_069681.1, on the reverse strand, counting down.
CCTTTCCCTTTTGGTAACCATAAAGTTGTTCCCTGTATCTGTGAGTTTATTTGTTTTATGAATAAGTTCTTTGTAGCTTTGTTTGTTTCCACATACAAGCAATAACAAATGACGTCGGTCTTTCTCTGTCTGACTTCACTTAGTATGAGAAACCCTAGACCCATCCTTGTTGCTGTGAAGGGCATTGTTTCATTTTAATCAAAACCAAACTGGATTTGTCATCCTCCCCATCAGGCTTCCCTGATGGTTCAGGCGGTAAAGCGTCTGCCTGCAATGCGGGAGACCTGGGTTCGATCCCTGGGTTGGGAGCATTCCCTGGAGAAGGAAATGGCAACCCTCTCCAGTATTCTTGCCTGGAAAATCCCATGGATGGAGAAGCCTGGTGGGCTACAGTCTGTGGGGTCGCAGAGAGTCAGACACGACTGAGCGACTTCACTTTCTTTCTTTCTTTTCTTCCACTTTCAAACTCTGCCCTGCCTCTTTCATTTTTCAAGGTAATTTCAATCTTCCTTTTTACAGTTGTCCAAGTAAGAAATGAAGGACTTATGAGCTCTGTCCCTTATCTCTGACGTCTATTGGCTCCTCACGTCTCTCAAATTCATCTACACCTCTCTTCCCTGTTTCAACTTCTGCAAGAGCAGCATTACCTGGCTCTTTCACGTCTAGTCATGTGCTCATGTTTCTCTCTCTGCTACCAATCTCTTTAATCCCCTTTCTTGTTCTACCTGCACAAACAGCAGCTGTAAATTAACCAAACAACTTACCTCTCAATGACTAGTTTAAACGCCCATCTTCCTGATGGGCATGTTCCTAAAAGGCTCTTTATTTCTAATTAATTCATTAATCAATCCATCCATCAATTAATTAAATCATCTGCCTCTTAAATTTGTACTATTTTGCCTTTATGTTCCTTTATTTTTCAGGGCTGAGGCATTGTTCTCAGGCACCAGTGAGAGGCAGCTACCCAAACCCTCACTTTTCCTTTAACATTCAGCTCAGAGTAGGATTCCCGATGACACCTCCCTGGCCTGCATCTGACTTAGGCTCAGCTGGGCGCTCCTGGTCTGTGCTTTCACATCGCTGCTATGAATTGTCATCAGACTGCTCTGCTCCGTGCGTTATGGGTAGTTTGCTTATATTATCGGAGAGGCCCGAGACTTCAGATTCAGGCTGGACACATGGCTGGGGCTCAGAATTAAATTCTGAATGTGTGAGGACAGGAATGGATGAAGAAGTGTTTGGACAATCTTTTCACCCCCCTATTTTAGTGGCTCAAAAACTGCGGTGTTCTTAATGACCCATTTATATAGGTTTCCAGATAACCAGCTATAAAAGCGCTGCTATTTGATCATGGGGTCGGGATGGGGGCGGGGGTTAGATTAGATGCTCTGTTAAAACTTCTTCTCAATTCCCTTCTGGTAATACATCCATGGACATGAAGGGTTATCGGAGGTGATGAGGCCAGCGAAAGATCTAATGCAATCTTCGGCTGCATTAATTGAAGAATGGTACCCTGTTCAGAGAAGATAATAGGCTCCTTGCACTTGGCACAACTAAACCCACACCAGCACACTCTGATTCATTCTCGGTGTCTTATTGAAACAGGAGAGTCTCTCGCCGACATCTCTGCGAGAGGTCAACGGGTAATGATCCTGGTCTTACATAAGCGATGGTTGAAGGTGCTGTGGATGTTCAGTGGGAAAAAAAGAGCCGTCAACACAGAAACAAGCTTTCCTATGTTTGAGGTCTGGTATGTGGAGGAGGAATTAAAACTTACTCCATTCAGCTTTCAGACCTAGGCTTTGGGAGCAGAAATTACCCACAGAGAAGATTTCAGCTAATTAAAAGAAAGAATGTTTTAACAATTGGAACGGGCTCCCTTTTGTATTTCTAAGCTCCTCAAGTGCTCATGGTGTGCAAGAGGAATGATTTCTCCCAGGTAGGTAGCTGATCTTTTCAACCTCTTTCAGATCTAAGAGTCTACTTTTTCAAGATGGTGACCTTATTTTTTTCTCATTTCCAAAGAGGATTCAAGAAGAAATGGAATTTAAGTACATTAGGACAATTTAGGTCGCAAGGCAAAAGAAAATCCTGAAAGACACTGATATTCATGAGTACGACCATCACAAGTTTTCCAAATCTCAATTGTAGATGACCTTGAAAAATAATTTGCCCAGTGATTGATGAACACAATTTAGTTACTTGGGTTCAAAATCAAGGAGAAATAAATAGACAGGCTCTTATTATCTCTGACTCATGGTTTAATTGACCTATATAATGTCTTTCCCCATAGCAAGGCATTTTTGAGTATGAGAATATTTTAAATAAGGAAAACAAGAACAACAATAAACAAACAAACAAACAAAATCAAGAAAGGGCAGTGGTGAGATTCCTGGGTTATTCCTTCATCAATTGTATTGCTATTTAAATAAGTTGAAAAACTTGACTAACAACTCACAGAATCCACAACTACCGCTTTGTTTTTGGAAAATTATTCTTGTTCTGAAAAACTCAGGTAGTTTTTCATTTTTTGTCTTAATTTTTTATTGCCAAACATTAAAATTTTTTTAAATGTCTTAAGGTTATCTCTTTTAAAAAATTTTTATCCTATGTGTGACATTTATGCAGAGAGGTTTATTTTAACAAATCAGCAAATATATCTTTTATTTTGGTCTTGAGACATGAAGTTCTAATTGCTATTATTTTTTATAGTTTATCTATACTGTCTTTGCTTACTGCATGCATATAAATTCCATTATCATTAATAAGGATGATACAGTGAAAGCATATACTCATTAGTGTCTAATGTGCTTCTCAAGGTTATTCTAAGGTGCATGAATTTAATGAGTACTTAATGAGAATTCTAGTATCACTGATTAAGAATATCTATCATGTTTGTGATATAGATACCACCATCTAACACTGGGAGGCTAGTAAAAAGAATAAGTCCCAAATAGCTTCTTTTATTAATCACATATGTGAAAGGCACTTTGTGATCACAAAGCTATGACCTTTAATTTAGTCCTTTAATACTTGAAATCTGCTAATCTCATAAGTAATTCATCACAATTTAAATTTTCATGCAGTTTATGACATTTTTGTGATAAATAATATCATACAAGACTGGAAAAAGCTAGGGTCATGTTTTAAAAAAGAACTTTTGCATCTTAAAATAACTACCTGCTTAAAACTGAGTTGAAATTTTATTATTGCTTTTAAAAATAGCCTAAAATGGAGGAATCAATAGTCTGTAAATATAGTGTGAATGATATTAGATAATTCAGACCTAACTTGTCATCTCTCCATTAACATAGATTCTTAGTTGTAAGGACAAGAACAACATTTCTAATTGTGGAAGATATTCTGGAAAATGATTGATTTGAACCTTTGAGTCTACAGTTGACCCTTGAACAAAGATGGGGGTTAGGGGTTCCCACCCTGTGAGCAGTCAGAAATCTGAATAGAGCTCGTAGTCTATTGAACCGGTCACCCTCTGTAAGCACGGTTCCACATCCAGGTATTCAACCAACCACGGGATTGTGTCAGTTCAGTCGCTCAGTCGTGTCTGACTCTTTGCGACCCCATGAATCGCAGCGTGCCAGGTCTCCCTGTCCATCACCAACTCCTGGAGTTTACTCAAACTCATGTCCATCGAGTCGGTGATGCCATCCAGCCATCTCATCCTCTGTCATCCCCTTCTCCTCCTGCCCCCAATCCCTCCCAGCATCAGGATCTTTTCCAACGAATCAACTCTTCGCATGAAGTGGCCAAAGTATTGGAGTTTCAGCTTTAGCATCAGTCCTTCCAATGAACACCCAGGACTGATCTCCTTTAGGATGGACTGCTTGGATCTCCTTGCAGTCCAAGGGACTCTCAAGAGTCTTTTCCAACACCACAGTTCAAAAGCATCAATTCTTCGGTGCTCAGCTTTCTTCACAGTCCAACTCACATCCATACATGACCACTGGAAAAAAAAAGCCTTGACTAGACAGACCTTTGTTGGCAAAGTAATGTCTCTGCTTTTTAATATGCTATCTAGGTTGGTCATAACTTTCCTTCCAAGGAGTAAGTGTCTTTTAATTTCATGGCTGCAATCACCATCTGCAGTGATTTTGGAGCCCCCCAAAATAAAGTCTGACACTGTTTCCACTGTCTCCCCATCTATTTCCCATGAGGTGATGGGAGCAAATGCCATGCATGATCTTAGTTTTCTGAATGTTGAGCTTTAAGCCAACTTTTTCACTCTCATCTTTCACTTTCATCAAGAGGCTCTTTAGTTCTTCTTCACTCTCTGCCATAGGGTGGTGCCATCTGCGTATCTGAGGTTACTGATATTTCTCCTGCCAATCTAGATTGTGTAGTGCTGCAGTATTAACCTTTGGGAAAAAAATCCATGTATAAGCGGACCCATGTGATTCAACTCCATTTGTTCAAGTGTCAACTCTATTTCATTTGCAAGGTTTACAAAAGTCAGATACAATATAAGGAGGAATAATTTAAACAGGCTTCTCAGCAACTTATATATTTTTAGTTAAACAACATTTTTGACGTTTCCACAGACTCTGTACCACAAGTAACGCTTCCCATGGTAACTGCTCTTTTTGAAGCACTTAGGGAAAAGTTTGTTTCCCATGGAGTTGATAGGTTAATGAGTGTCCTCCTACATTTATGGAATGGTGGTTGTAATGATCACACGAAGTAACATACATAAACGTGCCTTAAAGCCATAAAAGGCTTTATAGGTTTGTAATTTGTTTTTGTTGGATATCAGTGAAAATGGTCTGCAAAGTCAATAGCTTCTGGATGGGAATTCGGTAGGTGTAACAGACGTGTGAAATGATCAGCGTCCAAGAAGTAGGGTTCCAGGGCTTGCTCTGGCTCTGTCTCCTTCTGTTTCTGCTTCTCTGCTCGACTCTGGCTTCTCTCTCTCTCTCTCTCACACATTTCAACTGATTGCTTTTTATGCGCACTTCCTGCAAGTAAATCTAAATCCCATGTAGATTGAATTCCTTAGTTAGAAAAATAGAGTGCTGTCTCTCAAATTGACACCTGGTAGATTTCTTAACCCATAAAGATAAAGAAAGAAGTACATGCGAACTTATAACAGGTTCCTCAGGAAGTGGAATCTGGGAAATCAAACTAAAAATGAGTGACTATCGTGGTAAGAACTAAATAGCTCTGTTATATCCTTTCCAGAGCCCAAAGAGAAGAACAAATCAAGGAGGGGAGTTCTCTGCTCCAAGATTCAGGGTAGGAAAAGCAAAATCTAAAATAACTGATGGGACATCCAAATATGAAACAAATTATTAACAGATCTGTACAGATGTCACAATTTTATTTATGAAAAACTGAGTATCACACAAATGAGTGAGCCATAGAATGAATCATGGAATCCCACTGATAATCATCCAATGTATCTTTGGTAAATATATTTTATCTCCTTTATAAGAATGAGAGACTTTTGGTACATCCATTACAGTAGTAAAATGTTAGGTTACTTTGGTCGCATCTTTCCTTCTCTGGTCCTCTGTCTAGAAGAGGATATACTAAGTAGCAAATAGTTTAAAGATGGAAAACAGAGGAAGAGAAGCAAGGAGCCTAAGTGAACTAAACACTAGATCATTACTACCTGTAGTGGATTTGGTATGAATTTCAAATCATATACGATTCAATACATCTCTCAGGTTGATATATACCTAAAACATTCCTATCTTAAGCCTATTTTAACATCTGTTCAATTTAATAGATAAATACTGTTTTACTTGGTAAATATCAATGTGTTGGAGAAATAAAGTTACTTTTGAGCCTGATATCATCCTTGGTTATTAAAAAAAAGCACATAATAGTGGTTCTTTTTTGCTATAATTAATATATCAAAAGCATACAAAGCATGAGTATATGGCTCAGTAAATGTTCCCAAAGCTCACCCACCACCTAAACAGGCAAATAGCAACCCAATAAATACAAGTGGAGATGCCTTAAATAAAGTCACAGGACCTTATTCCCCATAACAAGGGTAACACCACTCTTCTTTCCAAATAGCACCTTGATTCCTTTTAAAATCAAAGAATAATCAGATTTATTGAGGAAGTTGATCTAGATAAGCCCGTGGCTGAAGAAATGCAAGAGTTAACTGTGAAACTTTCCCAGTCAGTGACTTTTATAGCTGATAATGTTTTCTGTTCCCTTGTTTGGTCATTTACACTATCTTTAATAGTTCTGAGTGTTTGGCATCTTGCCCTCAAAATGTTACGGAAATCATATCCAGATTTTTTGAAAGCAAATCTGTTAGGATCAGCATTTTTCTGAAAATGTCTCAAAGAAATGACTCAGTCACAATTTTAAAACTTAATGTGTTTGGAGGAGGGTGAGGGCTTTAAAAACACTAATTTGTGGACCGGGTGCAGTGGGGTCTCTTCTGTGAAGCAAGAGGTGTGGGTCAAAATTTTGACCTCTGTGACTTTGGGGGTTATTTCCCTGCGAGCAAGACTGGACGGTCCAAGCTGTTAAGAGAATACATAAAGTGGAGGGGGTAAGATGAAAATCTCAGTCTTTTCAGGAATTTTGGTGTCCTGTTAAGCTCAGTGTAATGAGAAAATCACGATATTCGTGGAAGATGCACGGCACAGACAGGACTAGTGAAAATCATTCATTATGGCCTTTTCTAAATTCTTCGCAGTTATATATCCCTATTCTACACCAATGCTTTTGTAAGATTCTGTTTGCTTTAATGGAGGAAAATATTTTCTTTTGTAAGCCACTGCCAGAATTACATGATTTCTGCTTCATGACGTAATAGTCGACTCATAAGTGAAAAAAAGTATGTAACTGAATCATTTTGGTGTACACCTGAAACTATATGAAGATCTCTGGGTTGAGAAGATCCCCTGGAGAAGGAAATGGCAAGCCACTCGAGTATTCTTGCCTGGAAAATTCCATGGACTGAGGAGCCTGGTGGGCTACAGTCCATGGGGTTGCAAAGAGTCAGGCAAGACTTAGTGGCTAAACCACCATCACCATCACACACACACACACACACACTATATATGTATATATATACATATAAACAGTATATGTGTGTATATGTATATAAACTATATATGTATACATAACTGAGTCACTTTACAGTATACCTGAAACTAAGAGAACACTGTAAAGCTATACTTCAATTTAAAAAAATAAACAAAATTGAAAACCAAAATCAGTTGACTTCTTGCATGTAACTTTTCTTCTCTTGCTTATTGATTAAAAACCAATATTTGGACTGGGTACTCCTTAAAGAAGTTTGTCAATGTCCAATTAGCTAATGTGGTTTGTTCCTGTACTTGGATAACTTCTAAAACATTTTGCAGCTGCATAAACACATACATATAAAAGAAAACATAAATAGAAGCATAGTGAGAATACAGCGGAGGTAGATGAGTAGGGGTTGGTCCACAGAAATGCACGCAGAGGAGTTTGTTTAATAAACTAGTAAAGTTGGGCTAAATGCTCTGTTTCCTTTGAAAAAATTAAACAAGAAAATACTCTCAGTTGCAAGATTTTTTCCTGTCCTTGGGACCATCTAGCTAATGACAGACATTCTCTGCCAGTGTTCAGTGAGGGCCCTAGTAACTATGAACAGTTTCTTGGCATTCTGTCTTATCCATGTGTTTTAAGTGTATTTGTTGAATATTCACACTAATTTTTGAAAGAGATACTGTCGTTTGCTTTACACAGAGGAGGAAATGGAACTTTCAATAGCTTTTGTAATTTACACAAAGTCACAGAAGCTATAGTCAGAGCACCAGAAAATTGAACCCAAGTTTTCCTGAGGTCAAAGTGCATGCTTTGCCCTCTACATCCTTCTGCTTTTCAATCTACAGCTTTTTTTTATTTAAGAGACAAAATTCTTCACCATTTGAACTGAACCATTGTGTAGTTTAGTGGTGTTAAATTCATTCACAATGTTGTGTGACCATCACCACCATCCATTCACCTAGCTTCATTTTGTGGAGCTGAAGCTCTGTACCCATCCAACAGTAACCCCTAGTCCCTGGGGACCACCAGTTTGCTTTCTGTCTCTATAATTTTGACCACTCTAAGCATCTCATATAAATAGATCATGCGATGTTTGTCCCTTTGTGACTGACTTATTGCACGTAGCACAGTATCCTCAAGGTTCAGCCACGTCATAGCAAATGTCAGAATTTCCTCTGGGAGCTGTTTAATATTTACAGTATACATACACTGCATTTTGCTTGTTCTTTAATTGGTTGATGAGCACTTGGGCTGCACCTGCATTTTAACTATTGTAAATAACGCTGTTAGGGACATGAGTGTAGAGATATCTCATTGAGACCCTGCTTTAAATTCTCTTGGGTATACATCCAGAAACAGAATCGCCGGATCACACGGTATTTCTATTTTTAATTTTTTGAAGAACTGCCACACCATGTTTCTTAGTTGTGCATTTTATATTCCCTGCAACAGGGCACAAGGGTTCTGATTCTCTACATCCTCACCAAACACTCATTTACTGTTCTGTTTTTGGTAGTAGCTATCCTAATTGTTATGAGATGGTATCTCGTCGTAGCTTTTGATTTGTGTTTTCCTGATAATTAGGGATCTGAAGCTTCTTTTCATCTGTGTATTGACCATTTGTGTATCTTCTTTAGAGAAATGCCTGTTCAAGCCCTTTTTCTGATTTTTAATTGGCTTGTTTGTTTTTCTGGTGTGTTGTGTTTAAAAAAATCTCATTTTATTATGGGATTAATCCCCTATTAGATACGCAATTTGCAATATTTTCTTCTATTCTGTGGTTGCCTTTTTCTACTCTAATAGTGTCTTTTGAAGCATAAAAATTTTAAAATTTGCATGAAGTTCAATTTGTCTTTGTTTGTTATTGTTGCCTGTGCCTTTGGTATCAATATCCAAAAAGTCATGGCTAAATCTGTTGTTGTGAAACTTTTGTTTCATTTGTTCTTTCAACAGTTATATAGCTTTAGGTCTTACATTTAATTGTTAGATCAGTTTTGAGTTAACTTTTGTGTGAGGTATTAGATAAGAATGTAGTTTCATTCTTTTGCATGTTGATATCCAGTTTTCCCAGCATTGTTTATTGAAAAGACTGTCCTTTCCCCATTGAATGATTGTGGCACCCTTGTCAAAACTCACTCTTCCTGGGCTCTCTATTCTAATCCATTGTTGTCTATTTCTGTCTTTATATCAGTAACTCCTTGTTTTGATGACTGTAGCTTCGTAGTAAGTTTTGAAACCAGAAAGTCTGAGCCCTCCAGCACTGTTCTTCTTTTCCAAGATTGTTTTGGCTATTCAGGGTCCCTTGAGATTCCATACGAATTTTAGGGTGGGTGTTGCTGTTTCTGCAAAAAAAAAGTCTCTGAAATTTTGATAAGGGTTATATTGAATCTGTAACTTGCTTAAAAGTAGTATTGACATCTTAATACTGAGTCATCTAATCCATGAGCATGGTATGTGCTTCTTTATTTATGTTTTCATTGACATTTTTTAAAGCAGTGTTTTGTAGTTTTTATTGCATCAATCTTTCACCTCCTTTGTTAAGTACATTCCTAAGTATTTTACTATTTTTGATGCTCCTGTAAATTGAATTGTCTCTATTATTAATTGTCTCTATTATTTCTTTTTTGTATTTTGTTTTGTCAGTGTTCAGACATGCGGGTGAGTTGTGAATGTTAACTTTGCATGCTGCTACTTTGCTTTGCGAGTTTGACCCGTGGGTCAGGAAGAGCCTCTGGAGGAGGGTAGTGCAACCTACTCCGGTATTCTTGCCTGGGGAAGCCCATGGACAGAGGAGCCTGGCGGGCTACAGTCCATGGGGTCCCAAAGAGTGGGACACGACTGAAGCGACTTAGTGTGCACGCACTTGGTTGAGCTAGTTCTAACAGTTTTTTGTGTGTGTATGTGTGTGTGTGTGTGTGTGTGTGTGTGTGTGTAATCTTTAAGGTTTTCCCCTCATAAGATCATATCATCTGGATACAGAGATCAGTTTATTTTTTTCTTTCCAAATTGGATGTCTTTCATTGCTTCACCACGGAATTTTCAAGCTTTTAATAGACTCCAGAGTTCCAAAATAGTTATTTTGGACAGATTCTGCCAGGGCAATCGTCATTTAGGAGGGGAGATAAATTCCAGGTGGTTCCTACTCTGCTATTTTCTAGAATCCTCTTCAATGTACAGCTTTTATATCTTCAGTTGTGTGAAAGTTGTGGTTATTCTTATAGGCTGACTTATTCAGGCTCTAGTGAATATTTTTGGAAGATGTAGTTGCTTTAATATCATTAGCTATGTCAGCTATAGATTTTTTTTTCCAACAATGTATCTGAGATTAAAAAATCTAGTCAATGTATTGTTGGAAGGAATAGCTGCAATATTCCAGATAGTTCTTGGAACACCTAGGTGGGCAAGGGATTGCATAGATGTTACATTTTACTCATTCATCTTGTAAAGGTTAAAAATCTGGTTAAACAAGTTGAAAGTATGGAGAAATGTAACAATAAAATATTAAAATAATACTTAAATACAAAGACTAGAAGAACAATCAGAAAGCAGTATAAAATAAATTGCTAAATGAATAATACAGGTGTTAACTGCTAGAAGATTTCAAAGGAGGGAGACATCACTTTTATTTAGCTAACTGGGAAAGGCTGCATGAAGGTAGCAGAATTTTTAGACTCCCATCTCCAAATCTTTGCTCAGATTTTTTTGTTTTTTGTTTTCATTTATATAAATTCTGACAGAAAAATCCATGATGAATCCCAGATTTTACGGAATGATAACTCAGAATATTGGCCTATGCATTCAAGTGACCTTTTAGGAGAGTTATAAATGAAACTAGGATGCATTGATTTTTGTGTGTGCGTGTGTATGAGAGAGAGAAAGGCTTGGAAGCTTCAAATATTATGAGATTATAGACACAGTAAAAAGTGAAAAGTGTCAGTTGCTCTGCGTGTCTGACTCTTCGCAGCCCCAGGGACTAGAGCCTGCCATACTCCTCCATCCTTGGGATCCTCCAGGCAAGAATACTGCAGTGGGTTGCCATTTCCTTCTCCAGGGAATCTTCCTCACCCAGGGATTGAGCCCAGGTCTCCTGCATTTCAGGCAAGTTCTTTACTGTCTGAGCCGCCAGGGAAGTCCCAGACACACCAGAAAAAAATTATAATATTTAGCAGTTTGCAGACATGAATAAATCTAAAAGCTACCCCTTGGGAAGTAGTGGAATAGAATTTTCCTCAGTGCATAGCTGAGAAAGTTGAAGAATAGAAGCAGAAATCAATTTCTCATGTATGCCCATGAAGGCTGAAAAAGCAGTCTGAAATTTAGTTCTCGATTTAGTACCTTGAACTTGAAATGGGCTGGACATTCAGGAGGCATGTTGTTCCTATAAAACCCACCTTGGCCTTTGCTTGGTTGCCTTTGGTATGATGTATTTCATTTTTCTGTTATAATGAGTGTAGCACATTTTGATCCACTTTGCTTAATAAAGTGAGCAGCTATTTCATAGGTTAATTCCCATACTGTTAACACCTCATAAATTAAAGTATATTTAGAATGAGATCACCTTGCTTGATTGGTTCTCACCTTTTTTCCAAACCATGCTTGAATACCTTTATCAGACAGGCGTCTGAAAATTCACCTTCTTACCTTTTAAAAGTTTCTGCTACTCTAAACTGGTAGCAGATTGAGGCCACCGTGGGTTAAAAAAAAAATTAATCAGATATTTAAATAGTTTTTTCAGAAGTTTTCCTTTCACATGGAGCCATATGTGACTTGTTTGTGTGTTTTCCTTTTGGGGGGAGATTTCCAGAATAAAGTGAAGAAAATTAGAAACCTGGTGGATTGGCCAGATGAATTCAATGGGCCCCAAGATGTCCTGTTGGGGAAAAAAAATGACCAGGAGTGGAAGATTCATTTTTTAAAGTCTTTATTGAATTCATTATAACATTGGTTCTGCTTTATGTTTTGGTGTTTTGGCTACAAGGGATATGGGATCTTAGTTCCCTGACCAGGGATGGAACCCTCACCCTCTGCACAGAACGGTGAAGTCTTAACCACTGAACCACCAAGCAAATCCCAGAAGACTCATTTTGAATAAAAGTCTAAACAGAAGCATTGGTGTTTCTTTTAGTGTTGTCATAAATACCAGAAAGAAATAAGACAGAGAATAGATACAAGTATGAATTTCAGATTTACTTCCTTACCTTCCGGTTAGACAAACTTCATTTATCCCTGATGGCCCAGTGTCTCCAATGCTGGAGACTCGAGGTCAATCCCTGGGTCCTAGAAGATCCCCTGGAGGAGGAAAAGGCCACCCACTGCAGTATTCTTGTCTGGAGAATCCCATGGACAGAGGAGCCTGGTGGGCTACAGTCATGGGGTCACAGAGAGTTGGACACGACAGAGCGATTAAAACGGCATTCGTGAAGATGCCATTCACCATTTCTCTTCTTTCTGTTTCACTTCTGAGAGTTGCTTAGTTGCCGTGTTACTCCCTCCAACATAAGACGGCTTTAGGGATATCCTGACAACTCAGGGTCCACGAGCTTCTCTGGATGGATATCTTTGTCCTGAACATCAAGGATCTACCCTGTGGTGACAGGTTCAGCCATCATCATTCTTCTTACTCATAACAGAATTGTAAGTTCTGTGAGGGACCATGTTTTACACGCTTGTGTGTGCTTCGTCTTCCTACAGTGTCTTTAGCAGAGGTTGGGCCCATAATAGAAGTATTTGAGTAAATGAATTATTTTAGAAAAGTTGTATGTTTTTCATTTTGCAAAATAAGTAAATATTTGGAGAGCTGTAAATGCCTTCAGTTTCTAAAAAGCTTTGACTTGAATTTTTCAGAGTCACGTTTTAACACAGTATTTCACACAGAATAATGCAGAGGAAGACACCCTACAAATATAAGAATTTATGGTAATATTGGAGGTGAAATTCTGTAACACATTCTTGCTCCTTCTGCTGACCTTTTTGTGACAATGCGAAAACAAGAAAATAGGAGATTATCTCAATTTACAGCACCTCTAGCTTCCTAAAATTCACTTTGACAAACCCAAAGCATGCATTTATGGTAACCATCTCATAATTTAGCAAACCCATAATAGTCAAAGACATTTTTAGTTTCTTCCTAATTTAATAAAAAAAAGTCATTTTCATAGAATGTGTTTTAGATTTACTAAGTTACACATTTCACTGTTCATGCTATTTTTTTTTTGGTGGAAACTTATACTTTAACTGAAATCAATGACTTTACCAGATAGGAGCACGTTACATTTTTAGGCCTATTCTGCATCTTTGTATGTGCAGCTCAAATTGCATTAAAAACAGTTCACTCAATTGTTAAGCATTCCTTTACCTCTGTGGAAAGTGGCATCTTGTTATTCACATTCTCTAAAGAAGGAGTGAAGATGCATTTGGGTCAAGGGTGCCAAAGACCCAAGATATGTTGAATAGTAATTTTGAGGGTGCTGGGTTTTGAGGTGCATTGAAAAAACTTGGTTACTCCATGGGGCCCTATAACTCCTTCCTTAGGCCTTATACCTGCATTAAAGGAGGGAATTCTCACCATGAGAAAGTGAAAGTGTTAGTTGCTCAGTAGTGTCCTACTTTTTGTGAACCCATGGACTCTAGCCCACCATGCTCCTCTGTCCATGGAATTCTCCAGGCAAGAATACTGGAGAGGGTTATCATTCCCTTCTCCAGGGGAACTTCCCAACCCAGGGATTGAATCTCTTCTGCATTGCAGGCAGATTCTTCACCATCTTAGTCACCACGGAATTTGCAAATATTACTAGAGCAAGTAGCCAATTAGGCCACAACAGTTTACTACAAATTCTTTGAAACAGTTGAGAGTCTGAGAACATTAAACAGCCAAGAAATGAAATGTCACCTTATACTAGATCCAGGTCCCTTCCTAGAGGCTTGTTTTGAGTGCCATAATACACTTGCCACAATACAAATAATACATTTGCCATAATGTATAGTTTCCATTTTCCAGTAATGTGTTCAGTTTATCCTCAATGGAAATGTTAGTGTAGTTCACTGGCCCTTCAATGTCTAATTGTAGAAAGATGAGAAGATTCTGGGGTCAAATTAATTTGAAAAATGATGGAGTAAATAAAATCAAATTGAATTGTTTCCCACTGATCATTAGGAAACTGTGAGATCATCAAAAATGTATGACATTGGGAAAATAAAATTGTATTTACTGCAAGTTTGGTCAGAAATTGGGAAAGTTACTGTGATATGCCTAGATTTTCACGCTTAAGAGTCTATCCTATGCAGTTTCCCTTGCAATGAAATAACTTGATATAAAGGACAAAGCACTGTTTTGTTTAGTTGCTAAGTCATATAAGACTCTTTTGTGACCCCATGGACTGTAGCTCTTCTGTCCAAGGGATTTTCCAGGCAAGAATACTGGAGTGGTTTGTCATGTCCTTCCCGAGGGGATCTCCCCAACCCAGGGATTGAACCCACGTCTCTTGCTTTGGCAGGTGGACTCTTTACTACTGCGTCACCAGGAAAGCCCAAAAGACCGCGCGTAGGACCGTCCATAAAGGACTGGAACATGGTGGGTGATTCTGGAACATTGGTTTTCTCCTCCTTTACTTTTTCTTCTTTTGCTTTCTGGAAAATCAAGAACTTCAGACCAGTACTAAATAGAAATTAGCATTTTGTAATTTTGACTTTTTATCAATTGGCCTGTAGACCTTTCCTAAGAATTTTTGCTAGCATCATTTAAATAGGAAATATATTAATCCTTTTCTATTACACATTTGATTAATCTAATACTTCTGTTCATTTCCTGTAAGGTTTTTATATATGAATTTATTTATGAGAATATTAATATTTAAAGGATATGGTAATAGTTCTATATAAAAGTGCATGGCAGATTTGATGTGTTTTAAGATAATTATTGTTGGTCTTTTGCTAGTTACTTGGATCATATACAAATTTGAAATAGAATGTTAAGTAGATGATATTCAAATTTATTGAGTATACAGTATAGGATGGATATGGTTTTTCCATTTAAAATCAAGTTTTTGGTTTTAGATTGCAACAAGTATAGGTTTTGTCTGGTCATCTGAAATGAAAACTGAATTCGCAAGGCATGCTGTGGTTTACTTACTAAGTGGTGTCCAACTCTTCTGCGACCGCATGGACTGCAGCCCTCCAGGCTCCTCTGTCCATAGGATCTCTCAGCAAGAATACTGGAGTGTACTGACATCTCCTTCTTCAGAGGACCTTCCCGACCCAGGGATCAAGCCCATACCTCCTGGTGGCAAGCGGATTCTTTAGCACTGAGCCATCTGGGAAGACCCTCACAAGGCATGCTTATGTGCATTTCTTAGAATTCGTTTTCAGAAAAAAATTGAGGTTAATGATTATAAGTGACATTAAAGAGCATGTGACAAAAACTAAGAAATTCTTCAAAAAAGCAGCAGATTCACAGTTATTGACAAGACTATGACAAACTAAAATTCTATATATAATTTTGAAGCAGCCGTTTTTTATTTTAGTGTCATTTTTTAGGATATCTCTGGGTCAGTATGGCATTTACTGGTGGTTCAATCCAAACGAACATCCAGGTAAATAGATTTGGAAAGATGATGACAGCCTACAGGTGCTCTAGCCTTACTAAATGCCACACTGCTTCATTTTTAATTCACTTATTGAGATGTCATTTCCAAGTTGATTTTTCAATTGTTCCAGCCATTGTAATGGAACAAAAGAGCCCTTTATAGCTCTTAAGGACAGCACTGCAAGAAGATTGGCTCAGATTTAGGATAACTAGACATCTATGCTCTTCTGATAAAGAGCAGTTTTCAGAAACATTTCTCAGTTCATTGTGCAAAGTTGTTGACATTTTGCCATTGTAATCCTTTTAATGTTGTAGCCCTTTGAAATTTGTGTAAAGGCTTTGCCTCACATCAAAGTAGATGAGAATATAGGGAGCAACCAAAAATAACATCTCTGAAAGCACGCCTGGCATTGTAGGGATTTATGATGCTATCACAACATCTATGGATCAGTGAACATGAATTTGTTAAAAACAAAATAAAAAAGCATAGTTACCCAGAGAGTTTCAGAGAGACGGTTTAAAGCCTGGCAAAACAAAATCCACTAGTTGGACCCACTAGGTGTGAACTAAATACTACATCTTCATCCATTCCTCGGTTGATGGCATTTAGGTTGCTTCCACGTCTTGGCAATTGTAAATAGTGCTGCTATAGGGTTGGGAAGATCCCTGGGGAAGGGAACGGCTATCCACTCCAGTGTTCTGGCCTGGAGAATTCCATGGACTGTATAGCACATGACGTCACAAAGCGTCGGGCACGACTGAGTGACTTTCATTTGGAAGGAGGTGAGCTCAGTCTTCCTACTCTGCCATCTTAACCAAGCTCCCACATGTATTATTATTATTAATGAACATTGGGGTGCATGTATCTTTTTGAATTAGAGTTTTCTCTAGATATATGCCCAGGAGTGGGACCTCTGGCTTATATGGTAACTCTATTTTTAGTTTTTAAGGAAACTCCGTACTGTTCTCCATAGTGGCCACATCAACTTACACTCTCACCACAGCATGGGAGGATTCCCTTTCCTCTGCACCCTCTCCAGTATTTATTCTTCGTAGACTTTTTAATGATGGCCATTCTGACTGGTTTGAGGGGATACCTCACGGAGGTGTTTTTAATGCAACGAGCCGCTGTCTTCCTCTGGCAGTCTGTCTTATGTGACTTACACAGCGGTTCGGGGCAGCCCCCTCATTCTACACTGTTTGCATATCTTAGTTCATAAGTGAAAGTGAAGTCGCTCAGTCATATCCAACTCTGTGACCCCATGGACTGTAGCCCACCAGGCTTCTCCGTCCATGGGATTTTCCAGGCAAGAGTATTGGAGTGGGTTGCCATTTCCTTCCCCAGGAGTTCTTCCTGACCAGGGATCGAACTCAGATCTCCCGCATTGCAGGCAGATGCTTTACCCTCTGAGCCACCAGGAGGCCCACCTTAGTTTATAAGAAATCTCAAATGCCCAGTGCAATCCTGTTCAACTCATTAAGAATCGAGTGGAGGACATCCAATGACTCTTCTTATGCATCCTGTTCCCAGGGCTCCATCTTCGTTTCCTCTCAGAACATAACTTCCTGTCCTGACCTTCAGAAGCTAGGCTGATGATGAGCTTTGTGGTTTCTCCGTCATCCTCCGCGGCTTCATACAAATCCTTCTGCTGCGAGTTGAGCCCCTTTCAGTCTTCAGCAGCGTTTTCCTTTCTTGGTCTACACCATGGCTTCTCCATCTCAGGCTTAGGGACATTTGGGGCTGGATGACTGTGGTGGAGGGTCTGTCTCGTGCACCGTCGGATCCTAGTCACTGAGAGTCCGCGTCACCCTCCCCCAGTGTGACTGCAGTGTCTGCAGACATCACCAGCTGTCCCCTGGGGGGTCAGAGCTCCGCTGCTGGAACCACTTGGCTCCACATGCCCTCCAGAACTCCGTGACCGTCTAGGTGTATGCTGTGGCCGAGCTGGTGCCTTGCTCAGCATCTGTATCCCTCCTACTCGTCACGCCAGCTCCCTGGGAACCGCCCTGCCTGGAGTCAGGAAAACATTCAAGGCACCAGCCGTGAGGTCATCTTTTGCCCTTTGTAGCTGTCGAAGCTGTGGAGCGTTTTCTCTGGGGCTCACTGACCTTCACTTGTAAATCCTTGAAACTCAGAGGTGGTGAAGTGTTGGGCGATGATCAGACCTCATGCCCATGTCTATGGGTATCTCTCAGTTCAGGGGATGAACAAGTCTAACATGGACAGGATGTGAGCTGAAAAAAAAACCAGAGAGAAACTTGATTTCAATTTAATTTCTTGCAAAAGAAATTATTTTTGTACATCTATTCATGTTAGATACTTTGTAAACAGTTTTACTTTTTTCATGCACCAGGTGGGATCTTAGTTCCCTGACCAGGAACTGAACCTGTGGCCCCTATAGTGGAAGCATAGAGTCTTAGCCGCTGGAACACCATGCCGCTGGAAGTGGCATGTTATATATTCTTAAGCCTGCTGTTCTTCTGAATGTATAACTTTGATTTGGAAGGGAATTTAATAGAAACAACAGGATGAGGATCAGAATTTGTCAAGTTTTTTCTTCCTCTCCTTGCATTCCACTCACCGCACAGCCTTGCCTTCAGCATCCATGCTTGTTTCCTTGTTGCCCTTCTGCTTACATGCTGAAATCTCTTAGAGATCTCTGTCCTGTTTTCCTAGCCTGGTTACAGCTGGGAATCTATTTTCCACCTGCATTTGCCTGTGTTTGCTTTTGCCACTTAATAATATTTGTTGTGTGAGGATTGTGTTTCAAGAGTCTTTCCCCCTCAGGAGACAGGCTTCCTACCGTCTGCTGTGTTTAGATGACCGTGCCTTTCTGCTGTCTCTTTGGTCTCTCTGACAAATTCAGAGCAGCGGTTTGGAATATTTAGCGCCGTGTTTCTCTCTCTGAACTTAAAAGGAAAGTGTCTCTGTGAACCTTCCTTCTCAGGTTCACGGTGCAGCCTCATTTTCTAAACAACATCTCTCCTGGGTGGCAGCGGCCGTGGGTGGTGCTCCACTTTCTCCGAGGTAAAAATGTCTTTGAGAGGCTTCTTGATTTTTCTGGGCTGATTTTCCCCTGATACCATTTCTCCGGTGGGTCTGAGAGATGTTAGCACTGTTCTTCACACACACACACACACACACACGCTGGCACAGGCCTGCTCTATTTCCAAATGCAAAACCAGGCGACCTCAGCCGAGCCCCTGAAGACAGGGCCCGGTGTCCCGGCCTCTGGGGAAGGCGGGAAGCGGCCTGGCCCGGGTGGTTCCCACCTCCCTTGCTCCTCTCAAGCCCCTATGGGTCCCCGACCCTAATCTCCTTTTCCCTCTAAAACTCCCCATTGCGGGGAGACTGTTAGGGAGAGTGGGATGGACAGATACGCACTGCTGTATTTAAAATGCAGGACCAACAAGGACCTGCCACACAACACAGGGAACTCAGCTCCATGTGGTGTGGCAGCCTGGCTGGGGGGGGAGTTTGGGGGAGAAGGGATGCCTGTGTATTTATGGCCGCGTCCCTGTGCTGTCCGCCTGAAACTATCGCAACTTTGCTTGGCTATGATCCAATACAAAGGAAGAAGTTTAAGAAAAAAATAAAGCGCTCCGTTGCCGTGTACAAACAAGTGGAGTGAAGTCCACACTGACATCCCTTCCCTAGGGCAGCACTATATTAAATCCATCCTTACCTCTTTAACTAGCAGCCGGTATTGTTTATCACGGATGATGGCTATTTAGACCCTGTATCCTTGGGTCACTCTGAGGCCTCCGTATTTGGTAATAGGTGGGCAATGAAAAAGAGGTTAACAGAGCT
The DNA here is from genome assembly GCF_023699985.2 of Odocoileus virginianus. Taxonomy (NCBI): domain Eukaryota; kingdom Metazoa; phylum Chordata; class Mammalia; order Artiodactyla; family Cervidae; genus Odocoileus; species Odocoileus virginianus. The sequence continues at coordinate 31,222,443 of NC_069681.1, read as the reverse complement.
TCTGAAAATAGCAGATCAAAATACCATGATCAGATAGGCCCCACCTAGCGTGGCAGATGGGTTATCCTTCAGTTTTCTAGCTCCTTGCTGGCCGAACTCTCTGAAGCTTTACAGGTGATGTCATGAACTGATTCCTGCTCCACCTGCCACCTTCAAACCCTGTCACAGGAGTTCTAATTTTCCAGCAAGCAAGAGATGGCTCTGGTTTCCATTCTCCTATTAAGTTCTATGCAGGTGACCTAGAAATGATGGAAATATCCTTGTGAGATGTCTTATGCAATCTAGTTTAAGAGAACATTCTAAATCTGCAGATATCATTCCCAAGAGCTGCAGCTTTTGGTTGAAAGGACTCTGCTGTTTTTCCCTGCAGCTCTGTTGAGGTATGGTTGACAAATAAAAATTATACATACTTCCAGTGTGCAGCCTGGTGTTTTGATATATGTATATATTGTGGGATGATTACCACAATCAAGCTAATTAACATATCCATCACTTCACATAGCTACCGTTGTGTGTAGGTGTGTGTAATGACAATATTAGAGATCTATTATCTTAGTGAACTTCAAGTACACAATACAGGATTGTTAATTACAGTCACCGTGCTGTTCATTTTGTGTCCAGAACTTGTTTGTCTTATAACTCAGTGTTGGTACCCACTGTCTGACATCCCTTTTTCCCACCCCTCAGTGCCTGGCAACAAACATTCTACTCTGTAGCTGTGTTGTTGTTTTTGTTGTTGTTTAGTGAGTTTGACTTTTTCAGATTTCCCCCTGTAAGTGAAGGGGGATTGTTTTTCTGTGTCTCACTTATTTCAGACACTTAAGGTTCTCCAGGTTTATCCATGATGTTGCAAGGGTCAGGATTCAAGTCTGAAAGAGTTCTATCATCTTTCAAGTTAGAGTCTGAGTGTCTTAAGGGATCAAAAGCTAAAATTCGGAGACACTTATCTCCTCAAACTTTACTCCACGGCTTAATTTTTTACCCACCAAACGCTAACTGACTTAGTGACATCTTCAAAATTCACTATATTCTTCATTTCTCTGTGCCACTGGTTCTCAAAACTGAAAATACAGAAACACCTGGAGGGATTGTTAAAAACACCAATTCTAAAAGATATATGCACTCCAATATTCATTGTGGAATCATTCACAATAACCAGGACATTGAAGCAACCCAAATGTCCATCAACAGATGAATGGAAAAAGATGTGGTACATATATGCAATGGAATATTACTCAGTCATAAAAAAAGAATGAAATACTGTCATTTGAAGCAACACAGATGGACCTAGAGATTATTATACTAAGTGAAGTAAGTCAGAGAGAGACAAACATCATATGATATCACTCATATGTGGACTCTAAAAAATAATACAAATGAACTTATTTGCAAAACAGAAATAGGCTCACAGATACAAACAACGAATGTAAGGTTACCAAAGGGGATAACAGGGGGTGGGAGTGAGAAATTAATTAGGAGTTTGGGATTAACAGATGCACAGTACTATATATAAAATAGATAACCAACAAAGTCCCACATGTAGTACAGGCAACTCAACTCAATATCCTGTAATAGCCTATAATGGAAAAGAATCTGGGAAAGAATATAAATATATATGTATAACTGAATCACTTTTATGTACACCTGAAACTAATATAACATTGAAAATTAACTTTGAAAGAAAATCAAAGCAAACAAACAAACCGAAAACCCGTTGCTGGGACCCACCGTCAGAGTTCCTGATTGGCAGGTTTGGGGCGGGACTAGGAATATGCATTTCTAATCCATTTCCCGGTGATCCTGATGCTGCTGAGGTCAGGGACCACACTTTGAGAACCACTTCTTGGCACAGATCTTAGTAGTAAGAAGGCTGTGTTTTCAAGGCTATATTTGGGGGGGAAAGAAAAAACTGAGCTATGGCCTGTGGAGCAAGGGAAGTAATTGAGAAAACTGGATCTCAAGGTGAGAAGCCGGGAGACTTGGACCTGGGTATGGACAGACAGGGGATTGGAAGGACTGACTGAGGTTAGAACATTCTGACTTCAGGAGAAGTCACCAGCAAGCTGGGGGTGTGGGCCAGAGCAGAGGTAGGGGGGGCTACTTCCCAAGCAGTTTTCAGGTGATGGAGTGACTGATGGACCCCAGGAGTCACATGAATCAACTCGGCCTACTTAGAAGCTCGAGGTTGATGTCCACAGTCCTGCCTGCTCTTTAGTATCACCTGGAGAACTTTAAAAACTACCTGTGCCCAGGCCTCTGCAAAGTAATTAAATCCACTCCCAAGGCTGCCATGTGGGCAGTGGAAGGTTTCAAAAGCAAATCGATTTGGCAGCAAAGACGTGGCTCAGATGGTAAAGAATCTGCCTGCAATGCAGGACATGCGTGTTCCATTCCTAGGTCGGGAAGGTCCCTGGAGGGAGAAATAGCCACCAATGCTAGTATTCTTTCCTGGAACGTTCCATGGATAGAGAAGCCTGGTGGGCTACAGTCCATGGGGTCACAAAGAGTCAGACAGGACTGAGCAACTATCACTTTATGGCTGCGCCCGCCTCAGAGATGCTGGTTTAGTTGATCTGGGGGAGGGGGAGCATTTTGAGAACTGTCCGGTGTTTGTAGCTTTGAGAGCCCCACTGGTGAGTCTGATGCTCACTTTGGCTGAAGGACGGCAGTGCTGCCCGTGGTTCAGAGGCGCTCAGTAAACACGCGGTGAGTGTATTCATTAATGATCTGTGTAGTATCAAGCCCTTAGCGGGCAGGAACACTGATAAACAAACATCTTAGGACTTGCCTCTCTTTCTCTTTTTGTCAACATGGCTCTTGGGACATCTCCCTTATGAGAGGCTCATGTTTTGATGAGAAGCAAGAAAATGAGATGCTCTGGGCACAGGTGGGATTTGCAGTTCTTTTTTTCATTTAGCCAGGGGTTTAAATCTGCAGCCTGAGGGCCAATCTGGCCCGTTGCTTGTTTTTTTGTTTTTTTTTTTTTTAAATCAAAAGAATGTTATTATTTATTTTGGATGTGCTGGGTCTTCTTGCTGTGCTGACTTTTCTCTATTTGCAATGGGCGGGGTCGGGGGGTATGCTGCTTTTCGTTGTGGTGTGCCAGCTTCCCATCGGAGTGGCTTTTCTTGTTGCAGAGCACGGGCTCCAGGGCAGGCAGGCTTCAGCAGTTGTGGCACCTGGGCTCTAGAGTGCAGGCTCAACCGCTGTGGCTCCCTGGCTTGGTTACCCTGCCACGTGTGGGATCTTCCCAGAGCAGGGGCAGCACCTGTGTCTCCTGCATCGGCAGACAGGTTCTTTACCCTGCTTACTTTTGGACAGCTTGCACGCTCGGAACAGATTTTACCTTTTTAAGTGACTGGAAACAAAAGCAAGAGAGAGATAATATTGCATATGAAAGTCAAACGTCAGTGTCAGTTGGTTTCATCGGAACAGTCATGTCCGTTCATTGTCATGTTGTTGATGGAGATTTTTGTGTGACAGCACATTACCGGCTGCGGAGACCATGGGACCTTGCAAGACCGACAGTGCTTACTCTAAAGCTCTTCCTGTGAAGGTCTGCTAACCCTTCATGGAAAGCCTTAGCCCTCCCTGGAAACATACTGGTTACAGTGGAACATCGGCCAGCTTGCTGTCTCTAGCTCTTCTATGATACTGCCCAGTAGAGTTCTTTTTCAAGCAGAAAAGGACAAGAGGATTGTATTATTCATTCAGGTCCCAGTGGATCTCTTTGCTGAGCGTATAGCATCGCTTTTTTTTAAATTGAGGAAGATTAAAATCTATGGACCAAAGACAACATGTGGTCATGGAACGCATGGTCCCTGGGGCATCCTGAGTTTATCTAAAGCTGCTGAAGATGTCTGTGAGCGCGTGATGCTCTTTAATCTGGAAAGACAGCCACTCCGGTTGTCATCTTCCCTTTTTTCCTTTTCCCGGCCCTGCTCGCTCGCTCTCTTGCATGTGGACAGCAAAAGAGAGAGGTGACTGTGGTTTTCAAGCTGTGGGTGGACACTTCCCAGGGCGTCTGTCTCAACCCCTCAAAGAACTGGAAAGTGACAGGCCTTTGTCTCCAGAGCAGTTCAAGGCCATGAGGGGCTACATCAAATCAACCTCAATTTTGGAGACTATTTCAGGCACTTTAGAAGTGCTTCAGACTTCTCTTGTCTCCTCTAACATTGCTTTTGAATGGTTCAGCTCTTTAAACAAACAAACACAAAAAGAGCAATGAAATGTTCGGGAATTCTCTGGTGGTCCAGTGGTTAGGACCCAGAGCTCTCACCGCCAAGACCCATTTCTTCCCTGTCAGGGAACTAAGATCCCACAAGCCACTCAGTGGGGCCAAAAAAACAAAAAGCAATGGAATATTCCAGCTCTTTGTAATTACTTGTTTCACCTTTATTTCCATCCCCTTATAAACTAACCTTCCCCCTGTCTTTAGAATTTCTCCCGAATTTCTTGGAGGTTCTAACAGCTACATAAAGACTTGCGTGTCAGAAGACACTAGAGGGCATAGACAGGGCTGCTCGTGGCTGAGGCTGGTAGGGAGGCGGGATCGCTACTGGACGCACCTGTAAAATTGGGCATCGCTGGCGCTTTCACCTCTGGGACTAACCAGTGACCAGGGTCGCCTTGCTTCCCTGGTGCTCAGTGGGTAAAGAATCCACCTGCCAATCAGGAGACACAGATTTCATCCCTGGGTCGGGAAGATGCCCTGGAGGAGGAAATGGCAACCCACTCCAGTATTCTTGCCTGGAGAATCCCATGGACGGAGGGGCCTGGCGGGCTACAGTCCATGTGGTCTTAAAGAGTCGGACACGACTGAGCAACTAAACCACCACCAAGATTGCCTTAACACTCTCCTTAGCTTACTTCCTCCTGGCTACAGGCTCCTGACCTCCGTTTTCTCACAGCGTTTCCTTGAGAACTTTGCAGTTGTTCATTCTGTCTTGTCCCTTTGAGATGTAAATCTTCTACAACCCAGCAATGTCTTTCGCAAGGACTGGGAGCCATCCCTTTGGAATACAATTATTAAGAAAGCTAGTGCCCCATCTACTGGTCTCTGTGGGCGGGTAAGAGCCTAAGTTCCATTAGCAACAAGCGGCCAGCACAGATGCTTCATCACATTAGCCAAACTCCTGAATAACGTTCTTCAGTAATTTTCCACCAGCTTACTTCTGTGCTTAAAACATCCCTTGTGTTTCAATGGAGCTAAGCTTGATCTTTCCCACCTATTTCAATAGTCTTGATCTCTCTGTTGCAAAATCTTGTTCATGCAGTTTTCTTTTGACACTAGTTACCTTTACCGTAAGTTGTTATTTTTGTTGTTGTTGAGTCACTTAGCCATGTCCAACTCTTTGCCATCCCATGGACTACAGAACACCAAGCTCCTCTGTCCATGGGATTCTCCAGGCAAGAATACTGGAGTGGGTTGCCATTTCCTTCTCCAGAGGATCTTCTTGACCCAAGGGTCGAACCTGAGTCTCCTCCATTGGCAGGCGGATTCTTTAACCGCTGACCTACCTGGGAAGCCCTGTGGTGAGTTGAATGGTCCCCATCAAAGGAATGGTACTTGTGAATGTGACCGTATTTGGAACTAAGTCAATGTAGACATCATGAAAATATGAGTGAAGATGGAGTCATCCTGGAGTGCAGGGGGCCCTGGATCCAGTGTGGCTGGTGTCCTAATAAGATGCAGAGATAAACGCAGAGGAGAGAAGGCCCTGTGGAGATGAGACAGAGGCAAGAAGGATGTGGCTACAAGCCAAGGAACATCCAGGATGGCTGGCAAACCTCGGAAGACAGGAGAGAAGCACGGAAGAGCTTCTCCATCAGAGACTCTGATAGGGACCAACACAATACCTTTTATTTTTTCCCAACAAAAGTTTTCACATATTTATTTCTGAGCCACAAGAACACTAGTGAGGAAACACCAAGAGCCAAACATCCCATTTCTCCCATGAGTTGTTCAGACAGTAGTGATGCTCTGATTCCATTAAGATGCAAGGGACCTTGACGCAGCAAAAATGTGTGCCGCTTTGTATACGAGGCTCCTGATAGACCCAATTTGGTTCTCCAGTGTCTTCTCCTGGAGTGGTTGTTCGGTTGCAAAGTCATGTCCAACTCTTTGTGACCCCATAGACTGCATGCAGCACACCAGGCTTCCCTGTCCTTCAGTATCTCCCAGAGCTTGTTCAAACTCATATCCATTGATTTGGTGATGCCACCCAACCATCTCAACCTTGGAACTGTACCTGATTTTATGACCAGTTTTCTTTCGAATACATCAGGAAATGGAACAACTCTGCTTTTGTTTCTTATCCAGGAATCACTTAACTTTGAAAGTTTTGTGAGAAGACGTGGTGAGGAGCAAATTCAGCTGTGCAGAGGCTAGCAGAGAAAAGAGGGGAAGCCAGCACCTTGATTTCAGATCTCTAGCCTCCAGGATTGTGAGAGAATAAATTTCTGTTGCTTTAGGCCACCTAGCTCGTGGGACTGTGTTACAGCCAGCCTGGGAGACTGATGCACCTAGAACATAGAGACTTTTCACCAGCTGGTTTGGACCCCCAACACTTTCCATCAGCGCCTGGTGCTCACGTCCTAACTTCCACACTACGGTCTCTCCCATTTCCATGGTCTTTCCCACTTAGATACGCCTGCCTGGAGGACCTCACCCCCAACCCCTGGCCCCCCTCCCCATGGCTGTTTGGCAAAGTCCTATTTGTTCTTGACGACGTAGCATAAAGAGAGCCTCCTCTGGGGGCCCCGTCGATCTATGGGGCAGTTTGCTGCCCTGTCGTCTGAGCTGATGTGTGACATGGTCATGCATCGACACACCTCCCCTTGTATCAAAATTGACTGGTGGTTGTGACTCTCTTTCCCCAGATTTTGTGGCCTTGTCTCCTTTATTGTTAGGGAAAATGTTTTTTAAATTATTTTTAAGGGAAAGCCCCTGCCGTCTCAGACCTCCTGGTAGAACAGTGGTAAAGAATCACTTGCCAATGCAGGAGATAAAGGAGATTCGGGTTTGATCCCTGGGTGGGGAGGATCCCCTGGAGAAGGAAATGGCAACCCAGCCCAGTATTCTTGGCTGGGAAATCCCAGGGACAGAGGGGCCTGGACCGTCCATGGGGTCGCAAGAGTTGGACACGCCCGAGGGTCTGAGCCCACGCACACACGCCCTTGCCTCTCAGGAAACATTGCTGGGTGGATGCAGCTAGGTGAGGAGGGGGCCACAGAGAAGTGGCTTCTTTTTCTCCTCTGCGTGGGATGGAGGGGCCAGTGTGCCTCTTACATCAGGTCTGGAGGGGAGACTCATCAGGTATCACTTCTTAAATACCAAGTCAGCACGAAAGAGGGCTAACCATCTAAGAAAAGCAAGCCCCATAAATCAGAGTGGAGCACCATCCATTCCCACGCACACGTCCACCGCTCTTGCCTCTTGTTTGCTAAAGGACCACGCAGTGATATAGACCTGCTTGGTGGATTTCCAATTTTTATTGGAAAGGCTAAGAGGAGCTAGAAGGAAATGAGGTTTGTTTGTTCTGGTGGCTGTTTGTTTAATTTGTTTTTAGTGAGCCGAGGAAATGATCCTTGAACGGAGCTGGTCCTTTTCCCCAGGTTTCCAGTCTTGGGGAGGCCTATCTCTCCTCTCCACTGTCTCCAGGCCTCAGATCTTTGTTTCCTCTTCTGGGATTGAAGAGGAATGAATGACATAAGTCTTTTTTTCTTAACTGCATTTTATCAGGCTTCCCAGGTGGGCTCAGTGGGAAAAGAATCTGCCTGCAATGCAGGAGACGCAGGAGATGTGGGTTCGATCCCTGGGTTGGGAAGATCCCCTGGAGAAGGGCATGGCAACCCACTCCAGTATTCTCACCTGGAGAATCCCATGGACAGAGGAGCCTGGCAGGCTTCAGTCCATGAGGTCATGACTGAAGCCACTCGGCCTGCAGCATGCACATTACTGGATTGCACTGCTGTGTAAATTTCAGGGGTACAGCAAAGTGAATCCGTTATGCATACACACGTCTCCACTCTTTTTCAGATTCTTTTCCCATATGGGCCGTTACAGAGTGCTGAATAGAGCTCCCTCTGCTAGACAACAGCCCGTATTAGTTACTTATCTTATGTATAGTAGAGTGTACGTGCCAATCCCAGTCTCCAGTTTATCCCTCCCTCCTTCCCCTGGGTGACCATAACTTTGTTTTCTACGTCTGTGACTCTTCCTGTTTTGTAAATAAGTTCATTTCTACCATTTTTTTTTAGACTCCCCATGGAAGTGTAACTCCTTTCGTGGACGATACAAGGCCTCTCTGCTCTCAGAGCATCTCCTCTCAGCTCTCACCCCTCCCCGCCTCCCTGGGCTTCCAGAGAACTCCGATGCCTCTGACGGGGAGGCGGTGCTTACAGGCCTGTGGGATGAGAAGCCCCAGGGACTTCTCCTGATCTTGACCGCCTGTGCTTCTTCCTGCCCGTCTCCTCGGAACATCCCCTTCCTTGAGGCTCATGCGCTGTCCCCACCCTAGACAACCACGCGTTGGTCACCCAGAGCTCCCCTCCTCACACCTCAGGGACAGGCAGGACCATGATAAGTGAGAGAAAGACGGACACACACAGGGCAAGGCCTCTTGAAGATGCGGAGGCCAACAGGTGATGTTACGCATGTGAGTTTTGCTGTTCCCGAGGCCTGAACATCTCCAATCACTTCCTTTTCTGCTTTGTCCAGAACCACATGGGCTGTATTCACTGGCATCTGAAGGGTCCAGCCTTCAACAGGGCCATGGGGACCACTGTTCTGTGCTTGGGTCTCTTATGTTCCAGCAGAACTTGCCTCTGTGGCCTCAAGAGATGAGGCGCTGCAGAAATCCCCTGACAGATTTTTCACTGGGGTTGCTATTAATACGTAGATCATCCTGGGGTTTCATTTCACGTTTTCTTCCTCTGGGGTGACATGCACCCAATACATCATGTCGATATATCCTTTTATTTATACCTTAATATACCATCAGTCGAGTGATGAGATCATTTGGAATTTAATAGAACTTTTCCCCAGCGAATCAGCTGAGATAGATCGCGGTGAAATCTTGGAGCCAGGAGAAGGGAGAAGGAGGGTGCTCGCACACTCCTGAGTCAGCACAAAATAGCAATTTTCTGCGTCCTCATCACAGATACTCGAGAATAATTACTGACAGCCTGTGGAGAATTCATCGGCCTCGGCTCACCAATAATAGTCCTACGATCACGGTAACCGTGTGAATGAAGTTAGAAATTCCAAGAATACTGATGATGTCTCATTAGTTTTCTCCCCCCAGAAAAGCCAATCTGCATAATTGATGCTGTAGGTAGGAAAATATATTTTTTTTTTTTAGTATTAGATTCTGGATCAAAGAGTCTTTAACAAATGAGAAGTGCAGGATCACCAGAAACAAATGGTGACCACAGGGGACAGCAATTATAGCATTTCTAATTCTCGGGCAGGTGAAAAAGTAAAAAATGCTGGTATTTATTTTCTAAACCTCAGCATGCCATGTTCCAAAGAGAACCCTCAACTGACTAGGAGAGATGGACTGGGCAAGTTCAATGTTTAGCCAGAGAGCTTATTAATGAGTTCGTGCAGGGAACTTGTAGACAGGATGCCCAGAGAGTGACTGGCCTGACAGCATGGTGGTCTGGCTGCCAACACCCTGATTTTTCCATTTGGCTGAAATGAGGGCTCTGTAACTCATGGTTTTGAAAGTACATTAGAGTTTTTTTTTTTTTTTTTTGTGACTACTAATTAAGGAGCTGAATTTTTTTGCCGGGTGATATTTTGCTGCTTTCCTTAACAGGTTCATTAAAGTCTGTTCTGGGTGTTAATATTCTTTATAACAGACACCAAAAGCAAATGAAATGCATCTGTTTGGAGGAGTAGATGATTGCTAAGTGAAATCACTTTGCCGTGCTTCCATATAGGGCTCTATTTAAAATATATCTTTTAAGGATTTTTTTTAAAAATTGGGGACCATTTTTAAGGTCTTTATTGAATCTGTTACAATATTGCCTCTGTTTTGTGTTTTTGGCCATGAAGCATGTGGGATCTTAGTTCCCTGACTAGGAATCGAACCCACACCCCCTGCAATAGAAGGTGAAGTCTTAACCGCTTGGACCATCCAGGAAGTCCCCACGAAGAGCTTTGATATGTAGTTAGTCCTTCCGTAGTTAGCTCTCTTGACACTCAGATGTCATAGCTGGGGACTCCTTGGTTTCTCTGTACCAAGGTTCACCTGGATCAGAGGTGTTGATTTTGACCTCTGTGCGGGCATCTTCCACTTGTACCTTTTCCCCCTTCTCTTCTTAGCCTTGTGGCTGACTTGTATGAAGCACACCAATGGCACCTCCAGTGTCTTGTTCTGCTTGGTTTATCCAATGGGCAGCCCCAGGAAGAGATCAGAGAGCAGAGGAGAAGTGGGTGTGCTTGGGGTCTTGAGTCCCCAGAACTCTCCCTGCAGGGCGACCTCAGTCAGAGGTCATGGCTCCACCAAGGTGGGTCTCTCTCTGTAAGTCTTGCCTTCCAGGATCTGGTCTGTATTCTCTGCTCATATCCCTTCGCCCTTGGGGGTGATGACAGTGCCTTAGCTCGTGCCTGTCTTGGGATTCCACACTCGTGTGAATTCCCAGTGCCCTGCCTCTCTGTCTGTAAGTGCTCTTTGAATAAACCCTCCTGGAAGAGTTTAGTAAACCCTTCTCCCAGGGTCAGTGTACCATTTGTTTCCTTCCGGGATTCCCACTGATTCAGGATTTAAACTAAAGATGCTTGGTTTGGACTTGCTTTGTCCTATTACCCTTCATTTTTTTTTTTTTTCTTTTTTCCTCCTTGTTCACTGATCATTCCTCACTCTCTGAACTTGACCCTTTCTTATTTTTCTGACTTCACCTTTACTCCTTTTTTTCCATGTAAGTTACCGCCCACATGTCAATGTTCTCGCATTGACGTTTCTGGAAAACTCTGGGCTGTCCCCACTTAAGGTGACATGGACTCCAATGCTCCCATGTGTTGCTGTCAACAACCCTGCTTCTCTGGTTATGAGTCTCGTGTCCTGGCTGATGTGGGTGTCCAGGTTAATAGGATTTTTCCTTCATTCTCAACCTATCTCCATCTTCAAATTCTGTCCTCCACCCCCACTTTTAAGAGTTCAGTGTCATAGATCTGACATTTCTTCTCCGTGTCCTGTAATGTAAAACAGCAACAACAGAACTTAGGACACAGGGCGTTTTCTAAGCTCACAAATTTTTATCACTTTTGGGGGTAGTATTTCTTGATATTTTTACTCTCACATGCATCCATTATCACTGACTAAATCCCCCCATATCAGCAATACTCAGAATAGAAGAAGAAGCCCTAACATCAGACGCAAAGTTGGCAGTGGTTCAACAGGAGGAGTGGACAACCCCCCTGGTAGCACATTTAGTAACCTTACTTGCCTAGAAATGTTTGCTAATAGCGTCTGAATATCCATTCTGATATCCATTCTGAAGCTCCAATACTTTGGCCAACTGATGCAAAGAGCTGACTCATTGGAAAAAACCCGGATCCTGGGAAAGATTGAAGGCTGCAGGAGAAGGGGACGACAGAGGATGAGATGGTTGGATGGCATCACTGACTCAGTGGACATGAGTTTGAACAAACTCTGGGTGATGGTGAAGGACAGAGAAGCCTGGTGTGCTGAAGTCCATGGGGTCACAAAGAGTTGGACACGACTGAGTGATTCAGCATCCATCACTTATAAGAATCACTTATAGTTCAAACTACGAAGAGTAGGTCACAATGTTTCCATTTTCATTTCCTCTTCTCTTCTTAAAACATTAGCCTCAAAGATGAGTCATAGAGACAGAGCGCATCGCCAGGGCCAGTTAGGGTCCAGGACACAACGTGGAGAGAAGGAGGAGGAGGAGTGCAGGAAGGTCAACCTACAACCAGGATACACGGCTGGGTTTTGAGGTGAGCCGTCTGGATTTCAGTTCTGGTGGTTGCTACTTCATAATTCTGCGAACTTGGGCAAGTCACAGAGCCTTTGTTTCCTTTGCTAAAAAATGAAGCCAATACCCACTTCAGAGAGGTTGCTGGAAGGATTAAAAACAAGATGGAGCCTATGGAAGCTCCCGGGAAAGTTCAATGCAGGACTCACGGCTGGCATACTATGCTTTCTGCATAACTCTTCTCTTTCCCCTCTCAGCGATGTAACATTCTAGGTGAGCTTGATCAAGGTAACCATGGAGAGCTGGCTGCCTCCTGGCCTTTTGATTTGTAATCATAAACCTTCATTATGTTTTCGTATAAACTTGTTCTGCTTGAACACTTTACTGGGGCCTTTGTTTCTGCTTAATTGTTTTATTTTTCCTGACACTTTGGCTTGATTCGGAGAGAGGCACTGCTTTATTTATCTCATTCTTTAATTAAGTTGCCCTACAGTGTGGTGCGAGCCAGTCCCTCGGGTGCTGGAGAAGAGAAGCTAATCACCAGCCCAGAGCCCATGGCAGAAGCTGCTTTGGGTCTGAGTCGAGTCGTGTTGCCCATGAGGATGCTTTCTGTCCAAATCAGCTGGCACTTGGAGCGTGTGCTTTGGATGGGCCATGCATGGGGTGTGTTTTTCAGGCTGGTGAGATTGGAGCTTGGATTTCATTGCTCTTTTTTTAATTTTAAAAAAAAAATTTTTTTATTCAGAGGATAATTGCTTTACAATGTTGTGCTGGTTTCTGACATACAACAACGCTAATCGGCCATAATTATGTGTATGTATGTGTGTTTCCCCTCCTTCTTCTGCCTCCCTCCCCGCTCCCATCCCACCCTCTCGGTCATCACAGAGTGGCAGGCTGGGCCTCCTGGGCTACACAGCAGCTTCCCACTTGCTGGCTGTTTTACACACCATAGTGTATATATGTCAATGCTACCTTTTTCAATTTGTCCTACCTTCTTTCCTTTTAACCAGGGTCCCGCTTCCATCTTTTGCACTTTCTACCTGAAGGCCATACTTTCCATTAAAATGGGCGCTTTATATATTATTTAGGACTTCAGTCTTTTCAAAGAGCTTTTACATCCATCTTCTTTTACCTCCTGAAAATCCGTGGGATGTAGCTGTCAGCATCACTCTGTCTGGATGAAGACATGGAGTGGGCACCTGGCTGGTCTGAGGCCAGCCGGCTGGAAACCGGTAGAGGCAGATGAGAACTCAGCTGTTCCAGAAACTGGGGCGGAGGCCCTTCCTGCCCCACGGGGCGGGTAAACAGAAGGGGAAGACTGTACTTCTGCTCTTGTTTCTTGGACCTTGGCCTATGGATCTTACTCTTTCTTTGCCGAACAACTGATGTGTTGTCTCAGCTCTAAAAAGGTATCCATCATTTGCTCCTTGTCCCTCTCCTTAACTTTTGCACGTGAATCCCCTACGCGTGGGGCAGTTATCAGAGTCCTTGTGGTGTCCGCTGTCTACTTGGGCAGCTATTCTGTCAGTCAGCACCAACCAAGTGAGCCCTCTAGGCCCTGGGTAGGCATGGAGGGAAATTAAAAGCAAAATTAAAAAGAAAAGGAGTTGATGAAGACATAGCACTTGCTCTCCAGGAGCATGGAATTAAGTGGTGGCCTGGGGATGTCCTCCATTTAGAACCTCAGTGCCTGTTTCACCCTAGATAATATACATGTTTCAATGCTGTTCTCTTGAAACACCCCACCCTCGCCTTCTCCCAGAGTCCACAGCCCAGGTTGGGTGCATAAGACAAGTGCTTGGGCCTGGTGCACTGGGAAGACCCAGAGGGATCGGGTGGAGAGGGAGGTGGGAGGGGGGACCGGGATGGGGAATACATGTAAATCCATGGCTAATTCATTTCAATGTATGACAAAAACTACTGTAATGATGTAAAGTAATTAGCCTCCAACTAATAAAAATAAATGGAAAAAAAAAACCAAAAAACTGCATGAATTGAAAAAAAAAAAGAACCTCAGTGCCTCTTTTTTTTTATATTGATTGATTTATTTTAATTGGACGCTAATTACTGTACAATACTGTGGTGGCTTTTGCCATACACTGACATGAATCAGCCGCGGGTGGACATGTGTCCCCCATCCTGAGCCCCCACCCCACCCCTACCCCACCCCTCAGGGTCATCCCAGTGCACCAGCTGTAGTGCCCTGTTTCATGCATCGAACCTGGACTGGTGATCTATTTCACGTATGGTAATAGACATGTTTCAAAGCTGTTCTCTCAAACCATCCCACCCTCGCCTTCTCTTGACTGCATCCTTGAAACAGTCTTCCTCTGCGTCTACATGCTCTGCGTAGATCCTTTCAAACCGTGTGCTGTGACATTCACAACCTTGCTCCCTGCCTTTTCAAACTTACCACATCACATGAGTTACACGCCAGCCACACTGGGATCCCCGCCATCTATTAAATATTTCCTTTTCTCAGGCTCTTTCTCCGCCTTGAACTCTTCCTCATATTTTCTTGTAAAAGCACATCCCTTTCTTCACTGCATTTTTTTCTACAATTTGCTTCAGGGGCTCAGTATTTCCAGAGCTCAGACCCTCTGTAATATTGGATGCCAACTATATCTCTGATCAGTTATGTGTGTATATTTGTCATCATTCATTGGACAGGAAGGGACTTGGAGAAGGGAATGGGTCTATGTCACTTACTATTTAGTAAGTGACTGGGTTCAGCTAGTGGGCTGCAGGTAAAGTGCTGAAATCCACTTCCAGACTGGGCTACTGTTCACCTCATGCTGTTATCCCTTCCTCTCTTTATTAAACTGTGGCTGGTTTACAATGGCTGAAAACCCATCCATGTCCTTTCAGATACACTGTGTTCACGCCTGCAAATAATGTAAAATAATAATTAACCAGCAATCTGTCTTGATCCTGGGACTTTAACTCAGGCTGAATCACATGGGTCTTGGGGTGTCATCCCACCTGGGATGAGGGTGCCCTGGGCATCCTTTGTAACAATTCTGGTCTTGATTCTATGTTCTTCCTTCCCTCTCAACACCTGTGCTGTGCACTCCTGGATGTTAGATACGGTCTTGAGGTTCAGGTGCTGCCCTGTCCGCTAGGACCAGATGACAGGTTTCGTCCCTGCTGTTGGACCCTCTCCACTCACCCTTTGACACCGGTTTGTTCTAACTGGTGGCTCTATTTTGGAAAATTGCCATTCTTGGCTTGGCTTTGAACAATGAAGCCTGGGTCTACTTGGCTGGCAGTCTTCTGGGGCTAATTCTAAAGCCCATGACAGGATCAGACAGCACTTAAATAATTAATCTACTAATTAAATAAGTGATGTGTTATTATGTGCATTGGAAAGAACAGTGCTTAGTCACTCAGTCCTGCCCATGGAATTCTCCAGGCCAGAATACTGAAGTGGGTAGCCTTTCCCTTCGCCAGGGGATCTTCCCAGCCCAGGGATCAAACCCAGGTCTCCTGCATTGCAGTCTGGATTCTTCACCAGCTGAGCCACAAGGAAGCCTAAGAACACTGAAGTGGGTAGTCTATCCCTTCTCCAGCGGACCTTCCTGATGCAGGAATCAAACCAGGGTCTCCTGCCTTGCAGGCAGATTCTTTACCAACAGAGCTATGAGGGAAGCCCTAATCAGGGAAGCTATCATTGCAAAGGATAGTGAAGAAGTGAAGTTGCTCAGTTGTGTCCAACCCTTCGCGACCCCGTGGACTGTAGCCTACAAGGCTCCTCCGTCCATGGGACTTTCCAGGCAAGAGTACTAGAGTGGGTTGCCATTTCCTTCTCCAGGGGATCTTCCCAACCCAGGGATCTTCCCAACCCAGGGATCAACCCCGGTCTCCTGCATTGTAGGCAGATGCTTTTACCGTCTGAGCCACCGCGGAAGTCCTTGGAAAGGATGGGAAGATACAATTCCTAATGTTAGGACACTAGGAGTCCAGTGACATGTATGAAACTTATAACCCTTAAAGAATTTTCATGGACTTTAACTGATATCCAGCCTTCTGAAGGATCCTTGTAACATGGGGAAATGGAAACCCCTATTGGTGTTATGGACCTGCTCCCCTAACAGAGCACGTAAATGGGAGGATGGATATTAGAACCCAGGCCTTACTTCAGTGGCTCAGATGATAAAGAATCTGCCTGCAGTGCAAGAGACTGGGGTTTGATCCCTGGGTCGTGAAGATCCCCTGGAGAATGGAATGGTGACCCATTCCAGTACTCTTGCCTGGAGAATCCCATGGGCAGAGGAGACTGAGGGGCTACAGTCCATGGGGTTGCAAAAGAGTCAGACATGACTGGGTGACTAACACCTTCAATTTCTTTCCTCCTCTTATTACAAACATCCTGCTTTCTCAAAAATATCATGCTGTCTTCCTGAGAAAGCAGTGTCTTGCAGTATCTGAACAATTCATCTGTTTCTTGTTGCTGCCTGCATGGTTGGAGAGTAGACACATACATTTACAATGATAAGGCTAAAAAATTAATTTGGCAAAATCCAAACGTTATCTGGATAAAGGCTCCATGATGTATGAAGTTGCTGGGGAAACCTGCTATGTCCAGCAGTTACACAGTGCAGGTTGTTAATGATGTCATGTTTTGTGTCTGTGGATTTTTATTTTCAGAAACCTCAGAGGAGGAGGGTGGATATTTGAGGCTGCTGCCATAATTATAATCGTTGTTCTAGGAATGTTAATGTGCTTGTAGATATTTTTATTTTCACTCAGCAAGATAAAGGGGGAAGAGACTGACAGTTATTCAGCCCAATCTGGAGCCTGGCTTCTGTCCTTCAATCTATTGCGTTCTCATTTTTCACTTCCCTTTCCTCCCTTCTCCATCTCAACATCTGTTGTCCCTTCTTCTACTTGAAATTATTTGTTAGTGTTGGCAAGTGTTTTCTAACTAATTCTGGCTGTCTTTTGACGGAGAGGGAGACTCTTTAATTATGTTCCTGATGGACAGTTGCTGCTTGATGAGAGGCGTGGGAATGTCCACGCTGCCACCAGCGATATTTCTAGACTGCAAAGAAAAATACCTGGTCTACAAAAAGATGCCTAGTCCTTGGGCTGTCTGCAGCCTCACATTAATTACAGAATGACCTGGGGACATGGAATGGTAGTTCTGTTTCAGCTTTTTTTCTTTTAAATGAGAAAATAATCACTTTTTGTGATGAGTAAAGGCTTTTTAATAGTTGCAGTAAAGATGTAGACTTCAGCTCTCATATTAACCAGTAGAGAGGATCTCTCTACCTGTCCCCAGGGTGTTTCTTTTTTTTGTTTTTCTTTTTTTAAAAATTGAAATATAGCTAACTTATAGTGTTGTGTTAATTTCAAAGTGGTTTAGTTTTATATATATATATATATATATATATATATATATATATATATACATATATTCTTTTTCAGAGTCTTTTCCATTATAGGTTATTATAAGATATTGAGTATAGTTCACTGTGCTATACAGCCTGTTGTTTATGTATTTTATACACAGTAGTATGT
Organism: Odocoileus virginianus; assembly: GCF_023699985.2. Lineage (NCBI taxonomy): Eukaryota > Metazoa > Chordata > Mammalia > Artiodactyla > Cervidae > Odocoileus > Odocoileus virginianus. The sequence goes on along the minus strand of NC_069681.1, from coordinate 31,204,971 downwards.
ATCTGTTAATCCCAGCTACTAATTTGTCTCACCCCTCTCCCTGTTCCCTTCCCCTTTTGGTAATCTTAAATTTGTTTCCTACATCTGGGAGTCTACTTCTCTTGGATAAATAGTTTATTTGTATCAATTTTTTAGATTCCACATACAAGTGATATCATATGATGCTTGCCTCTCTGTCTGACTTATTTCACAATCCTCAAGTCTCAAGGAGAAACTTAGATGTTTGATGTCTGATGTCTTCAAATACCCAATATTTTCAGCAAATCTAATAGTTGGGTTCACATTACCCTTTGCACTTCAGAGGAAGAATCTTCTACTCATTTAAAACTAGCTGAGTGGCTCTCAAACTAGAGGGTGCATAGGGAGGTCTGAGGAGCTTATGGAAAATGTAGATTTCTCTATATCATAATCAAAATCTGATTTTAACATTATATTATTAATACTTGTTTTATAAATAACATCAAAAGTACCTTGAATGTGAGGTGTAGTTCTCGGCTTTACTAGGTCTAAATCGAGGACTGTTTTGAAGTACTAATTTGACTTACTGTGAAAGGAGTTATTAGTTGGGTTGAAAATGGATCTATTTATATTGGCAGAGTCCATAATAGATGAGTCAAGTATTGGCTATTAGCCACGCATTGTATTGATTATCCTTTATCAATCAATTATGTCCTCTGGTAAGTCTCTGCTAGTCTCATTACTACACAGATTAGCTGGCCTCATGTCAACCAGAGTTACTTGAGTTAAGTGTACCCTTAACTCAAAGAACCTAAATAACAAATGACCAAGACAGTTATTTTTTCCTACTCACCAGACTGAGAGAATTGAGTCTTATTAGACACGCTAATATTTGTGAGGTTTTGTTGTGCTTCATATGACAGGCATTTTCTCCCCCACAGACAGGTGAGTAACTCTAAAACAGCAAAATAATTTCTTAAGCTATTTCATTAAGTAGGATAATGAAAAGTAAAGCATCCCTCTTCTCCCACTTGTTACTTTCCCAGCACGTTTATCGTAGAGTAGATGGGGATTTAGAAGGTTAATAACAGAGAACACAAGTTCTCTCTGGACAATTTATAATGTCAGGAAAAGCAGAGGAAGAGAAGATTACCAAATAGTATATAACAGCCTCCTAAGTTAAGACCCAAAATGCTGAAATGGAAAACACAGGCACTTTATTGTAAAATGGGCCATCATTTGTCCATAATGTTGATGAAGCTGACAAGTTTAGCAGGGGATTTTCCATCCTCATGTATTTCTTCTGGCCCTATTTTGCCTCTCCAGAAGAGAAGAAGAAGGAAAAAGATACATGCAGCTACATTAATCTCGGAAAAATCGTTTCAATGAAATTTTAACCTCTGCCATCTGCCGAGTGCAGATAAATACCTTGCTTTTGTGTTGGGTCTACATATTAAAATCCCCATCTTCTTTTTAATGAGCCCTGCATCTAAATTGCAGCCTTTGGATGATCACACTAATACACCAGACAGAAAAGAGGAAAAACACCACCGCAAAGAATTGATGATAATTGGACCTAGTCTGGGTGAGAAAAGGGCAATTAGCGTTTCTCACTGCTTCCCTTCTTCTTACGTGAAGGGCATTTGGATGACCTTTACCATTTTGCCCAATGACATGGTGCCCCACTCTTGGGGAAAGCTCTCTAGTTGGTCCCCCTGTTAGAAAAGAATTTTAGCTGATCATGGTTTGCAGTTACAGTCACAGTGAATGTGCAGGCAGAATTCTGCTTCCTCTTGAGCAAAGAGGAGTCTTTATTTGTCCCATTGTCCCAAGCCTGGGTTTAAAGATTTGATACTGACTTTGCCAAAAGGTCAAAGTAATTTACTGATTGGTGGAAACTGCATTTTGGTAATTTCCTTGAAAGAAAGAATCATTAAAAAAAGGTCATTATGCTTAAAGATTAGTTTTAAGGGGAGTACACAGACTGTTGGTAAGTGTGGCAGTCGCTAGTCATGTCCGACTCTTTGTGACCCCGTGGACTGTAGCCTGCCAGGCTCCTCTGTCCATGGGATTCTCCAGGCAAGAATACTGGACTGGGTTGCCATTCCCTTCTCCAGAGGATCTTCCCAACCCAACGATTGAACCCAGGTCTTCTACGTTGCAGGCAGACTCTTTACCATCTGAGCTACAGGGATGCGGTTGTTAGTAAGAGTAAGTACCTAATATATACAGTGGAATATTACTCAGTCATTAAAAAGAATAAAATAATGCCATTTGAAGCAACATTGATGAAACTAGAGAGTGTCATATTGAATGAAGTAAGTCATTCAGAGGAGGAGAAATATTGCATGACATCCCTTATATGTGGACTCTAAAAAGAAATGATACGAATGAGCTTACTTACAAAACAGAAAGAGACTCATAGACTTACAAAATGAACTTATGGTTGCTGGGGGGAAGGGATACTTAGGGTTTGGGATGGGCATGCGCACACTGCTGTATTTAAAATGGATCACCAACAAGGGCCTACTGTAGGGCACAGGGAACTCTGCTCAATGTTATGTGGCAGCCTGGAGGGGAGAGGGATTTGGGGAGAATGGATACATGTGTATGTACGGCTGAGTTCCTTTGCTGTTCACCTCAAACTATCACAACATTGTTAATCAGCTATAACCGCGTAGAAAATAAAAAGTTGAAAAAAAAAATGAGTAGATGCCTAAAAGTTTCTCTACTGTGATTCTGGGGCCCTAAATCCATCGGAGAGGTGGAGTTGAACATGGAGGAGGGATGGAGCCAGAAGGATTTCCTTTTAGACAGAAAAGAAAATCACTAATACTAGTTTTTAGATGTTGACCATCCTTCATTGTAGAAAGTGACAGCCTGATTTTGTCAAAAACTAACGATGATGGTTCCTATGATATAAAATATGATCATGGTTGTGCAGAGCGCATCACCCTACTCACCTGGGTTGTTCTGGCGGAAGTTCTCATTTAGTCCAAATTACCTGCTTTGGGAACAAAGATGCTTTACTCTGGGGGTAATTACCAGAGCGATCGGAGTACCATCTGTTTACCTTCTGTTCTGTGGATGACTCAAAGGAGATAGTTTCAGGAGAGACCTGGAAACAGAACATTTCAGGAGGGAGGAAATGAAGATAACTGAAAAGAAAGTAGTAATTAAGAGTTTAAAGAGAAAAAGCATATGGTATTGAGCATATAACATACAAACCAGCATCCTAGATGGACCCCTGGCCCAAGCGAGGTTTCCCCAGGAGCCAGAACTGAGAGAAATCCAAGGTTAAAACAGAGAGTGACCGGCTAGCCTGAAGGGAATCTCCGGAGAGACCGGCAGAGAGGACCAGCAGATGGGACTCATTTGTGATGGAGTGGTGGAAAAGTAGCCGCGGGCTAGGTGCATCCGGTTAGAAGCTTGCTTTCCATGTTCTAAAGCCAGACTTCAAAAGGAAAGCCTGAGTACCCTGGAGGATTTTCTTGCAGTCATCATTCATTTAAAAAATATCTTTAACACCTCCTAAGCAGGATGTCTTTCACTAGGCTCTTGGGCAGATATGCTGATGTGTACATTATAGTTCCTTCCCTCAGGGATCGCAGGATGCAACAGGGAAGTTGGGAAATAAGATGTGTGCATTTCCAGATAACTACCATCCAGGGCACCTACGTGCTGCATTAGAAGGCTAAATGCTTGCTGGGGAGGTTCACAGAGGTGACAGTTCCCATTGGGGAACTGGAAGCGGCTTCACAGAGGACGAGGGCTTTGAGCCCACTTGACTGGCCGGCGAGGATTTTGCTCAGCAGAAACTTCAGGAACCTTAAGCAGAGTGGTTCAAGATTTTAATATTTATCTGATGAGACAATAATTATATAAATTTTTTCACGCTTAAAATACATCCGAAATGGGATCCGCATTCTTGGGCGATTAAGCTGCATTTGAAGAGATGTGCACAATCAACCTTCAGTCGTTTGAGCTTTAACATATGTTAATCCTGCAGCTGTGACCCCAGAAATAGAATTGTAGGGAGAATAAATTTTTTTATATATTTAATTTCTTTTTAGCTTCAGGCAAACAAAAGGGGAATAGCTTCAAAGGCAAAAGCCATAGCCGATGTCAGATTTTCTCCCACTGAAAGAGAAGCTCAGGTCTCGTTTGGGGGAATCAGAGTTTCTTTTGTCAGCCTGGACCCTGTTCTCCATGTGAACTGGTCTCTGCCTCTTTCCTCTGGGTGTTGTGGTCAGGCCTGTATAATGGGAACGTTTGCATTTATCATATTTCTACTGTCATAAAATAAAATCTTCCAGTAATTTTTGAAGAGCCACCAGTTTTCTGGTGGCTCAGATTGCAAAGAATCCGCCTGCAATGCAGGAGACCTGGCTTTGATCCCTGGGTGGGGAAATGGTCAAATCCCCTGGAGAAGGAAATGGCAATCCATTCCAGTATTCTTGCCTGGGAAATCCCATGGACAGAGGAGCCTGGTGGGCTGCAGTCCATGGGGTTGCCAAGAGTCGGACACGACTGAGCGACTAACACTTTCAACTTCAACACTTTTTGAAACTGGGAAAAAGTCACATTGGGAGCCAAGATATTGTGTCATAAAGACAAGTTTTTTAGCTACCCTTTTTTTAAGAGAGTGAAATCATCAAAATCACCACCCTAAGATGGTTGGATCGCATCACTGATTCAATGGGCATGAACTTGGGCAAACTCTGGAAGATCATGAGGGACAGGGAGGCCTGGCATGCTGCAGTCCATGGGGTCCAAAGAGCTGCACACGACTCAGCAACTGAACAACAGCAAATCCCTTTAAGTGCATTTTCTTTCCTCTCTTCATTTTGATTTCACGCAAGTGCCTGTTCTCCCTTCCACCCTGGCTGCCTTAGGTCTCCCCACACTTCCTGCCTTGTCAGCCTTCAAGCCTGTCAGCAGCAGAAACCTGGACTTTCTGCAGAGCTGATGGGCTCAGTTGAGGTGTGAATTATGTTTAATTAAAACCTGTCACTTAGAAGTGCAAGAGCATTTAACCTCGGCTCATTCCACTTCAGCTCCTTGGAACCTCCCAGGGTTCCACTCCACGGGGTGAGCCTGCTGGCTGTGGCCAGAGTGGGCCACCAGTTGTTCTTCAGCATCCGTGGGCTGCCAGAGGGCACGCTCACAGTGCAGAATCAGCGTGACCAGTCTCAGCGCCTGTCCATCCTCTACTCTGCTCACATCCAGGTGTGTGTAAGAGCCCAGATGCGTGAGCTTCCCTGCCTTCCTTTCATGGACACACCACGGTCCTGCAGGACGGCCTGCCACACTCCATGTTTCCCTCACTGTGTGATGACTGAGGATAATCGTCGCGAGATCTCCCAGCTTTCCAGAATTCTCCACACCCATCCTGCCTTTCCAGCAGGACTGTCACCATCTGCATTCACATAGATGCCTGAGAGTCAGTCTGGCCCAGCCATCTAGCGGGGGGGGGGGGGGGGGGGGGGGGGTGGGGGGGGTGGGGGGGGGGGGGGGGGGGGGGGGAATCCTTGGACATGCAGTATCCAGTACGATTTTAGAAAGCCCTGGGGAGAGGTTGCTGGAGCTAAACTGGGAAGGTCCAGCACTCAAGTGCTGTCTGAAGTCAGTGGCAGGCCAGCATGGCAAGCGTGAGCTGTGGATGAATGGAGGTGGCAAGCCAGCCGATCAGGTGGTAGGGCTTGAAGCTGGGAAGCCAGAGAGGAAATCAGGTGGAGCTCACATTGAGGGTTTTTTAAAATTAATTTACTTTTAATTGAAGGATAATTGCTTTACAGTGCTCTGTTAGTTTCTGCCATGCATCAACATGAATCAGCCATAAGTATATATATGTCCCCTCCCCCTTGAAACTCCCTCCTTCCTCCCACCCCATCCCGCCCCTCCAGGTTCTCACAGAGCACCAGGCTGAGCTCCCTGCACTATCCAGCAACTTCCCACTAGTTAAGGATTTTACACGTGGTAATATATATATTTCAGTGCTACTCTATCAGTTCATATGTTGAGGTGTTGATAGAGCAAATGTTGCCTTAGAATTAAAGGGAGTGGGACATCCCCAGGGGTATGGTGGTTAAGGCTTCCCCTTCCAATGAAGGGAGTACAGGTTCAATCCCTGGTTGGGAGCTAAGATCCTACATGCATCACATCTAAATCAACCCCCCACCCCCAGACATAAAACAGAAGCAATATTGAAATAAATTCAATAAAGACTTTCAAATGGTCCACATTAAAAAGAAAAACTTCAAAGAATCAATGGGAGTAATATTTTTCCAACACAGACATCTTCCATTGATGATTTGCACACCTTGCTGGGCTGGGGGATGCACCTAAAATTTGCAGAAATACTACAGACATTTGAACCTATGGAGACGAACTTACCATCTTCTGTTTCCTTGTATTGCGTTGACTATGAATGGCATCATGGTTCTCCCAGGTACTCAAGGCCCTGTGAATCCTCCTCCCTGGCATCTCCCTCCTACTCGTTTGATGGTTAAGTCCTTTTTGCTCCGTCTCTGAGACATCCCTGGCACTCCGGGACCTTTCCCTTCCCTCCCTCATGAGGTCGATGGCACTAGCCTCCTACCTGGCCACGTGTCCCGCTGGGCTCCCTTCTATTTTTCACACATAGCTGGCAGTCTTCCCGAAGCCACCTTTGACTACTTACTCACGAGCTCCAAACCCTTCAGAGATTTTCCATTCCCTCTAGAATCAAGAGCAGTTCCTCAGCTGGTGCGCTAGTCTCTCTTTGATCTGGTTTCAACACATTTTAACAAATCTGTTTCCCATCACTCTGCTTCTTCATGAGCCGTTGTTGCAGGCAAATTAAGGGGAAATACTGCTTTTTATTCCCAGACCTCACATTTTTCTCACCTTCATTGGTCCTCTTCCCTCTGCCGTGACATGCCCCTTTCACCACTTTCTCCCACCTCCAAATCATCAAGTCCCATCTAAGTTTCCCCAGTTCCAAAGCCATCTTTTCTGTGAAATCATCCATCCTCTTCATAGCTGGGGTGGAGATTATCCTTACCTCCCTGAACACCAGAGCATTCATTTACATGAGTCTTAGTTAATTTTTCTTGTTGTGTATCTGTTTTATAATCCCTTGTAGGACTAAAGCGTCATTTAGGTCAAGACTATTTTCTGTTCAGTTTTGTAGCAGCCTAGCTCTTAACACAGTACTTTGATAATCCATGATGTGCAAGAAATATTCTGGGTTCCCCTGTTGACTCAGTGGTAAAGAATCTGCCTGATAATGCAGGAGAAGTGAGTTGGACCCCTGGCTGGGGAAGATCCCCTGGAGAAGGTAATGGCAGCCCACTCCAGTATTCTTGCCTGGGAAATCCCCTGGACAGAGGAGCCTGGTGGACTACAATCCATGGGGTTGCAAAAGAGTCAGACATAAACAACAGTAATAAGAAATATTACTTGAATGAATTAATAAGTGAATGAAATATAGGAAAAAATATCCATTCCTGTCAATACATGTACTAGAGATTCCTCTATTCCTATTGCTATGGACAGAAGTGCACTGTGAATGTAACTTGGGCTCAGGGTGTCATAGGACTGTGCAAGATGAAGGAAACAAATGTTTGAGTTAGATTTAGGAGGAGTTGAATGGAGAGCGGAACTTGTACTTCTAAATAGTTTGATTTGAGAGGAAGTTATTTGCTAAAATGCCTTCTGGAAAAGGTACATGATAGCCTGATGAGTCATGCCGAAGATTAACACAACCCATAGAGTGTATTATTTTGGGAACATTACCTTGGGGTTTGGGCCAGGGGACAATACATTCTGCCGGTAATCCCATCAGGCTAAGTAAGCCTTTGGTCATTAGTATTTCCTTTTGTTTTTGCTTACCTACTTATCCAGCTCACTGGGAAAGTGATCTTCTCTGATTGCTAAATGAAAACATTGAAATTAGCTCAGAAAGGAAAAAAAAATGCCATTTTTTCAGTAGACTTTGTAATTCCTTGCAGTTTCCTTGCATCATCATTATGGCAAAGAATTTCACCTCCTTTTTGGTTGACACCATTGGAATATAGGCTAAAGATTTTGGAGGAGAAGAAGAAGCAGTATGATCTGAGCCCTACTGTGTCCTTCCTGGGGTTGGGAGTGGGGGAAGCTTAAAAGGGAAAGAGCAAATTCTAGATGAAAATTAGATTATTTTAACTGATAAATCAGAAACAATATTTCATTTAGCCAGTAGTGCAAATAATTCTTCAAATCTCATCATATTGTAAAATAAGAGGATTTCATGGTTGTTGCCCGAATAGGATGCTTTGGGAAGCTGTATTAATTCAAGTAATAAATATTTAATAGGAATGTGTAGACATTCAAGGGAAGGTGTTCTGGAGTGACTGGACAGAAAGAATCTAACTTAGAAAATGGGCCAAGTTCTGAACAGCTAAACAAGGCTAGTTCTGGTAAAAAAGAAAAGCCACTCTAGGGGCTTCTGATAATAGAATCACTCCAAGCTGGACAAAGCAGCTGAAGACACCCCTGGCCTCCCCCTGAAGAGTCAAAGTGGCTGAGTTTGCGGGACACGCAGAGATGGGGTGGCCCAGGTGGAGGGAAGGGACAGGGATACAGCAAGTTCAGGACTAATTAAAGGGAGGAAGCCTCTTGTTCAGTCGCTCAGTCATGTCCGACTCTTTGCGACCCCCACAGACTGCTGCACACCAGGCTTCTCTGTCCTCCATTATCTCCCAGAGTTGGCTCAAAGTCATGTCTATTGCGTCAGTGATGCTATCTAACCATCTCATCCTCTGCCACCCCCTTCTCTTCCTGCCCTCAAAGTTTCCCAGCATCAGGGTCTTTTCCAATGAGTTGGCTCTTTGCATCAGGTGACCAAAGTACTGGAGCTTCAGCTTCAGTCCTTCCAATGAATTTGTTGTTGTTCAGCCACTCAGTTGTATTCGACTCTTTGAGATCCCCATGGACTGCAGCACGCCAGCCTTCCCTGTCCTTACCACATCCCAGAGCTTGCTCAAACTCATGTCCATTGAGTCAGTGATACCATCCAACCATCTTGTTATCTGTCATCCCCTTCTCCTCTGGCCTTCAATCTTTCCCAGCATCAGGGTCTTTTCCAACAAATCTGCTCTTCACATCTGGTGGCCAAAGTATTGGAGCTTCAGTTTCAGCATCAGTCCTTCCAATGACTATTCAGGGTTGATTTCCTTTAGGATGGACTGGTTTGATCTCCTTGCAGTCCAAGGGGCTCTTGAGAGTCGTCTCCAACTCCACAATTCGAAAGCATCAGTTCTTTGGCACTCAGCCTTCTTTATGATCCAGCTCTCACATCCATACGTGACTACTGGAAAAAACCATAGCTTTGACTAGATGAACCTTTGTTGGCAGAGTAATGTCTCTGCTTTTTAATATGCTATCTAGATTTGTCATAGGTTTTCTTCCAGTGAATATTCAGGGTTGATTTCCTTTAGGATTGACTGGTTTGCAGTCCAAGGGACTCTCAAGGAGGCCTCTAGTGGGGGACGGGGAGAGATCGGTCCTCATTCTCCTGGGAGGTCTACACAGTGAGGTTGTGTCCTTCAGGTGCGTTAGCACACCAGGGACAGATAATTCCTTCTCTCGTGTTGTTTCCCAGCATTCGATTGAAGCCTTCGATTGAAGCCTTGCTTAAGCCTCTGGGCCCCTTATGTGTGTGTGTGTTGCCAGTTAGAGGAAGAGAGGAAAAGAGGCGTTTGGGAAGGGGTCGTCCAGCTAAAGGAAGGGAAAGGGGACACGGTTATTCCGGAGAATGGAGCTGTCCTCTGCGCGTGAACTTCGTCCTCCGAGAGGAGAGTCTAATAGAATGCCAGCTGGAGCCACGGCTAAGTCAGCTCAGGTCATGGTCCCAGGCAGGCAGCTGCTCCAGCCTTGGCAAAACCTTGGGTCACCAGGCCTTTGGTTGTCTAGGCTTTCCTTCATAGGAACGTACAGGGCTCCAAAGACACAGCTTTGTTCTATGAGCTGGGCCCAGACTAAAGCTCTGTTGAAGGGTAGTCCTAGATTCTCACCCTTTTCTGACCACCCAGGTTGTCCTCGCCTGCATGTCTGGGTATAGGTGTGCTATGCCTACACGCATGTGCGGGCATCTGAGAGTGTGCATCTGTGTGTGTGTGAGTGTGTGTACACGGGAGTTTTCTGTGTGTGTGTCCATGTGTGTGCAAGAGTAGAAGTCCTGAGGAGGAAAAATGTGAAAGAAGTCATTCATTTTATAATTGCTGTCATTTATTGGAGAAGGGGAAGTGTACATAGATCATCCAGTCCTCATCAAGTTTTCTCATTATCCACAAGTGCATTATTTCTGTTTGGGGTAGATTATTTTTCCTAAAATCTGAGCTTCCACATTAAATGACTACCACAATCTTATAAATGGAGTAAGGGACAGTTATAATGATATTAACAGTGTTTACCCTGTATCCGATTCCAAAAATGATACTGTGCTCAGTATAAATCTAGGCTGTTTCAAGCAAAGTTTGAGTTAAGTTGTAAATATTACAAACTGTTTAGAAAGTTAAAAATAAATTATTTCAAAGGAAAAAGACAGTTGAGTTTTAGAAATGTAATATTGGAGTTTGGCTAGCTCACCTCTACTGAATACATTCTGTGAGGCACTACACATCATTACCATACATCTTCATTTTATGATCTTCATTTTGAACGATTTGATGGTTCAGAGGTGTGGTAATAGATATGAATTTTATTTTGACATGTGGAGGAAGGCATTTAGATGCGGGTGTGTGTGCACTGTGAAATGATTAGAAATTATTATGGGGTAGAAAATTTGTGATTGAGTTTGAATGATTGAATCTATTTTAAAATCTGCAGAGCTGTTAGCTTTCAAAATAATTTGCGCAGTCAAAAGAAATCAAAATTCATTTCAGTGATTCATATTTTATTTTTGAAATAAGTCACAGTTATTTTATTTTATTTTATTTTTTAAGGAATGGCTAAACTACAACCCCAATGCTCTCAAAGAAGAAGGTACTATGGAGAAATGGAGAGAGAATGGTTTCTTTATGATGAAATTACGAGATAGTAAAGGAAGACACTGGTTGTTTTTTCATTAATTACCTATTTCTTCTAATTTTAGCTGATATAAATAAATAGCCTGTTGTTTAGTTGCTCAGTCATGTCCGACTCTTTGTAACCCCATGGATTGTAGCTCACCAGGCTCCTCTGTCCATAGGATTTCCCAGGCAAGAATCCTGGAGTAGGTCGCCATCTCCTTCTCCAAGGGATCTTCCCAACCCAGGGGCCAAACTTGCTTCTCCTGCATCAGCAGGAGGAATCTTTACCACTGAACCTCCAGGGAATATGGCTTGTTGTGTTAGTAAATGGCTAAGAGTTTTGGGTTCGTGAAGAGAAAAGAACCAGAAGTAAGGTAAAAGATGGATGGCTGAGGTCTAGGGATTTGTGGAAGAGGTCAGGCATTTCAGATGAAAAATGAAAATTTAAGAAGGTCATTTAGATCGATTCTTTTTCCTATTATTCCTTTAATTGATTCATCTCTACTTCTTATGTCCCCTCACTGGGCTTCCCTGGTAGCTCAGTTGGAAGAGAACCCACCTGCAATGCAGGAGACCCTGGTTCAATTCCTGGGTCGGGAAGGTCCCCTGGAGAAGGGATAGGCTGCCCACTGCAGTATTCGTGGGCTTCTCTCATGGCTCAGCTGGTAAAGAATCTTCCTGCAATGTGGGAGACCTGGGTTCAATCCCTGGGTCAAGGAGATCCCATGGAAATGGGAATGGCTACCCACTCCAGTATTCTGGCCTGGAGAATTCCATGGACATGAGTTTGAACAAGCTACAGGAGCTGGTGATGGACAGTGAGCCCTAGCATGCTGTAGTCCATGGGGTTGCAAAGAGTTGGACACAACTAAGCAACTGAACTGGACTGAACTGAACTGATACAGTCATGTATAGTTGCCAAGAGTCAGTCACGACTGAGCGACTTTCACTTTTCCTAACATAAAAACCATAAGAAACTACCATTGGAATCTTACTAAAACCCCAAATGGAGACTTGGATGAATGATTGATGAAGAAACAAGCAACTCTCTAGTTATTTGGACTGATCATTAGGGTACACCCCTGTTTGCTTTTTTGTTTTTCTAACTGTAGTCTGATTTTTCAGGGACACACAAGCATTCAGTTGTAGATCCAATGAAACAATAATTAAATTACTGTTTTCAGCTTTGTGGAAAACAGCATGAAATGAGCAAAGATATGGGAAGAGAAAATGTCTGAAGTCTCAAAAAATGACACACAACTCTTTTTTTATCCATTTATATTTTCTTACTAAATAAAACAAATAAAGCAGTAACATTGAAGTCTTGCTCCCCAAAGACTTCTCACTCCCTCTCTATTTTCTGTGTCAGATGTCCCAAAGCAGTGGAGGTGGTGGCGTCTAGAGAAAACTTTTCCACTGGCTAATGGACATTAAGGGCACAGATGAGAGACTTAGGTCATCTTTTTACCTTCCTAGTATCTCCTGGGACTGTCCTTTGGCAGAGGTCTTTTTTTTCCCTAGAGGTCTTCAATCCATAAAATATACCTATTTGTGGTCAGAAAAGTTTTCAATGGCCACTGAAAATTTTGAAATGCCTTTTTTCTATTTTCTTCCTAACGTTCAGAAAGTCTGGCCTTTATTCTTCACAATCATGGCACATCATTGGATATGACTTGATTTTTATTGCCTTAGATATAGTTATACATATCATTACTTTATGACCCATGCTCTTTACCTATTAGATGGATTAGCAGTGATTTACAAGCAAAATATACAATATCCCCACTAGAAGAAATTTAATTGTATAACAAAAGCAGCAGTAACAGCATCCAAACACTTATTTTGCTTTTTTAAAAATTTGCAGGCAGTTACATGTACTAGTTCATTAACTTTTTTGCACTAATCCTTTGCAGTATGCACTATTTATATTTTTATTTTATTTATAAGAATAAGGACATTTAGAGAGGCTACTACCCTTGCTCAAAGTCTGTAGTGAAGGAAAGGAGGAATCTGATTTTTATTGAGCAGTTACTATGTGTCAAGAGTTACAGGATGGTTCCCTCAGGGAGTGAAGAAGTGAAGAAAGTCTTTACACCAGAATCCCTGCGCTAGGAAAATGAGACGTTATCAAGGAGAAAGTTTTTGCTCTAAATGATCTAGTCACATTGTGCTTAGTCCTGTCTGACTTTTTGCAGCCCCATGGACGGTAGCCCGACAGTCTCCTCTGTCCATGGGATTTACCAGGCAAGAATACTGGAGTAGGTAGCCATTTCCTTCTCCAGTGGATCTTCCCAACCCAGGAATCACACCCAGGTCTCCTCTATTGCAGGCAAATTCTTTACCATCTGAGCCCGCAGGGACGCCCCTAGGAGAATGAAGGCATTTTTTTTTTCCATATATTTTTATTAGTTGGAGGCTAATTACTTTACAATATTGTAGTGGTTTTTGCCAAATGCTGGAGAGGGTGTGGACAAAAGGGAACCCTCTCACACTGTTGGTGGGAATGCAAACTAGTACAGCCCCGATGGAGAACAGTGTGGAGATTTCTTAAAAAACTGGGAATAGAACTGCCATATGACCCAGCATTCCCACCTCTGGGCATACACACCGAGGAAACCAGATCTGAAAGAGACACGTGCACCCCAGTGTTCATTGCAGCTCTGTTTATAATAGCCAGGACATGGAAGCAACCTAGATGCCCATCAGCAGATGAATGGACAAGGAAGCTATAGTCCATATACACTACGGAATATTACTCAGCCATCAAAAAAAGAATTCATTTGAAGGCATTCTTAGTGAAGCCTTTTCCTCTGTGTATGGAGATTCTTCCTCCCTTTGTTTGCAGGTAAGCTAAAACTCTTCTCCAGAAATTTTTTTGGATGTAAGAAATTTCTTGAGTCCTTGTTTGGCTGAAGACTTAAGCGTTCTTTCTAGAAAATTCTAGAAAATAAGTGTGGAAGAATCTGAGGACAGATATAGTGAAGTACAAAATGTCCCTCCATTTACAGATGACTAGATCAGTTGACCTACAGAGAGATATTATAAAATCTGACTCCAGAGCTACCACTAAATCTATTTTCACCATACTCAGGGGTGTGCAAATGATTTGATTTAATGGCATCATACCATGCCAGTTTGTTTTTACTTAAAATCTTACCAGTGAACCTTGAGGAGACAACCGTATAGACAAGTCAGGAGTCTTTTCTAAAAAGAAAAAAAGAAACCAAAAACTAGGAAAACTCATATGACCCTTGCATCCTTACTGACTTTCTGTTCAAAAGGTGTCCTGGCAGTCAACTCCCTCCCTTTTGGGTGGGCTGACACAGTGAGACACATTTCTGAGACTATGCTGACCTTTAACACTTCCAGAATTGGTTTATATCTGAGCCTATTTTTTCTGTAGCAGGATATAGGGCAGGATAATGACTGAGCTGAGTTTGTTCAGACTTCAGCTGAACTTGAGACATTTACTCAGTGTCCCCAGTTTCCCATCCTTACTATTATGGGTTGGGGGGGAGTCATTTATTACCCTGAGCTTGGTAATATGCACACTTATTTGCTAGGATATTTGTGGGAAGATGCTCGTTTCGCAGAGGTCACAGAGAAGTCAGCGCGGAGGTCTGGCACTTGCTCTTTATCGAGCAGGTAATTTTTCTGAGGAAGCATCCTTGGCGCCCATAATGAGAGTGAATGACTTAGCCCTAAAAGGTTCAAGACCCTTCCCAGGCATTCGATGGAATGAAACCTTTGAACGACTGGCCTCTCCCTGCCCCCGCCGGCATGTCATTTACCAGGTAGGGATTGTGGCGGTCCTGGAGCAGATGTTTGCAATTTGGGGATTCAAAGAGCATTATCAAAGATAACGATGCGCCTGAGTCACCGGAGAGCTCGGTCTTCGCTTGAAAAGGTTCGGACTGCAGAGGAACACCGAGCATGCCCAGAATCCATGCCTTGCTCCTTCCAAGGAGACGCGAACCCTGCACACATTGAAATCAGGGGCCAAGAGGCGCGAAAAAGAAGGTCGGCCGGCAGCAGTGTCTGCTCCGGGCCTTTGGAGTGCAGAGTCGTCTTGGTATCAAGCTAAGCTCTGGCCTTTGAAGATGTTCAGTGTCGAAGGGGCGCTGCGGGGAGCAAAGGTCCCTCCTCTTCATGGGACGCGTCTGTCTGAGCCTTTTCCTGCTGGTTATGGTTGGAAGGGGGCATTTTCCTCGCCATGGAAGTGACCTGTCATTTGAAAGGTTAAGGTCACTGAGTCAAAAGCTCCGTGTTGCTGATGACTGAGAAGCTGTCTGTGAAGGTCCCCGACACCCAGGAGGGGACCGGGGCTCGTCTCAAAGCCCCGAAGAGGCAGAAAAATTCTGAGCAGCAGGCCCCAGAGGCACAGCCCACCAAGAGGAACCTCTTCTTTGTTCGAGGGCGGGTCACACTTAGCAACCTGGCAATCATTGGGATTTGATGAGAAAAGAATCTTGGCCTAAGGAAAACGTACGTCATTGTGTGGAGTGTGATGAGCTGTATTTGTATAAAAACGTGCGGAGGACTTGAACCATGACCCAAGAAACCGCGATGGTCATCTCCTTAATAAAAGAAGTGTTAGTCGCTCGGCCGTGTCCGACTCTTTGCAACCCCATGGACTGTAACCCACCAGCCTCCTCCGTCCATGGAATTCACCAGGCCAGAATACTGGAGTGGGTAGACACTGCCTTCTCCATCTTAATAAAAGAAAACATTGCTAATTTACTGCTGGACCTAAAATGATCCAAAAGTGATAGAGGCCCCAGCTGCTGTGTGTTAGAAAATATTTCTGATGAAATATGGCAAGTGCCTTCAAAAATAGAGATATAATTGAAATACTCTTTCTAATGAAACTTTTTTTTTTGATGCCCAAGAAGTCATGAATAATATTCGAAAGCAGAAAACACGGTCCCTTTATAACCTTTGCAAATTCAGCTGAGTGTTAAGCTTCCTTTAAACTCTATTTACAAAGAATTCTACCAGTTTTCTACTTGATATGGTGGATTTAATTTTACTGTGCAATTGGAAAATTGACTTCTGTATACTCCTGGGGATTTTTTTTTTCTTTTATACAAATTGGATTTCTAAAATTCGTTATTTTTCAATAAAAATGCATAGCTAATGGTATTAAAGCTTTCTAAACCTTTCTACTCTCTTTCCCTTTTGCTTGAGGTAGATACGGGTTTGTAGCTGATGTATAGGAAAAATAAATCAGAAAATACTTTAAAAATGAGAATTCTTAGTATGCCAGGCTCACATTTTCCAGTAGGGGGCAAGAAAGTACTGCATATAAAATCCACAGTTCTTTTTATTTTATTTTTCCCGTGCACCTTTGCAAACCAATTAAGTTCCTGAATTGTAAAATGCTAAGCATGGTAGGGAAAGGAATATTTAAATCCATTAAATATAATCTTGCCTTTATATCAGAGGGCTATTAAGCGTGATCTTTAACTGCTCAGTGGATGGATCTCTCTGGGAGACGGAAGAAGGAATTGGGGAATTTGGGAAAGGCCAAGAGAATGGATTGTATAGCACTCTGGCCAAGGTTTCTTGTCAGCACCAGGAGGCATCAGTGGACCTCAGCCACAATGCCCAACTCTCTCTGCACATCGCCAAACAAAAGTAAACCACAAAAACAAACATATAAAAAACCCGACCTGTTAAAATGCCGAGTATCTTGTAAGACAATTTACTGTACTGACTGACTCACCCTCCTAGTCATTCAAGTGGCCCTGTCAGTCTAAAGTGGCTGCTGTTAGGCTGTGTTAGTGACAGCCAGTCTTTCATTTTTGTTACGGATAACCAGTTCACGCACACACTGGCCAAAGCCACTGAGAGAATCCGTTACTCATAACTGATCCAAGCTATAAACTTTCTAGCTATGGTGCAAGCACATGAACATCATCTATCTAGTTCTTTCAGAACAGATTTCTAAATCCAACCTGTACATTTTTACTAGGCTTAAAAAAAAAGTATCACTAATGCAAATGCATTTTCCATGTTTTTTTCCTTCCTCTAAGTTCTTAATTTTGATGGGGTGTTTTTTTCCCCTAACTTCGGTTTTTATGGGACAAATAACTTGTAAAATAAAATAAATTTACTGCCTAATGCATTTGGCATAAATACATGTATGTTGTCAAAAGCATTGTTTTGGAAAACACTCAGTTGTGTTGTTTCAAGTATAGTATCGGCAATCATTTTCATGTATTGTAATACATCTAAAGGGAACATAATGCCATTTGTCATAAATTTACCACTATTCCTTAGTCTCCGTAATATTTATTAGCTATATAAGTCAATCACTTCCACATGATCAGGTTATGTTCCTTTGGTTACTTGAAAAACAGATGGTTATTTGAACATAAACTAAGGTTCTTAGGGAAAGAGGTTTGAGGTACAATGATGTAAAGACTACGGTAAAGTTGTCTCAGTCAGGTAAGTGCCTTCCCAAAGGACACTGTCATAGTTTATAATCTCTTCCTTGGAAATAAATTTACTTTGTTTACAATACATTATATTTTGGGTGATTTATACAGACACTAAAATGGAATACTAAACTTGACTTCCTTTTAGAAGTAAATCTTAACTTTTAGTAGACTTGTTTCATTTGTGATGGAAACTTGGAAGATCAAATGTAGGAATAACTGCTTGATATACTGGGGTAATGGTCAGGATTCCTTAACTTATAGGTGGCTTTGACATGACAAGCAGGCAGAGCCTTCAGATGAATTAAGAAATGGTTTATGGGCATTTGGAGGTTTACTGGATTTTTCTGGAAACTCATTTCTCTACTTCTGCCATGTTTGTTTTTATTGTATTTCTAAGCATTTGTTTCGCTTCTGTTTCCTTTTGCAGACAGGAATTTGATGGGTTCTTAGTAAAATATCTGTATCAGGGTCCTATTAAAATGCTTCTGATGGGGCATCAGTGGATTTTTTTTTTTTGCTCCCTGATTTGTATTTGATCATTTTTCTTGCCAGTTAGAAAATTAGGATGTGTGGGTGTAAGGAAGAGATTCAAGACACATTCCACTTATTTTAGTTAAAATCATACTCTTGTAACAGGGGAATTGAAGTGGTTTTCTCAAAGAGGTCTTCAGTAGATGGGAAGTTATTTTTACTCATCTCTTGTCTATAAGTTTGAATTAGCTTCCTTACAGGAAAAAAGAAGGAAAATGTTTTAAAGCAGAACATAGATTGAATTTTTTACCAGGTTTCTTCATATCCTTTTTATCGAGGATATTCTACATCTTTAAAGTTTAATGTTTTTTAGGTTTTTCAAAATTATTATTACTATTTATATTTGAAATATAGCTGATTTACAATGCTGTGCTATTTTCAGTTCAGTTCAGTTCAGTTGCTCAGTCGTGTCTGACTCTTTGCGACCCCATGGACTGCAGCACGCCAGGCTTCCCTGTCCATCACAACTCCTGGAGTTTACTCAAACTCATGTCCATTGAGTCGCTGATACCATCCAGCCATCTCATCCTCTGTCATCCCCTTCTCCTCTTGCCCTCAACCTTTCCCAGCATCAGGGTCTTTTCCAATGAGTCAGTTCTTTGCATCAGGTGGCCAAAGTACTGGGGTATCAGCTTCAGCATCAGTCCTTGCAATGAATATTCCGCACTGATTTCCTTTAGGATGGACTGGTTGGATCTCCTTACTGTCCAAGGGACTCTCAAGAGTCTTCTCTATCACCATATTTCAAAAGCATCAATTTTTTGGTGCTCAGCTTTCTTTATGGTCCAACTCTCACATCCATACATAACTACTGGAAAAACCATAGCTTTGACTAGACAGAACTTTGTTGGCAAAATAATATCTTTGCTTTTTAATATGTTGTCTAGGTTGGTCATAACTTTTCTTCCAAGAAGCAAGTGTCTTTTACTTTCATGGCTGCAATCACCATCTGCAGTGATTTGGAGTCCCCAAAAATGGTCTGCCACTGTTTCCATTGTTTCCCCATCTACTTGCCATGAGGTGATGGGATCTGATGCCATGATCTTAGTTTTCTGAACTCTTGAGTTTTAAGTCAACTTTTTCACTCTCCTCTTTCACTTTCACTCTTTAGTTCTTCTTTGCTTTCTGCCATTAAGTGCTATTTTCATGTATATAGCAAAGTGATTCCATTATATGTATATGCTTATATTTATTTATTCATATATTTTTATATTTATATATATATATACATCTCAATTCTTTTTCAGATTCTTTCCATTGTAGATTATTACAATATATTGACTAGAGTTCCCTGTGCTATACAGTAGGTCCTTCTTGTTATCTATTTTATATACAGTAGTGAGTATATTTTAATGAAGACCTATGTGTAAATCAAACTGAACCATTAAAATACTCTATCATAGTTGATTATGGCTTTAATTATTCTAAAGAAGAGAATTACTTGATATGAATTTATATATACATTTATATAATGCTAAAGCAGTGACTTTCAGATCAACTTTTCCTTCCTATGTTAGAAAAGGGGAAAACTGCTGAATACAGGAAGATGTTATGCATTT
Source organism: Odocoileus virginianus (assembly GCF_023699985.2). Taxonomy (NCBI): domain Eukaryota; kingdom Metazoa; phylum Chordata; class Mammalia; order Artiodactyla; family Cervidae; genus Odocoileus; species Odocoileus virginianus. The sequence continues at coordinate 31,185,447 of NC_069681.1, read as the reverse complement.
GTTTTCTTCAGCATTTTTAGAAACAACTGGATCAAAAGAACTTAAGAAGGGAAAATTAAATGGTCATATTTGGATACATATGTATTTTGCAGCCAAATGAACTTGACACCCTTTACGGTAAAGGGGAGGGCTATTGTATACAAGTTCATTCTGATCTTCATGCTTTTGCAAAATGTAAGAGTTCAGAGAAACATTTAGAGTGTGTGGTCCCTCCAATGGGGAGGTTTATTTTCACACTCTGCTTGGAAATCCTGAATGGCGTAACCTCCTTTTGCGCTCAGGCTTGTGAAATGAGAGTCTGTCTACCACTTGGGGAGGAGTTCCTTAGGCACTGGTGATGCTTTGGGTGGAGTGAACTAAAGATTGATTACCATTACCTGGAGAAGCTGCAGAAACTGCTTCTGCTACTCAGATTGCTTCCCTTCCAAATTTGGCTTTATTTTGCAAGAGGAACAGTCACATGCTCTATAGAGAAATGGGGTCTTTAATGACTAGTGGGTGATAAAAATTTTAAAGGATCATAGGCACCTAGGAATATTTGCATTTTAGCAACAGGTTTCAACTGGTGTCTGAATTAGTAGACAGAGACACCATCTGTCATACGGTCCCTAGATATATCATTTTAGTCTCCCCTTTTCTCTCTGCCGTGGTTCCCTTTTGGCATTTGTTCTCGGAAGGGTCATTCACTATTTACGACATACAGAATTCATTTGCGTTGGTCCCTCTTCGGAATTTGTTAATCGCCAGCAACACAGAGTACGGGGCACAAATCTGCGACTGTTCTGCAAATCATTCTGCAGGCGTTTACTGCCTGTGACACTGTTTACAAACAGTGTATGTGTAACAGTTTGGACATCAGAAAGTAAACTTTAATTGGATGTGTGCCCCGCCCTTCTGTGCACTTTCCCAAGTGCGAACAGGCCGCTTTGAACAGTTTCTGTCAATTTCCCGTCTAGCTAACGTATGTGCTTAGTTTGGTTTGACCATAGGTCTAGAAGAGACAGTCCTCTGAAGTGGTTCCTGTGCGATATTATCAATGCCTACTCACATGTGGAAACAAAGGACCTTCTGACCAAAGGCTGTAGCGTGTTTTGTCATGGTCAGAACTTTAAACCCAGGCTATTTTGGTGTTTCATGCATTTACAACTGTAAATTGAGAATTTCTCACTTTCTTTGAAACCCAGGACTTGGTATTTTTTAACCATGCCCCCTTAACTGTAATGTGACTAGATCTATTTTATTCACATATTGCAGATGGTTTGCCCATGTCCCCCAGGATGAAAGGTATTTAAAAGACACTCAAAAACAGAGTGATACAAACTTTCTGAATAAAAAATAAGCAAATAGAAATGAGCTCCTCAGCTTCAAAACAATCCCCAAATCCCTGGTTTAGATAAAAGCAAAATGAAAAACTGTCTTTTAGCTTAGGGTCATTTGGAGACAGGCCGAGAGACATCAGGAATGATAATTTACGAGACTGATTATTTTCTTATTAACTTTGCCTTGACTAGAAAGAGGAAGATCATTGAAAACCTAACACGAAAAACGTTTCCGAGGAACTGAACCCAAGGGATAGAATTGGGTCCAGCGACCACCACGCCATTTGGGGTCTGAGTTTGGAAGAAGAGGCATTTTGACTTAATAAAGAGAATATTTATCTCTCCAGTGAGCTTCCTTAGGGGATATAAAGTTTCTGGTCACTGGACGAACAGATGATCACCCGGGACACATGTGTTAGAGAGAATACGAACATTAGCTGTGTGTTGAATTTCAGTTCCAGGGTCCTTTAACCATTAGCGTCAAGGTTTCTGAAGTCCTTACTTGTGGGAATAAGCAGGATCTTCTCTGATGCGCAGGCATTTCCTGTGTCTTACTCAGGTGGGGATAGAAACCATGCAGACAGCCTAGTAAATGATATTAACAACCGGACTACATGATCTATAACTGTTCCTCTTTTCCCCTCGCTCTCCATTCAAATTCTTCTCCTGTAATACTAAGAAGTCAGTTATTTCTCACCAGGGGCCGAGTGGGTCAATCACTTTTCCAGTGGTTTCTCTGATTCATTAACGACTGTGCTATAGGAGGAAAGTAATTAAGAGAGGGGAAAATCTCCAACAAAATCTACACCCCCAAACTGAGGAACACAGTGATACCGAGAGCCAATTTCTTGAAGGAATTGAGGCTTCCAGAGCTGCCAACCTGGCAGGTCTTCAACATTTAAAAATTTTAAAAAGGGGAAAGATACCCAACCTGCCAAGTGTCACTATATTGTCAATAAAATCAAACGAACTGCTTTCTCTGAATATTGGTCCCCAAGGAAAAGAGCATGCTGATTACTTGAAACTGACCACAGATTTTGAAAAACTGCTTTATTCCAGGTATTTTTCCTTCTTAAGTATTTTATTAAGAATGATCAAGTATTTTTCTATTATAAAGTTGACCTTTGGGATAAATTAATCATTAACATTTTAGACTATATAGATTGAGGCAACTTTGGAGCAGGGCTTTTTATTTTTTCCTAGCATGCCTAGAGGCCTAATAAAAGTGAATCGGAATATTAGACCTATTAGTACTGTTTGATTGGAATACGATTTTTCCTACTTTGGGATTTTCAACGTAACATTTATATATTTTCCAAGAAGCACTGACATAAAACTCAACCTGGAATGTTGACAATGAAAACAAAACAAGAAAAATAAAAGTTGAACTTTCATTTGAGAAGGAACCGAAGTATGATTATCAGTGAAAAGCTGTAAGCACTATAAAAGGCAAAAGGGATCAGAAATACAAGTTATCATCCAAAACATACAGAGGAGAAGGTGTTTCTAATGGGCATTTAATGAGGAATAAGTTGCTGAAACTCTAGTTATTGTAGCGTTGGCTGGAAGGAAATGAAAATGTGGTACTAAAAACAAAATATCTTTTGATTAACTACAATTTCAAAATCAAATTAAAAACTGAAACTGATTATAAACAGAATGGGTAAAATAACAAAGTTGAAAAGATCTCAGCGACTCCACATGCTTTACACTGGTCACACGTGTTAAGACGATGTTGCTGTTCAGTCACTTACTCCCCAGAGAGGAAGGGACTTCATGTCTCCTTGGAAAGGATTGTTCAGTCTGCAGCCGTCTCCAGGTAATCAAGGTGAATCTCAAACATACAAAACCTGGAGTGTGCAGCTTGCTTTGTGAATGACCACATCTGAAGTGGTTGATGTGATGGTTCTCAAAGCAAACTGTGTGACTCTCACTGTACAAATCTCTCTGGAATTATAATCTGATGTGCAAAATATGTGCTTATGAATATTTACATTGCATTGGAGTCATTGAAATAAAGAGGTATTTGAAGATACATATATGCATCACTCCCTCTGAGACTTAGTAACTTTGTTGGTCCACTTTGGGGAAGGACTGCAAATAGCAAGATGGTGGCCAGCAGGCAAACATAAAGATTTGGAGGAGCTGCTGATCGAGAATTCCTGAACTTAAAAAAAGGAATTCCTGAACTAGTCATATCAGATGTATTAATGGATTCACTCACATTCATCCACACACTGGCCCCAGATCATCACACATGAGTCACATAGAGGCTGTGGCTCTCAATTACTTAGAGACAGAAGAAAGTGCTTCTCATCTGAAACTTGTCTAAGTTTCGGAGATGCATTACGGATGCCCCAAATGGGTGAGGATATGGGGATTCTCTGGCAATAAAAGGCACATGGAGACCATAACAGTTTTCACAGAGCAACTTCATGCTTTTAGATGGAAGCATTGGGAAGTTTTAGGATATAAAGCAAAGAAAAAAAAATCTTCTAAATATAACTATGGAAGAATGTTGAAGAACTAAATGTTAACTCTCTATATGTGGGAGAAGTATGGTATTGCTGCAAGCACCAAGGTGTCAGAACAGAAGAAGACAAGGATGGGGGTTATGTTTAATTTTTTAAGTGCTGTGTTACCTTGGCTAGATTAATCAATCAATCTGATTCCTAGTCTCCTGTGAAACGCAGAAATAGTATGGACCAAGTATAATGACTTGGACATTAGAAATTAGATGACAATTTCACACACACATTTTTTCCCCTTTCATATGTGTATGTAGATGTGTGCGTGTGTGTGTGTGTGTGTATGCCATATATTTCTACTACTGCTTCCGTCCTCTAGCCTGTCCAATAGACTTGCTGGAACGTTGTTGCTATGTGACGTCAGTATTAAGCATTAATGATTTGCACAGATGTTGGTTTTTTAAAGACAACCGAATTGGGTGGCAGAGGTAAGTCGTGCTCTAGTTTATGTCTTGATAGTGTTTATTAATGCTCATAAGTTGCTTGTGCTAAGCTGAGGGTTCTCTTTACTCATTTAGCTTCTCATCCACCCCGTGGAGGAGGTGTTCTCATCTCATTTTACAGCGGGAGAAATTGGAATCTGGCTGCATAGGTTAGTAACTAGCGGGGTTGGAATACACACAGTAGGACCCCAGACCCCACCCCTCCACGCTACATTATATGATGCCATCCTCCCCATCACACACACAGAGAAGTCAGGCACGGAATCGTCTGTTTTGCGGGGACAACAGTGCTCCCAAGTGTGGTGACATCTTGCTACAACATCCGAAGGTTTAATCATACTGTTACTAATCAACCACGCTTGCATTGCAGGCAGATTCTTGACCATCGGAGTCACTGGGGAAGCCCTCATGCTACTGCTAGACCTAGTTTTTTTCCTCTGGGAAACTTTATTGTTGTTGTTGTTGCTTAGCTTCTCATTGTGTCCAACTCTCTGGAGCCCCATGGACCATCACCCGCCAGGCTCCACTACCCATAGGATTTTCCAGGCAAGAACACAGGAGTGGGTTGCTGTTTTCTACCCCAGGGGATCTCCCTGACCCAGGGACTGAACCCACATCTCTTGCTTCCTGCATTGCAGGTGGATTCTTTACCACTAGCGCCACCTGAGAAGCCCCTGGGAAACATTAACAAACTTAATTAAAGAAAATTTGAGTAAAATGTATTCTGTTTCTCCAAAGTTATCAGCAAGTCTGTGCCTTATATACTGTAAATTTTCTAGGACAGAACATCCTTTTTTCCCCTCTCTCCAGTGTGTTGATGTGTCCCCGGTATTTAGCATAATATCTGGCAAATAGCCGGTGTTTCAAAAATCATTTTTGACTGAGTATAGTAAAAAATGTTCTGGAATATAATCCTGGTTTGGTCAAAGAGTAGAATTGCTTCAGGATAATGCAGACTGCCTCAGGCAGTCTTACTTCCTCTCTGTTTGTACAGAATCAGGTTTGTATCCAGACTTGATGGCTTCACTGTTTGCAGCAAGCATGATTATTCAGGTTCAGTTCTGAGTTTTCTTTCTTTTTAAAAATCCCCCATTGTTTGTTTCTCAGGTTGAATCTGGATGTGTGATCGACTCAATCTATTAAGATTGAGGGGACACTTAGCTCAGGGCCTGGCACAGAGCGATGATAAATATTCATTTCTCCTCTTTCTTTTTAGTACTTAATGACATGTCTGCTGACTCTGCCACTGTTGATATTTGCAAAATTTCTGGACTAACAATGAGAGAGTGATGTCAGTGAGACGGGCTGAATCCATCTTTTGTTTTAACAATATGCATTATCCCCAAGTCTGTGATGGGTTTTCCATGAGTAAACAGGGCGTTCAGACTCCAACTCAGAAGACAAGTAGAGATTACTTTGTTATAAAATTTCATAAAATAAATTATCCTTGCTTTTATTTTGTTTGACTTTATTTGAACAACAGTTTTAACATATCAGAAAACTGATTTTTTTTCTTAAATTGTGTGTAACATCAACATCTAAGAAGAGTAAAATCTCTTGATCTAGGGTGTATTCTCATTTCTTGCAACTGTCTACTGCTGTCATTCCGTCTACATGGTTGGGAATGACCACTGTGCATATGTAAAATCGATACTGGGAGCTTCCACAGTATTTTTATCCCGTGTGTACAAAGTTGCTTCAGTCATGTCTGACACTTTGAGATCCTATGGACCATATAGCCCACCAGGCTCCTCTGTCCATGGGATTCTCCAGACAAGAAAACTAGAGTGGGTTGCCATGCCCTCCTCCAGGGGATGTTTCCAATCCAGGGATCGAGCCCGCATCTCTTATGTCTCTCCTGTTGGCAGGAGGGTTCTTTACCACTAGTGCCACCTGGGAAGCCCTGCTGTTGTTCAGTTGCTAAGTCGTGTCTGACTCTTTGCAACCCCATGGACTGCAGCCTGCCAGACCTCCCTGTCCCTTACTGTCTCCTGGAGTTTCCCCAAGTTCATGGCCATTCAATCACTGGTGCCATCCAACCATCTCATCCTCTGTTGCCCCCTTCTCCTCCTGCCTTCAATCTTTCCCAGCATCAGGGTCTTTTCCAGTGAATCAGTTCTTCCCATCAGGTAGCCAAAGTATTGGAGTTTCAGCTCTAGCCTCAGTCCTTCCAGTGAATATTCAGCCTTCTTTATGGTCTGACTCTCACATCTGTACAAGACTACTGGAAAGACCATAGTTTTGACTAGATGAATCAACAAAGTGATGTCTTTGCTTTTTAATACACTGTCTAGGTTTCTTATAGCTTTCCTTCTAAGAAGCAGCCGTCACTTAATTTCATGGCTGCAGTCACGATCTGCAGTGATTTTAGAGCCTAAGAAGAGAAAGTTTGTCACTGCTTCCAGTTTTTCCTCTTATATTTGGCATGAAGTGATGGGACAGGATTCCATGATCCTAGTTCTTTTAGTATTGAATTCTAAGCTGTTTTTCCCACAATTACTTTTGACATCTAGAGGCAGAACTTGGCTCTTCACCCAGACTTAACATTTTTTTATCCTCTGCCTTTGAAATAATCTACTGGCAGGTGGTGTTTACTTACCCTGGGGTTCTGGAAGTTCCCTGGAGTTTTAGAAAGCACTTTTCCTCATAAGCTTCCTGTGGAAGTTACTGCTTTGTTTCACGGCTCCCACATGCTTTTTTTGCTTCCTGGTTCAGAAGGAATTATCCACTTAAATGGCGGCAGGTCCCCTGGTTACTCTAGTCTGTAAGCAGCACTGGTCATTGTCTGCTATTCCACCATCAAACATCTTTGACCTCTAATTCGATTAACATCTGTTGCCCACTAAGACAGGGGAGGCTTGCACTTGTGCTTGGAAATGCTATGCGGATTCACTGTTGGGCGCTATAGATACACAAGTGGAGGATTGGGTTTTTCACATTTCATCTTAGTGCCAGGGGATCTTTAGACAGAGGCTTTGTGTTTGGGTGGTATCAGGACTGGGGGCCAGGTCCAGACCTTCTCAAGATCTGTAGATTCCTTGAGGGTAGGAGGGGGGCAATGAGCTTAGTAACAGGGAAGTTGGCACAGATAGACTCTGTGATCAAATATTAACAGACAGATCTTCTTTCCTTCACCTTTCTTTCCTTGCTTCCATTTCCACCTGGGAGTAAACACTGCCTCCATGCGTAGAGGGGTTTGCTTCCATGGGCTCATCTCATTTCTTTCTCTCAAGTTTGTTCCTTTTTTCCTAGCTTGATTCCCAAAGTAGCAGTAGCAGTTTGCTTATGCTATTACAACACCTTCTCAATGGGTTTCCTATTGACTTTTTGTCATTTTGGTTTTTAAAATTTGTATTCTACACTGTAGTGATGAATATCTATCTACAGCATAACTGTAAAGTGTGTCTCTTCTCCAGTTGAAACACTGCAAGGAATCCATCTGGCAACAAGGATAAAAGACACCTCCCACACTGGCCTCTGCTGAGCCCAGAAATGGACCTTCCTCACTATGGTTTTCAATTCTCCTGATCACCAAGCCAACTTGTGCTATATCATATCGTTCCTGGGCTAGAATGCCTTTCCTCTTTTCCTCTTCTCATTTTATCTATTTCCATTTATTATTTAGGCTTCTTTTTAGAGTTTACTTTCCCCAAGAAGTGTTCTCTGAAGCATAAATCCAGCCAAAGTGCCCCTTGTATGATAATAGAACTTCCTACATACTCCTCAAAGGTTTACCATTGATGTTAGCCACAAGGTTATTTTTCAGTGTCTGTCATGTTCACTGCTGCAGCCCCAACATCTATAAGAAGTGCTAATTAGCACTTTTAAATCATTGTATATCTTCCCCTCACCAAACACTTTACCAAGTGTAAATGCTTCATAGTCATTTTTATTGGACTAGACAACTTGATCTTATTAAATTCATTCTACGGTCTGTAGGGTAGCTATTCTCATTATTTGGGGGATTCCCTGAGGGCTCAGTGGTAAAGAATCTGCCTGCCAGTGAAGGTTCAATCCCTTGGTTGGGAAGATCCCCTGGAGAAGGAAATGGCAACCCACTCCAGTGTTCTTCTCTGGAGAATTCCATGGACAGAGGAGCCTGGTGGGCCGTGGTCCATAGGGTCACAAAACAGTTGGACATGACTTAGGGACTAAACAACAGATTATCTTTATTTTAATGGATAATGAAGATGAGGCTTAAATAGTTTAAATATCTATTCATATCTCTGTTAAATGCCCAAATTGGAATATAAATCTGGGTTTTTCTACTTCCAGAGCCTATTACCTTAATTATCCTAGTAGGCAGAGCAATTTCTTTAGAAATTGGTTACACAGCTGCATTTCTTGAAGTCTAATTCAACCAAATCATAATTCAGTTGGTCTTGCACTTGTGTTGTGTTTTCTAATTGCCATTGTAACAATTTACCACAAACGCAGTAGTTCAAGATGATACAACTTTATTATGTTTTGGTAGGCTAGAAGTTCAACATGTGTCTTACTGAGATAAAACCAAGGTGCTGGCAGGGCTGTGGTCCTTCTGGAAGCTTCGGGGAGAATCTGTTTCCTTGCTTTTTCTGCCCTCTAGAGAACACTCACATTCCTTGTCTCATGGCCTCTTCCTTCACCTTCAAGCTAAGAAGATAGCATATCCCTAACTCTGCTTCACTCAGCACATCTTCCTATGTCTTCTTCTGTATCCCTATTCCTACTTTTTAAAAAAAGATATTTCTTGATGTGGACCATTTTCAAGTCTCTATTGAATTTGATACAATTTTGCTTCTGTTTCATGTTTTGGTTTCTTGTCCAAGAGGCATGTGGGATCCTAGCTCCCAGACCAAGGTTTGAACCTGCACCCTTGCATTGGAAGGCAAAGTCTTAACCACTGGACCACCAAGGAAGTCCCCATATTCCACTTTTTGTGGATATTTATGATTCAGTTCAGTTCAGTGCAGTTCAGTCGCTCAGTTGTGTCCGACTCTTTGCGACTCCATGAATCGCAGCACACCAGGCCTCCCTGTCCATCACCAACTCCCGGAGTTTACTCAAACCCATGTCCATCGAGTCGGTGATGCCATCCAGCCATCTCATCCTCTGTTGTCCCCTTCTCCTCCTGCCCTCAACCTTTCCCAGCATCAGGGTCTTTTCCAATGAGTCAACTCTTCACATGAGGTGGCCAAAGTATTGGAGTTTCAACCTCAGCATCAGTCCTTCCAATGAACACCCAGGACTGATCTCCTTTAGGATGGACTGGTTGGATCTCCTTGCAGTCCAAGGGACTCTCAAGAGTCTTCTCCAACACCACAGTTCAAACGCATCAATTTTTCAGCACTCATTTCTTCACAGTCTAACTCTCACAACCACACATGACCACTGGATTCAACATTCAGAAAACTAAGATCATGGCATCTGGTCCCATCACTTCATGGGAAATAGATGAAAAAACAGTGGAAACAGTGGCTGACTTTATTTTTTGGGGCCCCAAAATCATTGCAGATGGTGATTGCAGCCATGAAATTAAAAGATGCTTACTCCTTGGAAGGAAAATTTTGACCAACCTAGATAGCATATTAAAAAGCAGAGACATTACTTTGCCAATAAAGGTCTATCTAGTCAAGGCTATGGTTTTTCCAGTGGTCATGTATGGACGTTTATGAATACTACGTGGCTAATCCATCTCATCTGATTAGCAACCTTAATTCCATCTACACTTTTAATTGCCTTTGCCATGCAATTTAGTATATTCACAAATTCCAGGGGATTAGCAGGTAGATATCTTGGAGGTGATGGGAGCATTATACTACCTACCACACATGCACAGTATTAATAGGCTTTGCTGCCTTTACTGACTCTAAAATATGCTCACAAAGATGGCAGAGATTGGAGTGGACTGGTGACCCGGACAAGCTTTAGAGGAATTAAGTACCTTAATGAAACCCTCAGTTTGAATTTTCAGTGTTCCAAATATTGGTCGCTCTCTAAGAACTGACACTGACACTGTTTACAAGAAACTAATGAATATCTTGGAACGCAAATTTGTTATTTTGCAGTAGGAAGCTTTTTAAATTGATACTGTCATCCACAATCCATGTATTTTCTCCCATGGAAGCAAAATTGAATTAAAAAACAGTTAACTGGAGATAAAATTCGAACTATGGAGGTAGATAATCTTAAGCACACTTTCTCATGGCTAGGACACTTAAGTGATTCCTGTCCTTAAGAATTTTGTTGCCTTAATGGTCAGAAAGACTCAACCATCTCACTCCTTTGGCCTGTATATGATGAAGTCTGCCAAGATCTCAGGATGTCTCTCTTATCTGTCCCACAATGTATCATTTCTCCTGCCCACATGTTCTTTTTAATATTGAGTAATTACTAATACAGACTTAAGAGATGTGAGTGAGATTCTTAGGTCAGGAAGATCCCCTGGAGGAGGGCATGGCAACCCACTCCAGTATTCTTGCCTGGAGTCCCATGGACAGAGGAGCCTGGTGGGCTACAGTCCATAGGGTTGCAAAGAGTGGGACATGACTGAAGTGACTTAGCATGCACAAATACTAAAGCTGAGCTTTCCACAGGTTTGACTCCAGAATCCATCTTTCAACGACCAGGATTCCCTGATTCATTTTTTTTTCTTTTTGCCACCTTTTGAGATAACACTTCTCCTATGCTGACTTCACCTTATGGATACTGTCATCAACTAGCTATTTCTAGTTTATCTTTTAGAGAGAAAATTACCTTTCTCTTCCCAGGGGTCATTTCCTGTATTGGGTATTTCCTTTGACATCTAACTGGCTATAGGGATTATATGCTTTTAATAACCTCTTTCCATCAGGCACTCATGGCATCCTCCATTCAGAACACTATCATCTACTTATTCTCCACTTTATCAGGGAGGCCTATTACTTTTCCCTGAATCTGCCTTGAGCATTCACTGGTGGCTGAACCCTTACATTTTCTCACTATATTCTTAATGTTAGTGTGAATTCCTGTCTCATTCTCCAGGCCTTTTTAATCTGAGATAATGGCTTTTTTTTTTTACCTAGGGATCTCTTTGGAATTTTTTTTTTTTTTTTTTTGCTTATTTCCCCACACACATCTCTTCAGATCCCTCTGACAGTTTTCACCACCATTGCAATAGCTCATGTGACTTTATATTCTGAGGAATGAGGAATTGTGTCTTGAAAATGTAGCAGAAGATCAAACAGGTGGAAAATGTACACAATCTGTTGATGACATCTCTCTGTCTACCCAGATCTTCTTCATGGCATAATTAGTACATTTATACCTAGAAACCCTTTTATTGTATCTCAAAGAATTTTCACTGATAAAGGAAATAATTAAAAACTTCCATCTTTCAAAATCCATCTTCTGTCTTTATTCTCAAAGAAAGTGAAGCAGGCTGATTGGTATTTTAATATCAGTAACCTATCAAAGTTGCAAATTGTTGATTCCTTTTTACTGTAACTTGCTTAGCAATTAAAATGGTGTCACAAAGATGAAGTTTTTAGTCAGGCTTAGCAGGAGAACCATTCCTCAAGGAAGAGCAGAGAGAGAGAGAGAGATTTGGTGTAGGATCTCTTTGTACAATTGTATGTAAGTAATGCTGCGGGAAACATCACACTTTCTGATAGCGCTTTGCTCATGAAGTATTTTACCGCTGCTATAAATAAAGTTTCAAAATATTTTAGCGTCTTGGAAAATGGAGGAATTATACTAAGGGACATTATCATTCTCATTTGGCATATTCCAGCTTCTGAATTATGTATAAATTGTTGAAAAAAAGTTTGGTTCTTGCTGTGATATATAATAAACAGCCAGGAAACTCATTCAGAGGCACCATTTAAGAAAAAAAAAAAAAAAACCCTTAAATCAGAGGTGACTTGATTTGCACTTCCAGTAGTTTGATATTAATTTTCCTGGTCCTAATACAACTGCATTAAAGTGAACTTTAAAGTAATAAAACTAGAGAAAAGAAAATAAATGATAGAAGTTTATAAGGAAATGGGGGTTTTCATGTAACTCGGGTGAAAGTCAAAGTCACTCCCTTTTCCTCTAATTTATAATGTTAATTTTGCAAGTGTTAATCTTTCTCAAAGAACTTGAATTTGTGATGAAAAGAAACGCTCAGTTTCTGAAACATTAAAGTCCTATTTTCCGAAGAAACTTCTACAATGAATAGTTTTTGTGGAAAAAAAAATTACCATGCCAAAAAAAGCGAGGATAAGGAAACTTTAAATTCAGATTCCCTATGAAGGGGGAAAAAAAAAGTGCTAATTCCTGGTATGTGACCTCATCGTTCGAGGAAGTAGATGGAAACTGGAAAACAGAAGGAACCAGAATCTTTGGCCTGCGTGTCCTCGCTTCCTTAGTCACAAAGGTGGGGCTATACAGTCCCTTCAGGCAAGTACCATCAGTGGGCACTATCCTTCTCCCACTTAGCAACACGAGGATTGAACCAGGAGCTGATTAAAGGAATATTTCTGGAGCTGGGCACCGCCATGTTGATTCTAGTTCCTCTTGATCTAGGATCCATGGTTCAAGTCTCAGGAGGAGGGAATTTCTCACGCACAGGAAAGGCATTTATTGGGCGATGAGTAACTGAGGCGCTGTGACCTGCTAGTGTTCCGTGTGGGGAGGAAGGTGAGGGGGTCATAAGCCCGTTGTTGAGGACCAGTGGCCTGGGCCTGGGGGTGGGCTCTAAGGGCAATTCTTTCCTGGGGTCCCCTCGCAGCTGCTGTGACATAATCAGAAACAGGGCTTACCCTGTGCCCCTGAAATTGCTTTCAGTAGACCAGGTCATCGGCCATTTCCCCTGTGGCACTGCGTCACTTTCGATTTTCCCGGACTCACAGAGGAGTCTTCCAAAGGAGCACTTGCGTGCCGCCATTTTGTGTCTGGGATGACAGGTTCATTCTTCCTCCCTCCCGCCTTCTCTTTTCCTCCTTCGTTTCCTCTTTGCTCCTCTCTGAGTCTCCTCACTCTTTTTCACTCCTAGTATGTGTCTCTTCCTCTATTTGTTTTAAAATATTCACTCAGTCAGACTTTTCTCCACACTGGAGTGAACCCCAGGTGTTCAATGTCCCTTAGCCCAACCCTGTCCTCCAGTGGATCACCTCTGCTTTATCCTTGTTCATCCATCTCCTCTTCAATGCTTTCAAAAATGGGAATTTATTACCACAGAAATGGTCTGCTCTTTTCTGGGGGTGGTAACATATCTGTGGGTTTCCCTGGTGGCTCCGTGGTAAAGAATCCGCCTGCCCATGAAGGAGATGTGGGTTCAATTCCTGAGCGGGGAAGAATCCTGGAGGAAGAAATGGTAACCCACTCCAGTGTTCCTGCCTGGAGAATTCCCTGGACAGCGGAGCCTGGCGGGCTACAGTCCAGAGGGTCACAAAAGAGTTGGACTCAACTTAGCGACCAAACAACAATTGTGTTCTTTTTTTAAAAGCTTTTATTCCACGTTCTGGCTTCTCCTGTTTTTATTTTTCTACCTTTCCAACAAAAACCTGTGCTGGAACCATGAGCCTGTCTTCATCTGTGAGCTGGTTTCCCACCTCCTGTCATACATGGATACGGATCATTTTGTAGGTAATCAGAGTTCCACCCTTTATTTCCTTCATCTTAACTCTTTTTTAAAAGCTATGCATTTTTGTTGCAATGGTGAATGGTATTGTTTCCTTAATTTCTCTTTCTGTTTTCTCATTGTTAGTGTATAGGAATGCAAGAGATTTCTGTGTGTTAATTTTATATCCTGCAACTTGACTGTATTCGTTGATTAGCTCTAGTAATTTTCTGGTAGAGTCTTTAGGGTTTTCTATGTAGAGGATCATGTCATCGGCAAACAGAGAGAGTTTCACTTCTTCTTTTCCTATCTGGATTCCTTTTACTTCTTTTTCTGCCCTGATTGCTGTGGCCAAAACTTCCAAAACTATGTTGAATAGTAGTGGTGAGAGTGGGCACCCTTGTCTTGTTCCTGATTTCAGGGGAAATGCTTTCAATTTTTCACCATTGAGGGTGATGCTTGCTGTGGGTTTGTCATATATAGCTTTTATTATGTTGAGGTATGTTCCTTCTATTCCTGCTTTCTGGAGAGTTTTAATCATAAATGGATGTTGAATTTTGTCAAAGGCTTTTTCTGCATCTATTGAGATAATCATCTAAATGTAAGACCAGAAACTATCAAACTCCTAGAGGAGAACATAGGCAAAACACTCTCCGACATAAATCACAGCAGGATCCTCTATGACCCACATCCCAGAATTTCAGAAATAAAAGCAAAAATAAACAAATGGGACCTAATGAAACTTAAAAGCTTTTGCACAACAAAGGAAACTATAAGCAAGGTGAAAAGACAGCCCTCAGATTGGGAGAAAATAATAGCAAATGAAGCAACAGACAAAGGATTAATCTCAAAAATATACAAGCAACTCCTCCAGCTCAACTCCAGAAAAATAAATGACCCAATCAAAAAATGGGCCAAAGAACTCAACAGACATTTCTCCAAGGAAGACATACAGATGGCTAACAAACACATGAAAAGATGCTCAACATCACTCATTATCAGAGAAATGCAAATCAAAACTACAGTGAGGTACCATTATACGCCAGTCAGGATGGCTGCTATCCAAAAGTCTACAAGCAATAAATGCTGGAGAGGGTGTGGAGAAAAGGGAACCCTCTTACACTGTTGGTGGGAATGCAAATTAGTACAGCCACTATGGAAAACAGTGTGGAGATTTCTTAAAAAGCTGGAAATAGAACTGCCATATGACCCAGCAATCCCACTTCTGGGCATACACACCAAGGAAACCAGATCTGAAAGAGCCACATGCACCCCAATGTTCATCGCAGCACTGTTTATAATAGCCAGGACATGGAAGCAACCCAGATGCCCATCAGCAGACGAATGGATGAGGAAGCTGTGGTACATATACACCATGGAATATTACTCAGCCATTAAAAAGAATTCATTTGAATCACTTCTAATGAGATGGATGAAACTGGAGCCCATTATACAGAGCGAAGTAAGCCAGAAAGATAAAGACCATTACAGTATACTAACACATATATATGGACTTTAGAAAGATGGTAATGATAACCCTATATGCAAAACAGAAAAAGAGACTCAGATGTATGGAACAGACTTGTGGACTCTGGGAGAAGGCGAGGGTGGGATGTTTCAGGAGAACAGCATTGAAACATGTGTATTATCTAGGGTGAAACGGATAACCAGCTCAGGTTGGGTACATGAGACAAATGCTCGGGCCTGGTGCACTGGGAAGACCCAGAGGGATCGGGTGGAGAGGGAGGTGGGAGGGGGGACTGGGATGGGGAATACATGTAAATCCATGGCTAATTCATATCAATGTATAACAAAAACTACTGTAATGATGTAAAGTAATTAGCCTCCAAGGAAAAAAAAAAAAAAAAAATAAAAGCTATGCATTTCCTTCTTCAGTTCTTCCAATGGATGTTAATGTTTCTTTATGGGAAATTGATTCCTGAGGGTCTTCTAGATAAACTAAAGAGAACCTTCCTTTTCAAGTTAATTTTGTGTTCTCCTGGCAACTGATCAATCTATTACCTTACTCTGGGTCTTGAGTGGTACTGTTATTGGGAATAATTCTTTGCAGTAGAAGGAAGATCCTTGCGTGCCTTCATCAGACAGTAATTTAGTGTAACTATATTCAAGCTACAAAAACCTTTGGGGATATTCTTCTGGCATCTGTTCATTCGTTCACTCATTCATTCTCCAAAAATCATTGGATTTTTATTATTCAGAAGAACAAGATCTGTCAGTCTCAGAAGACACTTTTGGGTGTTTCTAAACCAGGGAACATTTTTTTGAATTCTGATTATACTTGTTATCTTGCAAGCTAAATTATAAGTTCCCTGAAACGAAGACCATTTTTCACTCATGTTTGTGGCCTCCAGACTCTAATGCTGTCGTTGACACCCATAAGCCATTGTTGAATATGAATGACTGAAATAATCATCCTCAAAATGGGCTTGATTAAATGAACTGAATCACTCTTGCATAGCTAAAGGCTCAGATGAGAACTAAATGGAGATACTGATGACAAATGTCAGTTAATTTGGGAAATATGGTTTTCGGTAATATTCTAAATAGAGAAGAAGTCAACATATCATATTTTCTTAGTCTCAGATTCTCCTCCAACCACTGTGACACCTGCTTTTCAATTTCTTCTTTTGGTGGGAGGCGGGTTGAATGAAAATTTTGTTAACGCTTTGGGGTGGGGGTGAGGATTAACCCCCTAAGGGTCTCACTGGAGCTGCCACAGAGAGACACCCAATCAGAGGGAGGCAGAACCAGATTTGATGTTTACTGTGATGAATGACGTTTGACATCCAAAGCACTCAGGACATAACAGTGACCTTGAGAGCTCATGAGAGGGCAAAGGAGAGAGGAAAGATGGGGCTGGAGGGGTATTTTGGAGGAAGGAAGACATCTCATAGAATGTTTGGATTTTGGATTATGATATGACATCATCCCATCAATTACAAGTTTTTAATTTCTGATAAATATTTTATAACATTTTGTCCTTTACATGTTATTGTATAAAATGTAAAGTGCTATGTGTTGTGTGCTCTGCTCAGCCGTGTCTGACTCTTTGCAACCTGGTGGACTGTAGCCCACCAGGCTCCTCTGTCCATGGAGTTTTTCGGGCAAGAATACTGGAGTGGGTCACCATTTACTCCCCGCAGGGGATCTTCTCATCCCAGGGACTGAACCTGGTCTCCTGCAGCTCCTGCGTTGCAGGTGGGTTCTTTACTGCTGACCCACCAGGGAAGCAGTGTAATTATTATTTGTTAGTTGCTCAGTCATGTCTGACTTTTTGTGATTCCATGGACTATATATAGCCTGCCAGGCTCCTCTCTCCATGGAATTTTCCAGGCAACTGAAGTGGGTTGCCATTTCCTTCTTCAAGGTATCTTCCCGACCCAAAGATTGAACCTGGGTTTCCCACATTTCAGGCAGACTCTTTATTGCCTGAGCCTCCAGGGAAGCCTAATTATTATTTATTTGACATTAAATCATTTGTTATCCTGGAAGAAATATACTTTAAGCAGATGTATGTTTTAAAATAATTTCCTTTAAAAATTAGAATAATAATTCTATTTGTATTTTCAATGTTTCATGGAGAATTCTATCACTCTTTTCCCCATTCGGAGAAAAGTTGTATCTAAAATAAAAACAAAATGAAGTACGAAAAGGAAATTTGGGACTTGCAACCAGAGAACACAAAGCAAAATTTCTTCTCTTAGTAGTAATATGGTTTTTGATTGTACTTACAAGTCTTGTGTAAAAATATTTAAACCAAATTCTCAGGTTTTTTTCATAGGCTACCAGCAGTATGTGATTTATGAAGACAGTACATGTTGTGGGTATTAGACATTTGGTGGATTAGATGTAATTAAACAAAGCTATTTAACCCAGAAGCCAAGACTATCAATGCTTCTTAAGGTAAGAAA
Source organism: Odocoileus virginianus (assembly GCF_023699985.2). Taxonomy (NCBI): domain Eukaryota; kingdom Metazoa; phylum Chordata; class Mammalia; order Artiodactyla; family Cervidae; genus Odocoileus; species Odocoileus virginianus. The sequence goes on along the minus strand of NC_069681.1, from coordinate 31,167,663 downwards.
AATAGTGTTTATTGTTTATAAGGTACTTCTAAATGCCAGGTTTTCACTATTTGTTATTTATTTTCTCAAAAACTTTAGACAACCCTATTTTTTGATTACTAGTATTATTTCCATTGTACAGGTGAGCAAATTGAAGTTTAGAGAGATAAATAACTTATCCAAGGTCACAAAATTAGAGCACAGTGGGTTTTGTAGGTTCATATAGCTTGGAACCTAGATTTGTTAAATAGGAATTAAAAAAAGAACGCTTGAACTAAATGGTACAATACATATAATACAAAAGTAGGATTTAAATTATTTATGGTAATATAAAGAACATTTTCACTCTCCATAGCTAAAAGAGATGTCTCCTGTTTTCTAGAAAGAGTAAACAAACTTTTTAAGGACTTGTAGACATAATTTATGTGTTTCAGTTCTTAGCAAAATCAAATCCCTCTTCCTGCCTGGAAGGTTTCCAAAATTTTAATGAACTGTAATTAATAACAATGTTTTTTTACTTGAGGAATCAAAGATCTTTATCTTTAAAATTTATAGTATGATCTTACTCTACCGATGTACTGTTCATTCTAAATTTGCTGAAATTTATCATAGGCAAAAGCAAGCAATTACATGAAATTACTTTAAAGGATAATTTAGGTTTTCTGTTTCAACATTAGTTCTAATTGTCTAAATGCTTAGAAGTCCATATGTTGATTGAAATATATTTGACATATAACATTGTGTAAATTTAAGATGTACAATGTGTTGATTTGGTGCATATATATGTTATATGATTGCCATTGTAGTGATAATTAGCACCTCTATCATGTCATATAATTATAATTTGTTTCCAGTGGTTAGAATAACTAAGATCTAGTCTCTTAGCAAGTTTGATGATTGTAACACAATACTGTTGTCTATATTCATTATACTGTGCATTAGATATGTAAGACTTATTACTTGCAAGTTTGCACGCTTAAACAGCATCTATCATGTCTCTCCCATCCTCCAGCCCTTGGCAAATATTATTTTACTTTCTGTTTTTATGAATTTGACTTTTTTAGATTCCTCATATGATATCATACAGGATTTGGCTTTCTCTGTCTGACATTTCACTTAGCATAATGTCCTCAAAGTCCACTGATGCTGTCACAAAAGGCAGGATGTCCTTCCTGCTCAAGGCTGAATAGTGTTCTGTTGCATATACATATGCCACATCTTTATCCAATCATCTACCGACGGACACTTAGGTTATTTCCATACCTTGACGATTGTGAATAATGCTGCAATAAACATGGGAGGGCATATGTATTTTCACTGCTGTGTTTTAATTTCCTTTGGGTATTTACCCAGAAGTGGGATTGCTAGATCATATGGTAGATCTTGGGCTTCCCAGGTGGTGCAGCGGTAAAAAGAATCTGCCTACCAGTGAGGGAGGTGCAGGAGATTCAGGTTCAGTCTCCAGGTCGGGAAGATCCGATGGAGAAGGAAATGGCAACCCACTCTAGTAGTCTTGCCTGGAAGACTCCATGGACAGAGGAGCCTGGAGGGCTATAGTCCATGGGGTCGCAAAGAATTGAGCATAACTGAGTGGCTGAACACACACACAACACATGGTAGATCTGCTTTGCATTTTCTGAAGAGCTTCCATACTGTTTTCCATAGTGACTGGACCAGTGTACATTCCTACCAACGGTGCGCAAGGGTTCCCTTTTCTCCGGATCCTCACCAACACCTCTTATCACTTGTCTTCTTGATGATAGTCATTTTAACAAGTGTGAGGCTCTATCTCATTGTGGCTTTTACTTGCACTTCCCTGATGATGAATGCTGTGAACACCTTTCCATGTACCTGTTGGCCATTTGAATGTCTTCTTTGGAAAAAAGCTTACTTTGCTTCTCTGACCATTTTAAAATTTGGATTGTTTTAAGGTTTTCATTATTTAGTTATCACATGAGTTCTTTATATATTTTACTGACATACAGTTTGGAAAAGTTTTCTCCCATTCTATAAATTGCCTTTTAATTTTGTGAATTGCTTCTTTTGCTGTGAAGAAGCTTTTAAATTTGATGTCATCTCATTTGTTGAATTTTGCTTTTTTTTTTAATGACAATATTGATGAAGTTTTCATTTATCTCTTCCAGCACAAAATGATATGCTATTGCATGTTCCAAACCCAGGGGAGATAACCTTATTTTTGTCAACTCGTTTTTGGAGGAAACTGATTTTTCTGTGGCACAAAATTTCTTAGCAAGCTGTTTGACTCTCCATGTTCTAATTTCAGGCTGCAAAAGTTAAGATTATTAAATACACTTGAATTGATGACTTAGAAAACTTCCACAATGATTTCATGTGCACTTTCTTAAGATGATTATGCATGATAATCAATAAAATTATTTTCTTTTTTTCCATTTTGTACCTTCAAGTAATGGCCGTCACCACAGGTTGGATTGACCATAGGCATTGGCCAGTTTTAGATTCTAGAAAAGAAAGGCTCCTACTAAAATTAAATCTGATACTCAGAGTTTCTCTGCTCAGCTTTTCTGAATTTCAAGAATTTTGACTCAATAAAGTTCAAATACGTAGTTGATATTAATATGAATAGCAACATCAAAATTGGTATGTACTGTTGGGGCACCATTTTGCTTCATTGATCTAAGGGATTTAGTGTCCCAAATTCAATGCTCACCAACAGTATGGATTTGGGTGTATGGAGCACTTGATATTTTGTTTATCTTATAAAATGTTCTTTTAATTTTGGTGCTAACAAAGTTTGTAGTAGGGCTGTTACAGAATTACACATGACCTTGATCCTCTTTGCTCATTATTTTGTTGTTGTAAATTAAGTTGCTAAAATGAAGAAGAATGTAATTCTCAGCAGGAGAGAAGAAATATCACATGCTTACTTGGAAGTGAAGCAACTTATTTTAAAAGGCTAAGTTATCAGAAAAAAAATGATCTCATTGTGAGTAAAAAATATAATACATTGAGAGTTTAATATATTCTAGACAGTGTGCACTATGACACACACATTATTTCATGTGATCTGCATTTCTGCTCCTACTCTATGGGGCTCATGAAAGGTAAGCAGCTACTCAAGGTCACTGAACTCAGTCATGGCAGAGCTAGAATTCCAGCTCAAGCTCTGTCTTACCCCAAATCAGAGGTTCTTAACCTGCATCTACACTTCCTCAAGGAGTCTGTGGGAAGAGCTTAGGTGTTCCATAAACTTGGATGGGAAAAAATTTGCATGTTTGTTTTTTCTTACCTTTGACCAGAATAGAACATTTTCTTTAATTATGAATGCAACAATCATAGAAGTACCTGCAATGTATATAGACTTTATCAAAACTCACAGATGTTTTTCTATTGCAATTCAGTTGTTGCAGGTATCTTGATATAACATTTACTTATCATTATTGATAAATTATAGTCCTTTATTTTTAACACATTGATATGTGCATTTCATCATAATTTGTTTCCTTTGTAGTCCTCAGCATTTTTTATATTTTATAATTATTAATCATATTCATTACACTTCCATTTGTATAAAACATTTATGTTTGTTTATACTTAGGTATATTTTACACATTTAAAAGCATTATTATGAAATTAGTCCTTTTCCAAAAGGATGCATGGCCAACAAATTTGAAAATCTGTTATGAACATTTATGTCATATTCATACAATCTTCTTTTTGTTCTTATACCATACATAGTTAGAAGATATCTAATGATTCAACATAGCTGTAATACTATTCAGTTTAATGGCAGTAAAAGAGATTGCCAACGAAACATCTAGAACATTTAGCACATCTATTATTTCTAAACACATGTGTATCTGCAGAACATTGAAAGGGATTATGTTTCCTTTCCTACCAGTCAAAATCTCCAGATACTCTCTTGTTTTACATAGGCCAGTATCAGTTGACTGAAAGTTATTTCTTTCTTTTACCTCTGGCTTTGAGTTGTGTTCAAATTATTAATAGTGCTTAGTTTTAGTTGATTCCTGAACATAAACATCCAGGGAGGCTTCCAGTCCCGCTCACCCTGTACCTCAGTCTGGGCTTTCTCATCTGCGTGGGGTCACTAGGCATAAACCAAATGGCATATCCTGAAACCCACCAGCCTTTGTCTAAAGTCATATTGGTTTCAGCAAGTTAGTGTGCAGATCTGTTTTTTTGTATTAATGGGTTTATTAATCAATGAATAAACATCAATGAATAGTTCATTCATTAAACCTACTAAATGCTAGGCATTCTTTTAGGCACTGGAGAAGGTTTTTTTTTTTTTTAATAAAATTTCTCTTTATTTCAATGCATTGACTTATTAATGAATTAATTTGTTTTTATTAATTTTTTGCCCATTAACTAGATTGCTGGATAACCTATGTGTCCTAAGTCACTTCATTTGTGTCTGACTCATTGTGACCCCATAAACTGTAGCCCACCAGGCTCCTCTGTCCATGGAATTTTTCAGCCAAGATACTTCTCAGTAGATGAACAAATTCGAGCCATGCATGTGCATCTTTAAAGATATCATTGCTTCAAGGTCAAATGTTAAACCCCTCAAGAAGGAAGGGTGTGTGGTTTGACTGGGACATTTCATACCCAGTCTGCCTCTAGCTACTTTTGTGACCTTGAAAAAGTCTATCAACATCTCCAACTCTCAGATTCTTCATTTTCAAAATGATGGGATTGGATTACAAATCTCAACTCTTGTCCTCCAGCCCTAAAATTGTACTTATGTGATTGAAGCATCACAAATAGAGTAAGGCCTTACATTTTGCTTTCTATTGATGTTAAGAAAATAAAGCTTCATTTCATAAACATCTGTTCCATGCAGCAACATCTTTGATGTTCACGTCATAGCTGGAAGGTGTGATTTACAAATTTCCTATTAAAGTAGAAGTTAATACCAAATAATAAAAAATGCTGTGTAGGGCTTCCCTGTTGGCTCAGCAGTTAAAAATCCTCCTGCCATGCAAGAGACACGTGTTTGATCCCTGGTCCAGAAAGATCCCACATACCATAGGCCAACTAAGACCTCGGGCCACAACTATTGAGCCTTTTTCTCTAGAGCCTGTTGAAGCCTGTGCACCCAGAGACAAGAGAGGCCACCACAATGAGAAGCCACGGTACCGCAGCTAGAGAGGAGCCCCCTCGCTCCACAACTAGAGAAAAGACCATGCTGCAGTGAAGACCAAAATATGTGAAAATAAGCATCTAAAAAATGCTGTGTAGTGTAGAACAGATTAGAGATAAATGTTTTAGCCAAGCCAAAGAGAATGGTATGAAAATAGACTTGTTAAATTCTCCACATTTATTTAACATACCTGTTTCTAAATATAGTCTTTTAAAGTAATTACTGGATTAAACAGCCTCCCCAAGTGGCTTTAGTGGTAAAGACCCACCTGCCAATGCAGGAGATGTAAGAAACGTGAGTTCGATCCCTGGGTCAGGAAGATCCCCTGGAGGAGGGCATAGCAACCCATTCCAGTATTCTTTCCTGGAGAATCCCATGGACAGAGGAGCCTGACAGGCTGCAGTCTATAGGGTCACATTATTGAAGCAACTTAGCACACAACAATATTAATAGTAGGATTGAAGTCCTTTGTATTGATTCTATAATGTGACATAATACTGTGTTTAAATGTGTCCAGTAGTAAATGTTAGATTTTCTGCATTGTCGGATAACAGATTCTTTCCCACAGTAGGTCATTAGAATACAGTGTTAATATCTCCTACTGAGATTAGTAAGTGGTATTAGGTGGAGCCAAGCAAAAATGGATGGTTTGGATACAAATTAAACATTGAAGTTGGAATCTGTTGACAAGGTTGTTTTACTGCAGTGCTTTCTGGAATGTCTCTGAGAAAGTAGTTAGAAAGGCAGAGTGTGAACTTTCTGTCCGTACATTTGCCCAGAGGCCTTGATGATATGAATCTAAAATAAATAAATAAATAAATAAATAAATAAATAAATTAAAAAAAGGTGTGTGTGTGAAAGCTGTAGCGTCAGTCTTGGATAAAGCCTAAAAGAGGGCTGTGTTGGTAGACAGAAATTCAATACAAGGCGGCATTATCAGCTCAAAATAACTTTGTAGAGCATGATGACATACATGATTTGAGTTTGTTTTCTAAGCAAATGTCATGTATATTCTTGATTGACAGGAATGAGAGATTACATCAAAAACATTAAAAACACTTCTTCCCCCCAAGGTAAAATTTGCATGACTGGTTCAAGCATGATAATTACACACCATTCTTTCTTGGAAGTCCTATCCATGCCAAAATGTCCATAGTTGTGTTTCATACACTTTATCTTGACTTTCTTTTCCCGCCTTCATTAGATTTTATACGGGAATGAAACCTTGGAATAGGCCAACCCTTGGTCTGGGGAGAAAATGAAAAGGAGGGGAATAGATTTATCTTCCATAATTATATTAAGTCAGTTTGTAAATGTACTTCGAATGCTTGCTTGAAGGCGATTTTACAGATGTCAACTTCTGAATAAACTAGTAGCCATTAGAATCGTAAATAACTAAGATAAATTCCAAATGCTTAAAGTTGATATTGAAATTTTGGTCTGCATCTTGAGAAGAGATGAATCTCAGGGAGATGTCAACTTGCCCAAGTTTCTGATAAGAGGTCAAGACGAACATGAGAAATCTTTGATTGAAGAAGAGATTCCTTGGTGACTCAGATGGTAAAGAATCTGCTCGCAATGCAAGAGGTCTGGGTTCAATTCCTGGGTCAGGAAGGTCCCCTGGAGAAGGAAGTGGCAACCCACTCTAGTATTCTTGCCTGGGAAATCCCATGGACAGAGGAGCCTGGTGGGCTACAGTCCATGGAGTCGCAAAGAGTCAGACATGACTGAGTGAGTAACACTTTCACTTTTCACTTGGTTGAAGAAAATTTAATACCAAATCTTATCAGAGGTCCAGGACCCAAAATCAACCCTGCTAAAGTTATTGTCAATGCATTTTTCCACAAAGAGGCAGAATCTGCTTGAATCTTTTCTGAAATTTTCTTCGGCACAGGCATCTGCTTTCCAGTTTGCTGCAATCAGGACAAACTCAGTCCAGGCTGAGCTGCCATCCTTCCCTTTTCTTACAAGAATTGGTCAGACAGCGTTCTCGTCTTTGTGATGATCAAAGGTCACCAGTGGGGATTTCCACTTTGGAATTCCTTTTCCAACTGTCAGCTGTTGGTGGATTTAATGACAGTGTTCTTTCATCGCAGTAAATATACAGCGTGTCTGCCAAATCAGAAGAGACATAAACCTCCTCTAACAATGTTTTTGAAAATCACCATGGAATGTGTGGTGGTGGCCTGTGGCAGAGACAGACAGGCAGAAAGGAGTGGGGCTGGCTGGTCTGAAGGGTGAGGCTGCCAGCTGAGTTGTTAGCCTGCTTTCATGGTAACTCATCTGCTTATTTCTTCAGTAAGTACTTCCACCCTGGCGCCACAGGGACCCCCTTCCTTTGCCCTGGGAGCATGCAGCTTTAGTGCACATGTATCTGTATTCCAAGACACAGCAGTCGGATGTCTGCATGGAGGACAGGAGCTAGCCTGAGCAGACAAGGAAGAATCCATCTTCCTAACCAAGGAGTGTTTGCAATAGACCACCACCCAAGAAGAAACAAAACAAAAATCATCTTGATTGATCATGGCCGGATCAAAGAAATCACCCTTGTTATTTTTTATGACCTTTGTTCTGATTTTTGTCTGTCTCTGAAAAGACACAGCATAGCATAACACTGTTAAGTCTAAAGGATAATTAAAAAAAAAAACAAAAAACAGAACCCTGAGAGGACAGAGCAGCAAGAGTGAGAATGTAGGTTAGAAATGAGTTCTACATATTCAGCGTTTCTAGGAAAGATGTATGTTTCAAACGAAAGCAAGTGAACTTCTAATCATATATGCGTCCTTCATTAAACCCTGACACCCAGGGGCAAAGCTGTGGATACTGAATTCCACGTCCTGTGGTCTTGGGTCTATTAGGTCTTTGCTCCATTTCTTAAACATCATTTTATTCTTGGGATTAGGCTTTAAAATGTAGAAATACTCTATACCTCATTTTGAACCGATTCTTTCAATAAGGATTCATTAGAAAGGTAATGTATTCAGTGGGCTTTCCCGTGTCCTTTATGGAATCACTGATTCTGAAGTTTTGAGAAAGGTTAGTTGTGTATGAGACTCTGTCGGAGACTAAAAAGTGCCATGTGTGGGTCTGCTCAGTCGCGTCTGACTCTGTGCGACCCCGTGGATTGCAGCCTGCCAGGCTCCTCTGTCCTTAAGATTCTGCAGGCAACAACACTGGAGTGGGCTGCTATTTCCTACTCCAGGGGATCTTCCCCACCCAGGGATCAAGCCCACAGCTTTTGCGTCTCCTGCATTGGTCACTAAGTAGTGTCTGACTCTTTTACGACCCCATGAACTTTGAGCCCTCCCGGCTCCTCTGTCTGTGAGATTTCCTCCTGAACTGGCAGGCTAATTCTCTACCACTGTGCCTCCTGGGAAGGCCCCAGAGTGTTTCAGGACTGTTTTTTATTAGCTATGCTGTGCCTAGCTGTTTAAGTCATGTCTGACTCTTTGTGACCCCACCAGGCTCCTGGGTCCATGGGATTCTCCAGGCAAGAATACTGGAGTGGGTTGCCATGCCCTCCTCCAGGGGATCTTCCCGACCTAGGGATTGAACCCAGGTTTCCCGCATTGCAGGCGGATTCTTTTACCTCCAGAGCCACCAGGGAAGCCCAGAGCGTGTCAGGTTTGTATTCAATGGCAGTGTTTGATTTTCACTCATGGGTGAAGGAGCACATTGAACTGGAAACGCTTTGCTGGTTGCTCTCTGCTGCTGACCTTTTAGACATCTCAGTGTCTGTGACACTGCATGAAATGCTGGGAAGCTCCAAAAAGAAATCTCATCCAACAGGTCAACCACCAAACACCACCAAGGTGTGGTCTACCTCTAGAGCAGGTGGCTGGCACCTCAAGGAATGGCTGCTGAGGACAGGTGACCCCACAAATGTGACCTGGATGAGCGGCCCTGCTGGTCATTTTCTTGGTCTCTATTAGGGCAGTGCTTCTCAAACTTTCATACACGTCACAGTCGCCTGGGCATACTGCCAATAAGCCGATTATGAATCAATGTATCTGGGAGGAGCCTGAGAGTCTGAATTTCTAACAATTCCAAGTGATGTTGACCTTTGGCTCATGGAGCATGCTTGGAGAAGTAAGTTATTGTAACCAAAAGTGGGTTCTGTCTGCCTGCCGCTCAAAAGTCAGTGAAGAGGCAAGGTTGGTGGAAAGGAAAGTTTGCTTTATTTTGGATGCTGGCACCTGGGGTGGAGGAAGGATGGAGTTACTGATAATTATTGGGCAGAGCTTTTATAGACAGAGGAAGGGGGCTACGTGCAGAAACAGCACAGTCAGCTCTGACAGTCACCTGGAAATTGGTCATCGGTGGTCTCACCAGCGTCATCTTGATGGTTTGAGTACCCTTCAGTTCCAGGGTCGGTTTGTGTCCATTTCCTTGAGGCCAATTCTCAGAATTGTGGAAGTCTATGTCATGGCTTGGAGAAGGCAATGGCACCCCACTCCAGTACTCTTCCTGGAAGATCCCATGGACAGAGGAGCCTGGTGGGCTGCAGTCCATGGGGTCGCAAAGAGTCAGACACGACTGAGGGACTTCACTTCCACTTTTCACTTTCATGCATTGGAGAAGGAAATGGCAACCCACTCCAGGGTTCTTGCCTGGAGAATCCCAGGGACGGGGGAGCCTGGTGGGCTGCCGTCTGTGGGGTCGCACAGAGTCGGACACGACTGAAGCGACTTAGCAGCAGCAGCGGCAGCAGCATGTCATGGCTATAGCCAGTCATCAGTAGTTAACTTCTTCCAGCTGGTGGGGGTTTCAGTATCTGTAAGAGGGTCACAGGATGAGGCTCCGATTATTATCTACAGCCACTAAGGAGGGACTAAAGGGCCTTGACTTGGCTTGTGAGTTAGTCGTGGACCTTCTCCTATTTCTTTCTAAGTCCACTTTTCAGTCTTGGCTGTTTCTATGAAGATGAGAAAACAGATAGGTTAAAAAAAAAAAATTCATTGAAAAGTTGCTCATCTTGGCGGTGGTACACAAATGGGGCATTTCATTTTTATTCAATTTTCTATTTTCACAGAAGTGTATTTTTTTTTCTTTTTTACAAAATGATTTCCATTTGGATGCAGATTTGAAGGAAAAATTCAGAAAAATGCTATGTGAAGAAGGATTAGTTAATGGAGTTCTGGGTACGTTTTGTTGTTTATGTGCTGAGTCCTGTGCAACTCTTCGCAACCTGATGGACTGTAGCCTGTCAGGCTCCTCCGTGGGAAAACCTCATGGATTTTCCAGGCAAGGGTATTGGGGTGGGTTGCCATTTCCTTCTGCAGGCGATCACCCTGGACCAGGGGTTGAACTCACATGTCCTGCACTGGTGCTCGGATTCCTTGCCATCAAGCCACCAGCATTCCTAATCCATCTAAAGGGATTATAATCTTCCATGTCCTATTTATGTTTAGTTTCATCTGCAACTTTCCATTGGGTCCCCTTGAGCCCGAGGAGTTTTACTGATGTAGACACTGCCGTCACGCAACAAAAGAGAATCAGCAATCAGCTGGGAGACCTTGGTGCCTTTAATGTGATGCTCTCTTCAGCTGAGCTAACAACTCCTATGTTTGTAGCTGCTTTGGCTAGGGGAGATGGATGTTTCTTCTCTCTTTCTCCAGTTGCTGACGATGTTTCAAAGGTCCCACTGGACTATTGAGAAGCATTTGCTTAGAGTATCTGCCAGGTTAGCCCAGACTTTGCAATTTATTGGTACATTCTGTCAAACCACGGGCTTACCCTGGTAAATCAAAGAGGCTTTTTGGACAGTATCCCCAGCAAGCTAGGTAATTGGGGATTGAAATCTTGGGAGAGTCACAGCACAGCCCAGAAATATCCTTGTGAAATGTAAACAGTTGTGTCTCATCCTCTGTATGCTGACAACCCTGGTTAAATCATTAAAAAAAATGTATCGACAAAGCATGACTTCCTCGCTACCAAATCATCCACCAGTAGCAGGACCTGAAAAGATGTTTGACAAAAGAAGTCACATCTGTCTGCTTTTTTCCCAGTTAACTTAGAGGAGCTTCCTGGAGAATCTGGACTAAAATCTTATTCTGCAAGGTTGTGGCAATGGCATGAATATCTACTTGAATTCAAATAGTTATTTTCTTGATCAGTGGCTTTGGATCCAGTGATTCCCAGGTTCACCAACTGCATGGAAATCACTTGCCAGAGTGTATTTTGACATTCTATGGCAGGAATTTCACTAAAAATCAGTGTTTTATTCTTTCAGTCATTTTTCCCTCATGAGAGGCCTCACTAATCCAATGTATCAGATATAACAGAGTATTTACTAATTTTTTTTTTTTGTGTGTGTGAATCCCATTTTTTAAAAAGGCATCAAATTGAACATTGAAAACGGTATTATATACATGTGGTATTATTTTTTGCAGAACAGACATCTAAAATGCAGTAAATATTCTTGATTAAAATGGAAACCTTTTAAATAATCATAGGGTATAAAATCAAATGGAAGAAGGCTGGAGTAATGCAAGCCAAGCAAAACAGCGTCAATACTGTTTTTCTCATTTCCCTGTGCCTGGTGCCCTGAAGGGTCCAGGTTTCTTGGGAGTGCATCGGTGCAGCGCCGAACGGACTCCCGAGAACACCTGAGTGATCTGCTCCAGCACAGCTGGTGTAGACGGGGTCGGCGATCCACACTGGACATCCTCTCCTCCACGGCTTTCCTCTGGCCATTCTCCTTTGAAATGTGCCGCGGCCCTTTCTCTAAGTAAGGGCTTCTCAAGCACAGTTCTCGTGATTGTCTGGACTGGGTGGTTCTCTGCGAGGGGTGGATGTCCTGTCGGTTGTTTAGAGGCATCCCCGGCCTCCTACTCACTAGATCCCGGTCCCATCCTCCCCTTGTAATAACCACAAACATCTCCAAACATCCCCAAGTGGACAACGATGCCCTCAGTCGATGGAGAACCAAATGGCCTAAGTCCTTTTTTATCCCTCAAGCCCAAACATCTCCTGTGAAGCCTCTTTTGGTCGTGTATATTAGCCCATAATGACTCTTCCGTTACATTTCTATAAAAAACACAGTTGCCTGAACAATGCATACTTACGGTGAACCATGACACACCACAGAGAATAAGAGAGCTGTGGGCTGTGTTTGTCTCTTTACTGACTCTTCCCTCTCAAGGCATAACCGTTAATCAAGGAGGTGCTTTTCCCACTGCCTTAAGCCGTCTGAAAGGTGAAATATGCTCTTTCGTTGTTTTCATTTGCATCCCTTTCACTGCTAATTAGTTTGAACATGTTTTCCTGTGTCCTATGGCCATTTTTCTTTTTTCTTTTTGTGATGCTTGTTAGTTTCTTTAGCCTACTTGTCCAATGTATTATCTTTTCCATTTTGATTTGGATTAAAACCCACATGTGCACTATAGTTATAAATCACTTATTATATGCATTGCAAAAAATTTCTCCCAGGCTATATAATTATATGCAATTGTATATTAAATTTTTATATAGCCAGAAATGTCAAGCTTTTCTTCATGGCTACTTGATTTTATACGGTTCCTTATATTCCCTTCCACCATAGTTATGACATATCACGTTGTTGTTATTTAGTCGCTCAGTCATGTGGAACTCTTTTGTGACCCCATGGACTGTAGCCCACCAAGCTCCTCTGTCCATGGAATTTCCCAGGCAAGAATACTGAGTGGGTTGCCATATCTTCTCTGGGGAATCTTGCTCATCCAGGGATCGAAACTGAGATATATCATAGTGATATATCTGAAATAGTGATATCACTGAAATATAGCAAAAACACTGAAAAAATTCTAATAGATGCATTAACAGTTCAAAGGACACATCAAATTCCTAATATATAAAAAATACTAAAGTCTCTATATAACAGTTTGAATGTAGAACGATGCATGGGAAATGATGTATGGGAGTGTAAGGAGGTGTTTAGCCTGTTGACTTTGGAGAAAAAGCAAAAGGTGAAAAGATGAAGAGAAACACAGTAAAGGCTTTCGCGTTGGTAGGTGGTTAAGCTGAGACCAGAGAAAGTGGGTAAAAGGGCCCCGTGGACGCTGTGATCCTCTGTGCTGGCTTCATTCAGCTGGATTTGTATATCTGTGTTCAGTGTCTCTTACATGGTGATTGTAAGGTCAGGAAGCTGGGAGAAGAGTTTATGAAGTCCTGAAACCTCTTTGATGTCCTGACCTTATTCCTCACTTTCCTGTTTGTAATTGAGCTCATTTCCATTATGGTGACAGACTGTGCATTCAGCAACATGGATGGATTTAAAAAACATCAGGCTGCAATGAAAAGGTAGGAGGAATTTAGTGCACAAGGCTCCTTATGTAAATCAGCAGCACAACCAGAGTACTGTGAATTTTTCCAGGATCCATGCATATTTTCGGGTGGATCTATTCCAAACATGCTAGAGAAGGTATGTATCTATTGGGAGAGAGTGGAACTGACATAAGAACATGGACAAGTGAGCAAAAAAAAAAAAAAAAATTGAACCAGGAAGGGAAGCTTGCAACCACAGATGCACACAACACACGGTGTACTAAGGAGCATAGTTCCTCCATCGCTATACCCTAGAACAGCCCCTGGATACGGCTGTTATTAAAGTTGGTTGTTAAAGTGCTAAGGAAAGGAGTTCCCTGGTGGTTCAGAGGCTAAGACTCTGTGATCCCAATGCAGGGGGCCCAGGTACCATCTCTGGTTCTGAGATTCTGCATGCCACAACTAAAGATCACTCATGTCACAAGGAAGATAGATGATCTCACGTGCTGCAACTAAGACCCCGGTGCAGCCAAATAAGCAAATAAATATTCAAAAAAAATAATAAAGTGCTGAAGAAGGTAGTTGACATAGAATCTGGTGAAAGTACTTCTCCTTCTTGGGTAGCAGTGATCACTACTAGGAGTTTTCTAGTCCGTTCAAATCAGTTCAAGCTGCCATTGTGTCCTGTGTGCAAAGCTCTGTGCTAGGAATGCCACTGAAAGCTTTTAAATTAAAGTGTTGATGTTTCTGGGAAGTGGCTTCCTTTCATGGGAGATGCTGAGCCCAGAGATGGGGTGTGTTCTTGTAGACCAAGGTCAACGCGAGGGGAATTTTGTGAGTTCTCCTTGGGTGCCGGCTCTTCTATCTTCCAAGGCTCTTGTGTGGCGACTGATGACACAGATGGCAATGTCCTCTCACCAGTCCAGTCCCACACGTGGTAATGTCAGGGTCATCAAAGAGCTATGAAGCTCAGCCCCCATGTATTCAACCTTGGGAATTTGCAGTGACCACAGGTGGACAATTCAGGAGCCTGATGAACCTCACTGCGGGGTGGGAGGCCTACTGCTCCCCTAGCCCTCGGGGTCCTGTTTATTCTGTGATTCCTTATCTATCTCCTCTCCTCTATCTTCCTTTGGCCTCATATGGGCTCAAAATTCCTTCATCCTTAAAATCTTCCCCTTCACAGACATAAGGGCTTCCCTTGTGGCTCAGCTGGTAAAGAATCCGCCTGCAATGTTGGAGTCCTGGGTTTGATCCCTGGGTTGGGAAGATCCCTGAAGAAGGGAAAGGCTACCCATTCCAGTATTCTGGCCTGGAGAATTCCATGGACTGTGTAGTTCATGGGGACTCAAAGAGTCGGACACAACTGAGCAACACCTTCACTTTTCACTTAGAGAACAGACTTTTTGACTCAGTGGGAGAAGGAGAAGGTGGAATGATTTGAGAGAATAGCAATTGAAACATATGCACTACCACCATATGTAAAACAGACAGCGGTGGAAGTTCGATGTATGACTCAGGGAACGCAAAGCCTGTGCTCTGGGACAACGTAGAGGGATGGGGTGGGGAGGGAGGTGGGAGCAGGGATTCAGGAGGGCGGGGACACATGGATGCCTATGGCTGATTCATGTTGATGTCTGGCCAAAATCCACCCCAGTATTGTAAAGTAATCATCCTCCAATGAAAAATAAATAAACTATTAACTGATAACCAAAATCTTCCTCTCCACTCTGTCTTCCTATACAAGCATGAGCTTGTCTTTATTTCCACTCCTCATGACAAATATTCTGGAAGGATCTGCAGATCAGAATGTAAGGAAAAGGGGCTTAACTATGTCCATTGCCATATCCCCAGCCCCTTGAACAGTGCTTGGCATGTAGTAGGTGATCAATTAATATCGATAGAGTGATTGAATGAAGAAATGAATTAATGGAATTCATTCTGTTTAATTCTATGTTCATTCACCATGGGGCATGTTACAGTCAAACCTTCCCCAAACATACTGAAACTGCTGTGTTTAATGGCACTTAACTTACTGTCTGCAAAATATGTGCTACTTTTGGACTAGAGTGTTCTTATTTTTTCCCCAAACCATGTGACCCAGTTGCTCATCTCCTATTTCTTAAAAACCCACTTTTCCTTTGGTTCTAGACACCAGCCTATCCTGACTTTTCTGATAGGACTTTGACAGTACTTCGGGCTCCCTTGTCAAGATCTCTTTAACTTTCATGGGCATGATGCCCTCCTCTCTTCACCTGTTCTTCAGGCTGGTGACTTTGGTGATACCTCATAGATACGCAAGGGCTTCCCAGGGGACTCAGATGGTAAAGAATCTGCCTGAGGAGCCTGGCGGGTTAGTGTGCACGGGGTTGCAAAGAGTCGGACACGGCTGAGTGACTAACACACCACACACACACACCCACACAACACACAAAGGCAGCCTCGGAAATGACAAAAGCGTATTTCCAGAAATGGGAAGACATCTCTTGCCTTGAATGTTTCACATTTACTTCAATATGAGCATTTAAACAATTATCCTAAATCCTACTCCAACTGTATTACTGACCTCTTCTCCTGAGCTCTCTACGATTTAACCACACATCCAGTGCCAAAGGCTGGAGACACTAGTTTTTACACTCTTTTCCCTCCTCTGACTCACTGGGTATGAGTTTGAGCAAGCACTGGGGGCTGGTGATGGGCAGGGAAGCCAGGTTGCAAAGAGTCGGACACGACTGAGCGACTGAATTGCAATGCACTTCCCTCCTCTGTTCTTTTCCTTTAGTTGGCCTTCGCGACCTATCCACTGGACTTGAGGAATGTCCCTAGGTCTGGCCTCTTCTCTGCGTTCCTCCTGCATCATCTTTGCATAGTGTTTCAGCCTTTCCTATTTGAATTAGTTCTTCTCTGTACTACTGCTAAAATTATCTCCCTAACATGCAAGGAAAATCTTCCATCACAAACCCTTACTTTTTCTGGATTTCCTGTATTATGAAGTTTAAGTTAGCTCTACAAAGGACTTAAAGTTCCACCCTTCCTCATCTCCAAACTAATCTCCTGTCTTTCCTCAGTTCATTTTTAGTACCATCCCAGTCCTTTTGAATGTAATTCTTCATTGGAAAAAGTTCTTAATCAAGAAGGTTCTCTCCTACCAAGACCAAAATATGTAAGATTATCTCTCAGTAAAAAGGGCTTCTGCCTTCATTTCTGTTCTGTTATTTCAGGTCAGCTCTGAAAAGGGCATGGGATTTTCTACTTAGTACAATTTTCTTATAGCCTGTCTTGCACATATGGTGTGCCCATCCATCCATCCATCCATCCATCCATCTAACCATCCACCTATCTATTCATCTTTCTATGCATCCATCCAGCAGTCCATCCATTCATCCATCTGTCCATCCATCCATTAATCCATCCATCCATTCATCCATCCATATTTTTCATAAAGTCTATACAGTTTATTGCCTTCTGGGGAAACTTAAATTCACAAATGATAAAATTTCTAGTACATAAAAAGCTACAAAATTATATCCAAAAGATTTTAAATGTCATGTTTACTAAAATGTTAACTTTTTGAAAACATTGTTTCAACCCAAGTCAATTTCTTTAGTGCCTGGGGCCTGTGTACCTACAATAATGTTCATAGTTGACAGACCCAGTCCTTGTACATTTAGAGTTTAATAATTTGGAGCTGGGGTGTTTATGAACTCTGGTGATACTGTGGACATGGGAAGTCTCACAGAACCCTCAAAGTACAATGGGCATTTCAGAAGAAAACATGTGTGTGCCAACTGGTATGTCACAACAGTCTTATTGACGGTGTTTAATGCATTTAAAGGCATGCTCTGTGCTTTTTAGAAAACTTCGTAAAATCAGAAGCTTACTCACACTGTAACTTTATGTGCTGAAACATATCAGACATCCTATCCTTTTTTTTTTTTTCTAAAAATTCTGCTTCCATGCACCCAAAGTATGAGAAAGGAAACTGGTTAAAAAACCTCTAGTGAGCATTTTCTATCTTTACAACTTTCTTTAAGGCTGCATTATCCAGGTAGCACTCGTAGTAAAGAACCTGCCTGCAATGCAGGAGACATAACGAGACCCAAGTTCGATCCCTGGATCCGGAAGATCCCCTGGAGGAGGGCCTGGCAACCCACTCTAGTATTCCTGCCTGGAGAATCCCATGGACAGAGGAGCCTGGTGGGCTACAGTCCATGGGGTCACAAAGAGTTGGACAGGGCTGAAGTGACTTAGCACGTCTAATTGAAAAAACTAGAACACTCATTTTAAAGGTTGGTTTTTAAAGTGATTTTAAATATGAGTTCTCACATATATATTTCACAATAGAGGCAGACTTAAGCTTAGAGACCTCAGAGATGCTGACAGTAAGTGGATTTGTTAGAAAAAATAACAATACTAATGCTTCATAGGTAGCTTAAGCAAAAGGGTATGGCAGGGATTTTTCTGAGTGATGGATGCTCAAAATATGGGCATTTTTTCCTAACTTTTTACACTAGTTAAATGGGCTTGAAGAAATAGTCTCCTTTTTGTAAAGTAGCAGGTAAAATATACCTAATGTCCTACAAAGAAGAAACGGATGAAATAGAGTGGTTTGCTTCTTTTGAGTAGGAATATTGAAAAAGATTACATGGCTCTTGACAAAGGCTTGACCTTGATCTCGGAGGGATGGTGCCATTCAGAAGCTCTTCCTATATAATCTGGGTTTACATCTTTCTCTCTGAGAATCTCTGCTGGGCCAGAGCCTCAGTTTCTAGTTCTACTCTGAAGGGGTGGGAGACATCTTCCCAGGAGGGGTAAGTCTTCCTCAGAGTCATCTCCTGGCATTGTCTCTATCCATAGCTGCCATGTGGTGAGGGAAGAAAGATTCATAGAGAAAGCCTTGCTCAATGCCACCCATTCACCCGAACCCAGAAACACACAGTCCAAGCTGTGTGTAGCCAGCATGGCGCTGCTGCTAATTTGTCTTATTACCTTAATAACTGGAGAACCCTGGAATAATACATTTTTAGCCATGCATTTGAAATGGCAATATATTGGCTTTGATGTTGTCAAAATGAAATCTGCATTACCAAAACCCCATGAGCAAGAAGATTAATTATATTTGTACAACCTTTTTTCCTAACGGATTGCTAACAAATTATGAAAGTACATGGAGTCTTATTTGGGAAATAATTTTCAGCTATTATCTCAAATGGAGTGCTGCTAATTTTGCTGGTCCAGTCAATGTACTGATTGCTATACTTCTTAATTCCACTTTATCTCTCAGAGATGGAATCGTATTAAAATCTTTTGAAAATAAAACCAAACACTGTTTAACTGTTAGATTAACCTTCACTGAGTCAATGAGATTCCTAATGAATAAATCCATTGCATTATATTTGATTTGACTTTGTAAAAACAGTATCAGAGCTAATTGACAATTTAATGAAGGGTTTGCAAAAACTACCTTATATTTTTTCCCTTCCTTCTCTTTGTTTCAGAGTTAGACTGTGGCCCAGTCTCTGCATAATCTTTAGTTTTAGCCCCTTTCCAAGGTGCCAGACCAGAAGTGGACAGCCCCTGGCTATTAAGGAGTTGGTTCTTATTCGGGCAATTGGCCAAACTTGACTGCAGTGGTATCAATTGTAGGTATATTATTGTATTCATTTTTACTAAAGGGCACGTCACTTTTCTTTCCTCCAGGAATTTTTAGCAAGTGGTTAAAAATAACCTTTAAGAAAGGTTATATTACTCTGAGGCCTAGCCAAACCTTTTGGATGGAAATCTGCATCCATCATACTCAAATCTGTCAAAGTAAGTCTAGTGAGTAGTTCAGTAGACATAAGGTTGAATTCAAATGTCACTGCGCCATGTTTTGTGAAAAAATGGCCGGCCGAGATGACCTTTGCGTGCCAATGTTCCATTTTGTAATTTGAAAGGTAGGGAAAAGCTGGTCCATGAAATTATACAGTATTAGAACCCAACTCAAGAGCAAAGACAGATTCAAATTTTAATTCTGAAATTGTCAGCTTTGGGTGAGGAGGAACATAAATCTAATCACCTCTTACATTTTCATTCAATCTTCACCTGGTACATTCTTTTAAGAATGAAAAATGTTCACTGTTGGTCAAGAAGGTGTTTAGGTCAACTCTGTTTAGGTCAAGAGTTTAGTAGTTACAGGGAAAGCTGTTTTTTAAACCGTTCTCCATTAAACACATTTTTTTTAAAATACACTGCACATTCTATAATTTTGTTTTGTTGTGTTTATTTTCTTCCCCTTTTTTGAGATTTAATTGTTACAAAGCACTGGATACATTTAAGATGTACAGCATAATGACTACTGTTCATCCTGTAACTTTGAACTGTGGCCACTAACTTCCTCACGGAATTTCTCTAATTCTAGAAAGCAACACAAAGGAAAGGTAACCGTTAGTCATTAACAGTAAATGATAACGAAGAGCATTCACTATAAAGAACCTAAATGGAAATTACTTGGAGACCACCTCTGCATTTTTATATACTTGGAAAAAATGCAAGAAAGAGCTGAATCAATTTCCATAGGACTATGGGAAAATGGTAGTATTCTCCTTCAATGAGCGTTTATTATACATCTTGTGTACATAGCTATTTAAAGATAGATTCTAAGCATGGAAACCAGAAAATGAGATAACTCCTTTAATCAGTGACAGTCTAAATAAGCCAAAACTTTTTTGAAAGCAGTGCCCACAGAGAACAGTAGTTGTCAAGGCCATTCAACTTTCTTCAACCCCAAGGGGATTTAGATAAACAAGTGTGGGTTGTTTTATTCTACCTTTAGCCTTTTCTTTCCCGCCACATCTTTTAGAACATATTCTAGGGACAGACAGACCAGCTGAGCATTTCTGAATTTTAGGGATGAAACCATTGCTTCCGTGGTTTGTGCTTATCTTACTGTGTTCTACGTGAACCCTCACAGGTTCTGCCAAGCTGTCGTTATAGCTGTTGATTCTTCTCCTGCTACACCTGCATTAAGTGTGGGCATTATTATCCACCCTCTTGGCTTAAAATATTGGCTATAGGCTTATAATTTCATTGGAAGCATTGATATTGAAGTTGAAGCTCCAATACTTTGGCTACCTGATGTCAAGAGCCAACTCATTGGGAAAGACCCTGATGCTGGGAAAGATTGAGGGCAGGAGGCGAAGGGGACGACAGAGGATGAGATGGTTGGATGGCATCACCGCCTCAATGGACATGAGTTTCAGCAAACTCTGGGGGATAATAAAGGACAGGGAAGCCTAGTGTGCTGCAGTCTATGGGGTCACAAAGGGTTGGACAAAAGCAACTGAACAACAAAAATAACATGCTTATAGTTTGCAAGATTCTCTTCTGTCTAAAGACTGTAACATTCATCAATCTACTGCATATCTCCACCACAATATGTTATAAGGGCCTCTCTCCTCCAAAAAATTTGATCTTCCCTTATTTCTAAATTCAGCACAATGTAAGCCTCAAAGCTATGTTTGGAAAGATACAGATATCATATTAAGTTAAAATCTGTGTCTACCACTTCAGATATGTTCTTCACCATTTTCAACAAATCCATTATTTTGAAAACCCACAGTAATTTTAGATGATGTGTTCTCCCTCTTAGCATGATAACTGGTCAATAAGTCTTGTTGATTTTACCTTTGAAAGATTGAAAAAGTAGAAAACATATGCACCACTTGGTTTATTTAAGACTCACCCAACAATGTACTTGATAAATCAGGATATAACAAAATAATTAGTAGGATATAAACAACTGTTGTAAAGCAAGGATTGTTGTAAAGCAAGGATTCTCACAAGGCAGACCATGCCTTGTGAGGCTGCCTTGTGAGAAAAACCCAGCCTAGTATTTAATGGTCTTTTAAAAAATTTGTTGTAAAAATTTTTGTAGCATTTAAACTAAGAGTGGCTTATAGGTTTTTAAAAGATTGTCAAGTGTGTGCATGTGTCCACGCACACAAACAAAGAAGGATATGCAACAGGGACAATATAGCATGAAAAGCCTAAAATATTTACTATCTGGCTTTTTTTTACAGAAAAGGTTACCAACCCCACCCCCGTTGTAGTGGGGTATGCCACTAAACTTTACAATCCAAGTTGGTAGTTGATACGCTCTTACTAAGCCTTATAATAATCAATTTAGAAATGTGAATCAAACTTTCTCATGCAGATGGGGTATAGCATACATAAAATTATGTCTCCTCAAATATTTTGCAGCTTGTTTCCAAATAATGATTATAGTGTAACTATTTTTTCATCCAATCTTCTAATATTGTGGGATGAATTAAATTTGCAGTGAATATACGAATCATATTAAACTATATTCCAGATGCAGCTGTAAAAACTTGAAAGAGAAGATGCAAAAATATTCAAGGTACTAAAGCAATTTTAAAGTGGATTAAAAACTACAGTTATGAGATTTAAAGCAGACAAAATTCCACCGGGTGTCAATGTAAAGTCATCATGGATGTGCTTTGGAATAGGACCACTAGTTAGTCATTATTCTTTCAACAGCAAACAGTGAATGAGGATGCACTTTGTGCCAGGGATCATGCTAAGTGCTTTCTGTTAAGGACGGAAGATACATACAAAAATATTTGTGATACATTCAGATGCGTGCTCTAAGAGAGATATGCATTTAGTACATTATTGTTGTTGTTCAGACTCTAAGTAGTGTCTGACTCTTTGTGACCCCATGGACTGCAGCATGCCAAGCTTCCCTGTCCTTCACTATCTCCTGGAGTTTGCTCAGACTCATGTCCATCAAGTCGGTGATGGCATCCAACCATCTTGTCTTCTGTCATCCCCTTCTCCTCCTGCCTTCAATCTTTCCCAGCATCAGGGACTTTTCCAATGAGTCGGTTCTTCACATCAGGTGGCCAAAGTATTGGAGCTTCAGCTTTAGCATTAGTCCTTCCAATGAACATTCAGGGTTGATTTCCTTTAGGATGGACTGGATAACAGAGAGTCCTTGTTATCCAAGGGACTCTTAAGAGTCTCCTCCAGCACCACAGTTCGAAAGTATCAATTTTTGTTGCTCAGCCTTCTTTAGGGTCCAGCTCTCACATCTGCACATGACTACTGGAAAAGCCATAGCTTTGCAGACCCAGCACTCTTCCTCGGCTCTCTGGATGGCACTCCATGAGGGTTCCCAGAGTGTAGCCTTTTGGGCAAGAAGGCCTTGTCTGGTATGACTTTGCAGGTCTGCAGAGCAGGCGATTATTTTTATTGGAAGGCAGTAAGCTCCAAACCCTGCCAGGAGGCTTCTCCTGACCTCTTTCTGGGCTTCCTTTATTACTGCACAACAGCCTCAGCTGCTGTATTTTGTCAACACTGTGGGGAGAACCATGCAACCTCTTGGCTGCAGCAAACCTGAGGCTTGTCCTGTAAATACTCATGTTTTCCTAAGCTCTCTCCTGTTGTTCCAAATGACATTTTATTCTGCTTATTGTCATTAGTTTTTAGCAGAAGAATTTTAAAACTGTGATTGCTTTTGTAGTCTAAGGAAGCAAAGGGCACTGAGCCACATTGAGAGATGTAGATAATTGTTAAGCAGGTTTGGGAGGTTAAGAAGAGTGAGATTTTGAAAAGAGATAGTGCGTTCTTTTAAATATATAAACTTGTTTCTTTCAAACCTTTACTATAAAGGCTTTGCAATAATGTGCAGATAATGAAACTTGAAACGAAATCAATTTCCGCAGATACTGGAGAGTTCAAAGAAACCAAGATGTTGATCATGGATTGTAGGGGAAGTTGGAGACAGTACATTCAACTATTTGGACATAAAATGAATCATTCATGGGAATAAGTAGAGTAACGAAATTCAGGATTGATAGTGTATTTATTTTAAATAGTATTGAGGACATATACTTCCCAGGTGGTGCTAGTGGTAAAGAACCTGCCTATCAATGCAGCAGACATTAGAGATGCAGGTGGATTCCTGAGTCAAGAAGATCACTTGGAGGAGGGCATGGCAACCCACTCTGGGATTCTTGCCTGGAGAATCCCATGGACAGAGGAGTCTGGTGGGCTACAGTCCAGAGGGTCACAAAGAGTTGGACATTACTGAAGCAACTAAGCATGTATGCAAACATGGGACATATAGCTGATATAGCTGTTGTTATGTCTAGAAAATATTAATATACATTAAAAAAAACTATTATACGCCTTGTCCAAGAAGTGTGTTCGATATCAGTCAGCCCATTGAACCAGAGAATGGGTTTTCTTTATAGCAAAGAAAAGGGCTTCCCAGGTGGTGCAGTGCTAAAGAATCCACCTGCCAATGCAGGAGACCCAAGAGAGGCAGGTTTGATCCCTAGGTTGGGAAGATCTCCTGGAGAAGGAACTGGCAACCCACTCCAGTATTCTTGCCTGGAAAAATCCCTTGGACAGAGGAGCTTGGAGGGTTACAGTCCATGGGGTTGTAACAAGTTGGACATGACTGAGCATTCTCGCATGCATGCAAAACAAAGACATGATCAGAGCAGCAGGACCTCTCCATAGGTCTTCTCTCTACTTGTGAAGGCTTCACAGTTATTGTCTTGACGTGGGGAAAAGACACTGCAGGTTATTCTTCCTCTCGTCTGATCCTTTGTTTCCTGCCCTTTCGTGTGTGTTGTCCAATTCCAGAGACTGAGAGAAGGAAGTGACATTCTTTCTCAGATACAGATTTTTTAGAAAAGACATTTCCAAAAGTTCTAGAGCTCCAGTCCACTTATCTTCAGCTGACTCACAAGTTTGTTTGAAATGTGAAACACTTTGTTAGCTTCAAAGTTTCAAACTTTTAACTCAATATATCGTGCAATGCATTTCTGTAGGGGTTTGGGAAGGAATTATAGGGGGCAAGAGCCACCCATTCTTAAAAAGTAACTGGGAAAAATCTGACAAGTAATATTATATTTTGTTGAGAAAGCAAAATTTCCAGGACTCTATGAAGCAAGTCAGACAGAAATATCATCTGAATATTTTCTAAAAAGAAATGATACAAATGCGCTTACTTACAAAACAGAAACAGAGTCACAGACCTAGTGAATGAATTTATGGTTACCATGGTGGAAGGCAGGGCAGAGGTAGTCAGGGAGTTTGGGATGGACATGTACAAACACTTCTGTACCTAAAATGGATAACCAGCAAGCAAGGACCTGCTGCATAGCACAGGGAATTCTGCTCAATGTTATGTGGCAGCCTGGATGGGAGGGGAGTTTGGGAAGAATGGATACAGATATGTGTGTGGCTGAGATTGAAACTATCAGCTATATCCCAATATAAAATGAAAAATTAAAAAAAATGTTTCAGGAGTCTATCTCTAGACGTGGTCACTGAATACTGTGGGGCGTTTGATAGAACCCTAGACAATGAAGCCGTCCTCTTCTCCCCAGGAAATGGGCTCTGGCTCTGAAAAATGGAGATCCATTTTGCCCTTGATTTCACCTACTTTAGTGGGAAAACAATTCATTTAAAGCAGACTGACAAAATTCTTCCCTTAGTTAGATAATATTTCACAAGACAACTCTGGGAAGATAAATCTTTTCATGTTTTAAGGGGAGTTTATAGAGTTTTATGAATTCCATAGTTTCTCTTTGAAGCAAATCATTTACTGGCAAATTCATAATCACTGGGATATATTTTAAGCTATCTATATTTAATGATTCCTTTCATTGTGGCTCAAATTCATTTTATTGACTTAATTTGGCATCTCTGTATCATGATCTAATATATTAATACTTTGTTGTGACAGTAGATAATGGTAACCTATAAAGCTTTATGTTATTTGGAATCCTGGCCCAACATTTTGGGAAAATGGAAACAGTAATATACAGACACAGTCAATGATTTAGTTGTATAAAATGGCTATTCAAATAATTGATATTTTTTAATATTACAAAACCTGAAAATCTCAGACCTGAACAATATCTTTAAGATCATTTGATAGCTCTAATGTAAAGAGATCTAAGACTCTTCTTTAGGTGAGGTTACAAAATTTCAGAGCCAAAGTGATTCACCCAAGGTCCTCTGGCAGTTTTACTCTCTAAAGCAGCATAAGAGTGACTTCATTTATCAGCTGATGGACAATCAAGTGTGATGAATCAGATTCTGATATTATTGCCCAGTGGTTAGCAATCGACAGTCTGGGTTTCAATTCTTCTCCATGGCTTTGGGCAATTTATTTTTAACTATTCAATGCTTCAGTTTCCTTCTCTGTAAAACGTGGTGGACAATACTACCTATCTCATTGGGTTTATGTCAAAATGATCTGGAAACTAGTGTAAATCTTTTTTTTTTTTTTCCTATCTTGTCTTTTGAATCGGTGAGTCAGAAGACACATTTATAGGTTCAAAGAGGGCATTTCAGTGATTTAAGAAATAAAGGTGACATTTCCATCAGCAGGTGACTGTTCCCCGTATGACGTGTGCATGCTACGCTAAGTCATTTCAGTCATGTCTGACGCTGCAAGGACCTATGGACAATAGCCAGTGAGTCTCCTCTGTCCATGGGATTCTGCAGGCAAGAATACTGGAGTGGATTGTCACTCCCTTCTCCAGGGGATCTTCTCGACCCAGGGATTGAACCCGTGTCACTTATGTCTCTTGCATATATGCAGTGTAGAGTGTACAATTCGGAGAAGGCAATGGCAGCCCACTCCAGTGTTCCTGCCTGCAGCATCCCAGGGCCGGGGGAGCCTGGCAGGCTGCCGTCAATGGGATCGCGCAGAGTCGGACACGACTGAAGTGACTTAGCGGCAGCAGCAGCAGAGTGTACAATTACCAGCTTGTAGCAAGTTTGGTTCAGATGGTAAAGAATCTGCCTGCAATGCGGGAGACCTGGGTTTGATCCCTGGGTTGGGAAGATCCCCTGGAGGAGGGCATGGCAACCCGCTTCAGGATTCTTGCCTGGAGAGTCCCATGGACAGAGGAGCCTGGCGGGCTACAGTCCATGGAGTCGCAAACGGTTGGACGCGACTGAATGACTAATCACAGCACAGCATTTCTCTGGGGGCGTCCCAGGTGGCACTAGTGGCAAAGAATCCGCCTACCAATGCAGGAGACGTAAGAGATGTGAGTTAAACCCCCTGGGTCAGGGAGATCCCCTGGAGAAGGACATGGCGACCCACTCCAGTATTCTTGCCTGGAGAATCCCATGGACGGAGGAGCCTCAGTCCACGGAATCACAGAGTCAGACACAACTGAGCAACTGGGCACACAGCATTGTAATGACTCTTTGCTTTTCTTCTGTTGTGTTCATAGATACTATGATCAGGACACCTTTGTTACATCTAATTTATTAATCAAATTATATAATGTCCCTCTAGAAATAAAGTTTCACACATTAAAAACATCTTGAGATACATACGGTCAGTTATGAATGATATCTAACTGAAAGAGAAACAGAGATAGCTCCTTTCCCAGCCTCCACCCCCTGCCTTTTCTAACAACTGAAATAATTGATCCCAGAAGTCTCTGCCCTATGAAGCCTGGGCTGTCATCCTTTGATGTGTTTCTCACGTGGTAAGATCAAATAGTTCCCATAATCACATTTGGTAATTTTAGAGTCATTATTTTTGTTGTTAAGATTTTCTGTGCTCAAAAAAAAAAAAAAATTCTAGGTCAGCAAGTCATTACGTAATGAAAAAAAGTAGCAGTGTGATTAAAGTGGGGATGGAATGAAAAGGTGTTAAATTACCTTTGGTTCTGGATATTGTGAGCCTAAATGCACAGTCTTGGGAACATAAGTTGAAAATGATCACTTCACGTGTGCATTAAAAAATTTAATTTACAAACTGCATGTAATTGAAGTGGATAATCTTAGTGGTCATACTGATGTTTAGAAAACAACGGTGTTAAGGAACTGCTCTAATAGTCACTTGACAGAGTTCATAAAAATATAAGAAATGCACTTGATCGCGGGATGGCTTGTGACACAGATTTTCGGTGCTGTCTTGAAACTCCGTGCTGATGGCATTTCCAGGTGTTTAAGGTTTAATCTTTGAATTATGTAAGTGCCACACAAAAGGAAGAGCCTGCAATTAAACATGATAGTGTTTGCAAATGTGGCTCGATAATTTTAGGCTATTTAAGCATTAGTTGATTTGCAGATTGTCTTTGAATTCCTTGGGGAGGTCCCCAGCAGTCCCTTGCAGTAATGCATATTACCGCAGGATGTATTCTGTTCAGCAAATTTTCAATGCAGCCCTAACCTGAAGGCAGGTGACTGAAGTAGATGACGACGTTTCGCTGGTTCTCAATAGCCTTGGATCACAAGATGCCACTGACATTGCAGTCACAGTCCATCTTCTGTGGCAGTTTCTGAAACAAACTGCTGGACAGACGGCCAAATGGACTGAAGCAAAACATTCATTAGCATCCGATTTACTCATTCACGTGGCTGGACAGTACTGCACACCCTATAATCATTCCTTTTGGTCCCTGATGAATAAAGGTAAAGGATTTTTCCCCCTGACCCACTTTATTTCACATCTAATAGATAGATGTCCTGGTAATGAATATGCCCTAATTACTTAGATCTGGGTTCTTCTTGTGTAGCAAGAGGAGAGAAAAATAGATATTTTTTCCCCTTAGTTGTAAGGTGACACTTAGGGAAACAAACTGTTGGCAACTTTGAGTAATGCAAACTGTTTCTGTGAGGGGGACCTTGGTAGTCTCTAGAAAATTTTATGGTAATGGGATTAAAATCCAGCAAATTTATACTCTTCAACCAGCATTTTAACTTCCAGGAGTTCATCCGAAGGATGAATTATGTATATACGTAAAAATTTAACCACAAACATGTTCATGGCAGTGTTATTTTTAATAGAGAAAAATGGAAGAAAAACTAAATGTCTACTAAGTTCACTTCCATTACTTTGCCAACAAAAGTCTATAGTCAAAGCTATGGTGTTTCCAGTACTCCTGTATGGGTGTGAGAATTGGACTATAAAGAAAGCTGAGTGCGGAGTAGGAAATGGCAACCCACTCCAGTATTCTTGCCTGGGGAATCCCATGGACCGAGGAGTCTGGTGGGCTACAGTCCATGGGGTCACAAAGAGTCTAATACAACTTAGTGTCTGAGCGCACACACACACACACATACATATATTTGAAAACAACTTAAAAAATTAGAATTTGTGTATTTAAGCCATCTTGTTATTTCTCCCTTCATTATTGGTATGAGTTTAGCTAGGGCACAGTCATATCCAGGAAAATGAATCAGCTCAAAGGAGGAAAAATGATATAGTTGAGGATTTTTTCAAGTTTAAGATTATTGTTTGCTTCTTCAGAAAATAAAATCAAGCGAAAAACAACAAAATCCCTAAGCTTGTACAAACAACAATAAAAAAAACTAACATTGTGTAAAAAAAAAAAAAAAAGAAAGCTGAGTGCTAAAGAATTGATGATTTTGAACTGCGGTGCAGGAAAAGACTATTGAGAGTCCCTTGGACTGCAAGATAATCAAACCAGTCAATCCTAAAGGAAATCAACCCTGAATATTCTTTTGAAAGACTGATGTTAAAACCCCAATAATTTGGCCAACTGATGCAAAGAACTGACTCACTAGAAAAGACCCTTGTGCTGGGAAAGTTTGAAGGCAGGAGAAAGGAATGACAGAGGATTAGATGATCAGATGACATCATCAACTCAAAGGACATGAATTTGAGCAGACTCTGGAAGATGGTGGAGGACAGAGTAGCGATTGAACAAATAAAAAAAGTCATGTAGTCCATGGGGGTCACATGGCTGAATGATTGAACAAACAAAAATTTAAGTACAAACATGTTTGCGGCAGTGTTATTTTTAATATGGAGAAGTGGAGGAAAAACTAAATGTCTACTAAGTTCACTTATTCTTTTAAAAATATATATTAAGCCATTGCTCTGATCCATTCACTATTCTAGTTGCTAAACAATGATAACTGGATCAAATAATAATGATATTTCATGGAAAGCTATGCAGCTGTCAACAATAGTATAGGATAACAATCATATGACAAGATGCAGACAATGTATTCACAAAAAAGTAAATCATACACAGGGATGTGCCTTTGGATGTTTATATTTTTCAAATATACTATAATGCATGCGTGTGTACATGCATGCCAAGTTGCTTTGGTTGTGTTTGACTCTTTGCGACCCTATGGACCATATCCTTCCATGCTCCTCTGTCCATGGGACTTTCCAGGCAAGAATACTTCACTGGGTTGCCATTCCCTCCTCCAGGAGATCTTCCAGGTCCAGGGATTGAACTTGCATCTCTTGAGTCTCCTGCATTGGCAGGCAAGTTCTTTACCTCTAGCACTACCAGGGAAGCCCTAGTGAATGCATTTAAGTTTTCTATTAAGAGAAACAAAATAATAGACTTTATTTCCATACAGCTCACGAACAAATCTGTCAATCTAAACAATCAGGTGTATGTCAGTTGATGATGATGGGTCTTCTAAAGGAAAGGACTGCTTCAAGAAATATTTGTTGAGCTCCTACTGTGATCTGCTTTGTGCAGGGTACAGGGAAGCAATGGTGTTACCTTCCAGGAGCTTTAGGCATGGCCAGTCACTCAGAGATGAGGGTGCTTGCTGACTGCTTTAGACTCTAAAGATTTATCCAGAGACACCATCACATGCCTGGTCTCTAAGGCAAAGGGTGGCATACTGCCCCGCCCCCTTTCACCAAAAGCGTCTGACTGTCCTGGTATCACACGATTACCCGGGGACATCTTTTCTGTTTTCCTTCCCTCTACTTGGATTTGATTGCATGGTTGTAAACGTTTCTGTGCTGTGGAGTTGTTTCAAACTATGCTTTTCCCAAGGTTCCAGCTGGATAACTTTGGTTGCCGTGAAGGTCACTCTTAGAAGAGCCCTGGAGGATGTTGACAGCATCTTTTGGTGGTAGTAAAAGGGAGCTAGTAATGGGCTAAGGAAAAGAAAAGAGCCCAGGCTTGGTCTTTGAGGGGCTGGCAATCACAAGTTAAGAATCAAGCTCTAGGTCATTCAGTCTGTGTTCAGATAGGCACCACCAGATACAAAAATGGAAAGGGTCCAAGCAGGGGGAAGCTCGCCAGGGCCTGACTTTGGATGTTTGGGTGATGAGATCCAAGGTCATTCTGCAGCATGTGAGTTTATCTAAAGTTTGCCTTTCTAATGGCTAATATTCCATTGCATATGTGTACCATGTCCTCTTTATCCATTCCCCTGTTGATGGACACTTAGGTTGCTTCCACGTTCTGGCCGTAGTAAATGAACAGTGGGGTAAATGTATCTTTCTGACTTGTGGTTTTCTCTGGGTATATGCCCAGGAGTGGGAGGGGGTGTGTACACCTATAGATGATTCACTTTGTTGTACACCAGAAACTAACACAACTATACTCCAATAAAAGTTTTGTAAAGTAACTATACTCTAATGAAAGTTTAAAAAAACATTTAAAAAAGTGTGCCTTTCTAAAAGGACAAGGGAGATTGGAAACAAGAAGATACCATGGAAGAGCCCAGTTCTACTCATCGCTGCATATGACAATGGAGAGTCACCAGGAAAGTTATATTTAATTAATAATTGAGTTTGTCTGGATTCTTTGATATTTTCTGGGATGTAAATCATCATACAGGGCTTCCCACGTAGCTCAGGTGGTAAAGAATCTGCCTGCAAGGCAGGAGACCTGGTTTGGATCCCTGGGTCTGGAAGATCCCCTGAAGAAGGGATTGGCCACCCACTCCAGTATTCTTGCCTGAAAATCATCCTACAATCAACCTGGCAAAGAAAAAAAAAATCCTTTACTGGGAACTCCAATTGAAGGAGAGTTGATTCTCTGGATTTCATATTGCCCCTTGCAGAACACATCATATTGGGTTTTCCTTGAAACTTTCTATGCTTGTGTGCATGCTAAGTCTCTTCAGTCACATCTGACTCTTTGGGACCCCCATGGACTGTAGCCCACCAGGCTCCTCTGTCCATGGGATTCTCCAGGCAAGAGTACTGGAGTGGGCTGCCATTTCCTCCTCCAGGGGATCTTCCCAAGGTCGAACCTCCATCTTTTGTGTCTCCTGCATTGCCAGGCTGGGTCTGAAGCACTAGCATCACCTGGGAAGCCCTGAGTCTTTCTATAGGTTCCTTGGAAAAATATTGACCTCCAGAGTGCCAGGGGAGTGCCAGTGAATCTCTTCTCATGGAAGAGAGGGCGCTTTCTCTAATTTTGTCACTCTCATCTGCTTTAGGAGGCTTCTGCTTGGCTTTTTTTACACCCTAACCTGCTGAGTGATTGCCGCTAGCCCTCCCTGCCTACAGCCAATAAAACTGACAAATGGGTCTGAGACTTTGGAGTAAAGCAAACAGAAACAAATAAAAGCCAATATTCCAATGTAGGTAGGAAACATAATTAGATTAATCTACAGCGCGGTTCATGAAGAAAGCTAATTAGGAATCAGATGTATAGGTTTTAGAAAGTTTTTATGTGACTTACACTTTCTGTACCTGATGCTTGTAGTAAAGCATGTATGCACATGCGTGTGCACACGCATGCACACACGTGCACACACACACAGGTCTAGCAATTGGGCTCTACTAGGGTCTGTGCTTTTACTTTAGGTTTAAATTTGTCTCCAATTTTGGAAAGCTTGGAGGTATTAAATTATTAAGCTCTGACTGCCATGACTCTAGAGTTGGAAGCTTATTGCATGCAATTAGAGTAACCATTAGGAGGACTTCATTTGTATATAGACAAAATAAGGTATAAAGTTGAGCAATGGCTGATGAATCTGATCAATTGAGACAGTCCCCTGGAATAATTTATGCTGAAGCATAAGTTTTTTCATTAATTAAAGATTTTCAAGAGTTTGAATTTTCTGAATAATTGCTTTACCTGTCTTCTGTGTCTGCATAAATACCACTTCAAGTTACATACAACTTGAAAAGTTCCTCTATAGATTGCATTTTCGCTTACAAATCTGGTAGACGTGTAAAGACCAACTTTTTTTTTTTTTTCATGTGAAAAGTTATCCAAGCCACACAACACACTGATTTACATTTTCAAGTACAGGGCAAGAAACTGAATTTCTGTAATTATTTTCCAGCTCAAACCTACAAAAACTAAAGAAAGAAAAGTCTCCTGACTTTTCAATACTCATCATAGTGTGTAGCATCAAGTCCATACTCTCCACCATTTCTTTTGGCCAGGCTTTGACTTTCCACTGGTTATAATTATCCACTTTCTACTTTGATGCCAGGAAGATGCCAATTCAGGTCATTTCCTTTTTTGCTGCTTTAAAATTGAGATCCTGATTGTGCTCCCTCTAGGGCTGGAAGGTTCTGTCCTGCCAATAATCCTGCAAGCCTAGCCCCATTACTTGATTTTATTCTCTGTAATACCATTGACCTTTCCAGATCTGTGGACATAGTTTGCAACTTGAGTTGTGTGGCCACGCAGTGCCTGCTGCCCTCAACATGCTTCTCCCTCCAGGCTGGCCTCCCTGATACCAGCATTTGTCTGATATGTGCCCCCAGCACATTGCCTGGGCACCCTTCTTGCCTTTCCCTTGGGGGAGGGGGAGGCAATCTTCCTACCCATAAATCTCAGCTCTGCAATTTCATCTTTTATCATCTCATAGTCTGTCCTGTATGAATTTGTCACAAGTGGGAAATGTGTAAATTTTTTTCTCTTGATACCTTTGAAGTTCCTGATAAAGCAACCCAAGATGGCACAATTTTATTCATTCTTACGTCACACTAAAAAAGGTCATATAAAGTAGCCAGCAACAATAGGACTTGCAAGGAAGAAGACCAGACTGGTTGGTTTTGGTGTGAAGTAAGGAGTGGAAGAAAGGCTCAGTGAAATGTGTTACTTAGATGTATCAGCTTTCTAAGGCTGTGATGATGCTGCGTAACAAACAACAGCTAAATTATGGTTGGTTCCGTGAGAATCAGAAATAAACACTGAGTCTTGCTTTATTGATGGCCAGTTGTCCTTAGTGCCTTCACCTGGACCCTTTCACAGTCAGGACCTCAGCTGGGGTAGCTGAGACGTGTGTCTGCTTTGCATGTCTTCCTCTTCAGCAGGGCAGCCAAGGCATACTGTCAAGGTGGAGGCAAAAGAGCCCTAGAGGAAGCCAGAATGTGCATGTCTCTGCTCACATCACATTTGTTGCAGTCCCAGTGGCCAAAGTGAGCCACAAGGCCAAGTCTGTGGTCCATGAAGAAAAGTACTACCAAGGGTATGTGTGCAATAATGGGGCCATGAATACGATCTACGCTAGATAAGGCAAGTGTGAAGGGTGCCTCAGTGGATGTCTTCATCTACCAGCAAGGGGGCTGGGAAGAGGCAGTGATCAGATGCTAAAAGGAATTGTGCAGTCTTTCAACAGGGTTCCCCAAACCAAATCATTTGATTATTTTTCATAGTCTCCCAGAATTACATTTTTCATCATAGACAACAGACATACATAGATTTTGACAGAACTTTCCATTAAGAAGGAAAATCCCTAAATAGTCTTATCTTTATTAAAAAAATATGGTATTCTTAAAATTCAGGCAAATGTTTTCCATTATTGACATAGCACTCTGAAGTTTTGCAAAAATAGCAATAAACGTTTACTCTTAAGAGTTCTGTTAAAAGTAATAGTTGTCTTTTACACCCATTGGTCTTGGGCATTGTTCTGTTTAGAAATTCAACCCAACTGAGTGAGTTTGACTAAAACCAGCATCGGGTGCCTCCGCATTCTGGCAATCTGTGACCAAGGCCACATTCCATTTGCTACCAACGCGTGACTGGTTCTAAGCCAGTTATGCGTGTGGTTTCAAAGCCTCATCTTCCTTCCAGGAGCTACTCATCTTTCTTCTCCTGTTCTCCCAGCAGCCTCCTGGGGTTTCCTTAAAGTCCCTTAACCTTCCTTTCCTGAATATTCCACCACCATTCCCTTTCTTAGGAAAGTTCCACTTTCTTCAAGGCAAGGTATTTTGTCCAGAATGTTACTTCACCGTTTTCTCACTCCAGTATTTTCTAGTCTGTCACCTACTCTCACATTCTGAAAGCTTGTGCTTTTGCTAAGGTGCTAATGAGTAAAATAGCTACCACATGCAGTAACGTTTAAGAGAAGGCTTCTAATGATTTACAATGGCTTAACTTATTTTGGGTTTTATGGTACTACTGAAGAGAAGACTAGTATTTGGGTTGACTAGTATTTACATTTATGTTTCTAATTTTTAAGTATTATGTATTAATTTTAGACAATTAAAAGACCCAGAGGGATCGGGTAGAGAGGGAAGTGGGAGAGGGGATCGGGATGGGGAATACATGTAAATCCATGGCTGATTCATGTCAATGTATGACAAAAACCACTACAATATTGTAAAGTAATTAGCCTCTAGCTAATAAAGATAAATGAAAAAAAAAAGATGAAAAAAACTATAGATAATAAAACCACTCATACTCTATCTTTAAACTAGGGATCAATTACTCAATTTTTTTCTCATTTAAGCCCTCATATGTGTATGTATGTGCATTTGTGATCTTTCAATGTATTAGTAAGTGTTCTCCAGAGAAACAGAACCAATAGGATGGCCTATCTTTCTATCTATCAATCATCTATTTATCTCTTATCTATTTTTTATGGAGAGAGAGAGAAAGAGAAAGATTTTTTTTTTTAGAGGAATTTACACATGTGATTACAGGGACTGGCAAGTCTGAAATCTGTATAGCAGGCCAGCAGGCTGCAAGGTTAGGGAAAGTTGATATTTCTCTCTGGAGTCTGAAATCTGCAGAATTGCTATGTTGTAAGTTTCAAGCAAAATTGCTTCTTTGGGGAAACTCAGTCTTTGCTTTTAAGGTCTTCAACCAACTGGAGTAGGCCCACCCACAGTATGGAGGGTATTCTGCTATAGTCAAAGTCTACTGAGTTAAGTGCTAATTACATCTAAGAACACATTCCCAGCAACACCCGGACTGGTGTTTGATCAACCAGACACCAGAGCCTAGCCAAGCTGACACATGGGATTAACATGACATTCCTCATAATCTGGTTTTACTATTCTAAATAAATGTCAGTAGCCACCCTTGTAAATAGGTCTCTGTTTACATCTTTGATGTGTTCACTAAAATTTACAAAAAAGGGAATTACTAGTTCACTTATCAAAAACACATCTTCTCCTAACCGTGATGTTCCTGGGGCATCTGACATACTTTCTCCCATAGACACGGGTTCCAGCTCATAGGCTTTTCACTCTGTCTCGCTCTCTCTTTAGCCATTCTCTGAAGTCATTGGTGGAAAAGCACTGAATCACGGAACACAGGGCATTCAAGGATGGACAGCCAGAGGCCAACTGTCTGAGAATGAGTTGATACAACATCAATACTTTGATGATAGAGGCTATTTTCAGATTCTGGGGCTTATTTTATAGCCTCGGAGTGCAAAACCTTGGTACCAGCTACTGTGATTTATAGGCATGACTTGACTTGTCCCTCACGACAGTTATTTAGGTAGACACTGTTATTATATTGGGCCTCCCTTGTAGCTCAGACAGTAAAGAATCTGCCTGCAATGCGGGAGACCTGGGTTCAATCCCAGGGAAGATTCCCTGGAGGAGGGCATGGAAATCCCCTCCAGTTTTCTTGCCTGAAGAATCCCCATGGACAGAGGAGCCTGGCAGGCTATAGTCTATGGGGTCGCAAAGAGCTGGACATGACTGAGTGACTAAGCATGCGCTATTACAGGTAGAGAAACCGGAGCGTGAAGAAGAGCAACCTGGCTGTTGGGTGTGAGTTTACTGGTCCAAGCTATAATGTGATGCCATTCTTCTTTCTATTGCCAGAAAGTAGAGAGAAGGTGGTGAAACCAGCTTTGGCTAAACTTCCAGGAGCTGGAAATACCTGAGGTTGAATATTTTTAGTTCATTATGGAGTTACAGATGGATAAGTAAGATGTAGAGTTGTTGTGGCTAAAGAGCCCAGGGGTCTTAGGAAGTGTGCATTCTGATTGTTTGTTACATATTTAGACATCATCTTATTATCTCACTGAGCAAAGACCTAAAGAAGTTTCTAACTGAAAGACCAAAGGAATATAGTTGCCATAATAGAAATTAATAATGGCAAATGCCAAGCTTATGAGTGGGTGTTTGAGTGACTGTGTGTGTGTGCATGCAAGCTATGCCTTTGAAGGAAGATCATGATGGCATGAAGAGGAGATTATAGAATTTATTAGCTTATTATCTCAGGAAGAGACCTTAAAGGTTATCTAATACCTCCCCTTCAATTTCCAGTTGCAGAAAGGGTGCCTGCAGAGACGGAGTGCTCAAGGTCTTCCCGTCAGTTCCACCCACTATTACACTGATATAAAACAGTAAATTTACACTGAGAGTATGAGTTCAGTGAACATATATCTTTGGCTTTTTTCTGGATGGTGTCATTTTAAAATTTACTTTATTGTTGATTCCAAATCTAGTGATGTGTTCTAGACACTCCTATATCAGGATTCAAACTACATCTCTCATACCATATTTCACTCTCAGAAGTGGTATGAAAGTTTCTAGTGAGACTATTTATTGCAACAGCTTTTGGTATGGAAAATATGTTCACCTTAATCATGATTGAATGAGTTTGTTTCCCTGCCAATGTAGAACGAAGAATCATAATTTTCTTTCTCAAGGTATTTTTGCTATTATCATGACACCTTTAATCTTGCTAGCCATGGTTTTTTCTTCTTTCTTCTGTCTTTGCACTTTTTCTACTAGAGAGATTTTGCTGATCTCTATTGAATTGATGGCCAGAAATTGGGTAGATACATCAATGAGTCAGGTAGAGAAATAAAAGCTTTTGAGTTACTACCAAGAGGACCGAGCTACAATGTGAGCATACTTAATTCACATGTGTATAAGGTATTAAATCTAGAAAGAGTCACCTGGTTGATACCTACACAGCTATGAGCTCCTTCCTGACTGTGGCATGCAGGATTCAAATTTACTTTAGAAATCAGCAGTGTGTCAAATCTCCTCTTTCAGCAAAAAGAATCAAACATGAGAAGGCATTTTCCTTGGGGAGAACCACAGTTCTAGTGTCATATCCTTCTAGGAATGTACAGATGTTTATAGTCACTGAACACTTGATTTTGTACTAAGAACTTCTGTCTGACTTCTGCTAACTCCACTTCAGTTCAGTTCAGTTGCTCAGTTGTGTCCGACTCTTTCTGACCTCATGGACTGCAGCATGCCAGGTTTCCCTGTCTATTACCAACTCCTGGAGCTTACTCAAACTCATGTCCATTGAGTCGATGATGCGACTCAACCATCTCATCCTCTGTCATCCCCTTCTCCTCCCACCTTCAATCTTTCCCAGCTCAGGGTCTTTTCAAATGAGTCAGTTCTTTGCGTCAGGTGTTCAAAGTATTGGAGTTTCAGCTTCAGCATCAATCCTTCCAATGAATATTTAGGACTGATTTCCTTTAGGATGGACTGGTTGGATCTCCTTGCTATCCAAGGGACTCTCAAGAGTCTTCTCCAACACCATAGTTCAAAAGCATCAATTCTTTGGCACTCAGCTTTCTTTATAGTCCAACTCTCACATCCATACACGATTACTGGGAAAACCAAAGCTTTGACTAGACAGACCTTTGTTGGCAAAGTAATGGCTCTGCTTTTTAATATGTTGTCTAGGTTGGTCATAACTTTTCTTCCAAGGAGCAAGCATCTTTTAATTTCATGGCTTTGGTCATCATCTGAAGTGATTTTAGAGCCCCTCAAATTAAGTCTGTTACTGTTTCCATTGTCTCCCCATCTATTTGCAGAAAGTGATGGGACCAGATGCCATGATCTTAGTTTTCTGAATGTTGAGTTTTAAGCCAACTTTTTCACTCTCCTCTTTCACTTTCATCAAGAAGCTCTTTAGTTCTTTGCTTTCTGGCATAAGGGTGGTGTCATCTGCATATCTGAGGTTATTGATATTTCTCTTGGCAATCTTGATTCCAGCTTGTGCTTCACCCAGTCCAGCATTTCTCATGATGTACTCTGAAAATAAGTTAAATAAGCAGGCTGACAATATGCAGCCTTGATGTACTCCTTCCCCAATTTGGGACCAGTCTGTTGTTCCATGTCCAGTTCTAACTGTTGCTTCTTGACCTGCATACAGATTTTTCAGGAGGCAGGTGAGCTGGTCTGGTATTCCCATCTCTTGAAGAATTTTCCACAGTTTGTTGTGATCTACACAATCAAAGGCTTTGGCATAGTCAATAAAATAGATGTTTTTCTGGAACTCTCTCGCTTTTTTGATGACCCAGCAGATGTTGGCAATTTGATCTCTGGTTCCTCTGCCTTTTCTAAAACCAGCTTAAACATCTGGAAGTTCACCATTCATGTACTGTTGAATCCTGGCTTGGAGAATTTTGAGCATTACTTTGCTGGACTGTGAGATGAGTGCAATTGTGCAATAGTTTGAACATTCTTTGGCATTGCCCTTCTTTGGAATTGGAATGAAAACTGACATTTTCCAGACTTGTGGCCACTGCTGAGTTTTCCAAATTTGCTGGCAGACTGAAGGCAGCACTTTCACAGCATCATCTTTTAGGATTTGAAACAGCTCAACTGGAGTTCCATAACCTTCACTAGCTTTGTTTGTAGTGATGCTTCCTAAGGCCCACTTGGCTCTGCATTCACTGTGTGGTGCTGGAGCAACTTTGAGGAGATACCCCTTGTCCAGGGGCAAAGGAGAAGGCCCAGCAAGATGGTAGGAGGAGTGAAATTGCGTTTAGAATCAAACCCCATAGCCGCCAGAGACGCTCAGAGGGCTCAGACAAACCTTGTGTGCACCAAGACCCAGAGGTCCCACAGAGACTGAGCCAGAACTGTGTTTGAGTGTCTCCTGTGGAGGTCTGGGTCAGCAGTGGCCTGCTGCTGGGGCAGGGGCTCTGGGTGCAGCAGACCTGTGTATGGTATAAGCCCTCTTGGAGGAGGTCGCCATTAACCCCACCATAGAGCCGGCAGAACTTAGAGAGGACTGGGGAAACAGACTCTTGGAGGGCACAAACAAAACCTTGTGCACACCAGGACCCAGGAGAAGGGAGCAGTGGCCCCAAAAGAGACTGACCCAGACTTGCCCGTGAGTTTCCAGGAGTCTCTGGCGGAGGCGTGGGTCAGCAGTTGCCTGCTGCAGGGTTGGGGGCCCTGAGTGTGGCAGTGTGTGCACAGGACGTTTTGAAGGAGGACACCATTATCTTCATTACCTCCATCATAGTTTGGCCTCAGGTCAAATAACAGGGAGGGGACACAGCCCCACCCATCAACAGAAAATTGGATTAAAGATTTACTGAGCATGGCCCTACCCATCAGAACAAGACCCAGTTTCCCCCTCAGTCAGTCTCTTCCTTCAGGAAGCTTCCATAAGCCCTCTTATCCTTCCAGTCGTGTCCGACTCTTTGCGACCCCCATGGACGGTAGCCTACCAGGATCCACAGTCCATGGGATTTTTCAGGCAAGAATACTGGAGTGGGCTGCCATTTCCTTCTCCAGGGTATCTTCCCAATGCAAGGATCGAACCCAGGCGTCCTGCATTGCAGACAGACACTTTACCGTCTGAGCCACTAAGGAAGCCCCATCAAAGGGCAGACAGGCTGAAAACCACAATCACAGAAAACTAACCAATCTGATCGCATGGCTACAGCCTTGTCTAACTCAGTGAAACCATGAGCCATGCCATGTAGGGCCATCCAAGATGGACGGGTCATGGTGGAGAGTCCTGACAAAACATGGTCCACTGGAGAAGTGAATGGCAAACCACTTCAGTATTCTTGCCTTGAGAACCCCATGAACGCCACTTATGGATAGACAAACTGAGCCCCAAGATGACTGTCAGGGATGTCATGAGCTCCAAGGTAGGCTGGGGCGGCCAACAGCAGGACTACAGCACCTCATCTTCAGATTCCCTCTCTTGTCCTGTTTCCTAGAAAAAAAAGATCATTGTCCATGTAGAACAGGAGGGCCAGAGGAGAGGTTGGCTGCTGCAGGAAGTGGTCGGCATAGCTTGCCTGGGATGAATGCGGCCACTGAGGGAATCCGTCACTACTATATTGAGCTCTTTCTTCATTAGAGCTAAGCCCATGCCAGGCGGTGCTCTTCCAATAACATGGTCTCCGGGTTGGAGAATAGGATTTCCTATAAGAGGGAGAGATTTGTAATCAAGGAAATCATTTATCTTTCTTCTGCCCTAGAAACCCTGTGCCGTTTAGTTACAGGACTGGTAGTTTATCTTGGGCAGTTCTCATTCCTTCTTCACAGAACAGCTTAATCCGGGATCATTTTCACAACTTCCAGGCTGTGGCAGGCTCTTGAGATTTTGCACAACGGGCTTAAGCTTACTATGTGAATGAAATTTCTTGGCTGATGCCCTATTAATGAGACCCAGTGGCGTCAGGCTTCTAAACCACTAAAGGTAATCATCACATTTCTCTTGTTCCTATAAGAACAGTCAGCTAATCCTGCCCGCTGTAAATTAAGCAGGCAGGGAAGATCATATATCTTATCACATGGAAGGGAAACTATAACATGGACTGCAATGGCGGAAGCGGAGAGCAAAGGGTAGAGGTTACCATTTCACGGGGGAGGTGGGATGCTTGGAGGATGAGGCAGACCATTGCCCCAGTGCTGTTCCTCTTATCAGAATGATCTTTCTATCGATGATCGATGGGAGGATGAATGAGATCAAGTCAAAAAGCAGAACCTTAGGTGAGTCAGTTTGCAGCTCTGATGTCACCCAGCTGGTCATAAATGGTGTCATCTGATGCAATGGAGAGCGCAGACCGTGGACATGAATGGACCTATGAAAAACCAGCTTTAGCGTTAAAAAAGCAATCGAGAACAACTGTATTTAGTGAAAACTGCTCCGATAGAGCAAACATTTATGCAAAACAAAACAAAAACACCCACATTCTGTCTTGATATTTAGTGGCACCTGTAATGATAGAGAAATGATGTCCTCAACAGTCAACAGTCCTGGTTTTTATTGACTAATCTGCCCTCTTGGTGTCCTGATGTTGAATAAGTCTTCTGACTTCTCAGAGCCTCCATCTTTTCAGCTGAAATGTGGGAACAATTAAACAAGATAAGTGCATGGAAATCACTTTGTGCACTTTTTTTCCTCGTCCATAGAAGCTCTTAAATACCTAGCTTACCGGGCTCTTAGGGGGATTGAATGAACTGCTATATATTAAAGTGTTTTACAAATGTAAATCTGCACACATATGTAAACCATTAATGTTGCTGCCTCCTCTTTGTATGTGTGTGCTCATGCGCAGGTGTGTGCATACATATGCATGAGGGAGGCAGTTCGCACGGCTGTGTGTATTTGTCTACTTCATTTCTGCTTCTATGTGGGAGCGCTTAATGCAACGTGAAAAAGCAAGCAATGCCATATCTAATATTTTTAAATAATCAATTCCATTTAAACCACAGAGTCGCAGGAGAATTACATCAGCCTCCCGGAGGCTGCAACGTGGCTCTGGGTGAGATTGGATCTGCCACTCTCAACCTCCAAGCTGAGTGAATGTTCGCGTGTGTTTTAATGGGTTTCCATGGTGGGGTTGACCTTTCCAGTACATAGGTGAGCTGACTTGAGTTCCTGGATCTGAAACCTTCTGAGGCACGCATGGCCCGGAGGGTAAAAGGTATTTTCTAATCAATAACACTTCAAGTCAGTGAAAACCTACATAAGCTCAATTTTGCAAAATCTTATAACACTTTGTGACAAAGTCATTTATGAATGTTCTTTAGCATTTAAAAGGCTCTTTGTATACTCTGTCAGAATTCCAAGCAATGAATTTTGCTTGAGTTTTAAAGGGGAGAAAAGTCTTCCATTTAATTTTTAAAGGAGTGCATGAATACATTTCATTCGGCTTTACTTGGCAACATCTGTTGTTTATTTCAGAGTTGGAATCATGAAATGTTAGATCCACCCAGGGCCTCAGAGGCTTTTTGAGCCCAGTGGTTTTTGAACTGGGCCTTGCAGAGCCCTCGGCATCTATGGAGGTGCCTCTGGGGTCCCCAGAGTGGGGGACAGAACTGTTTACTGATTGGCAGGGCTCCAAGAACCCCAGCCCCTTCAACCAAGGCAGCATCATTTTTAAATGATTCACAAATTATGGCTCATTATATAATTTTATTTTAAAATCTTTGTTTCATTTAGAAAGTTGGAAAACCACCAATTTACTCTAAATCTTTCATTTCACAATTAAGGACTCAAGACTTCAAGAGAGGTATTTTTTTAAGATCACACATTTACTAGATAGATGGGTAGAGTCCAAGCCTAGTGAATTTAATTCAGGACTCTCTCAGCTAGGTGAGAGAAAGAATTGGGGGAAGATGAAACGTTGCTTTTCTTTCTTTTAAGGGTAGAGAAAGTCCTGATGGACGGATGCTTCTACATGCTGTAATGATTCACTCATTTATTCATTCATCTGGCAAACGTCTGTGGTCCCAGAGGGTCTTAGGAAATAAGAAAACCCTGATTCTGATTTTGAGGAACCGGTAGTGTCAAGAGACAATTATAAAACAGTTTCTTATTATGTACATGACAAGGAGCTGATCAATACTGCCGATCAACACTCGCAACATACTTCAAGATCAACACTAAGTTTAAGGGCGTTTAAATGTTGAGACATTTTGCTACCACGAGGCAGTCATTCACCTTCGGCATCTTGCTCTCCCCAAGGAGAGAATAGTCCTTGACAAGTTTAGGGGCTGGAAAGGGAGACTGATGGGGCTGCAGTCCAGCGGGGAAGGAAGGGAGTGGCCTCAGGGGAAGTGAAGGGCAGGGGTAGGACAGATCTCATGTCACTTTGTAAGACTCAGTGAGGTGTCTTGATCTAATTTTATAAACCACAGAGAACAATTGAAAGGTCATGAACAAGGGAGTGATACGGTTTCTCTTTTAAAATAAGATCTGTTTAGCTGCTTGTATGGAGGACACATCATGGCCGCAGTGGAAACTGTGGTTGGCGATGTTTAGTCTCTAAGTTGTGTCCAACTCTTTCGCAACTGCATGGACTGTAGCCCGCCAGGCTCTGCTGTCCATGGGACTTTCCAGGCAAGGATACTGGAGTGGGTTGCCATTTCCTTCTCCAGGGGATTTCTCGACCCAGGGACTGAACCTGTGTCTCCTGCATTACAGGTGGATTCTTTACTGCTGAGTCACCGGGGACCCCCACAGAGGAACTAGGACCTAGGAAAGTGGATCTTACAATAGAGAAGGTAAGGAGCCGCCTGGTGTATGCAGTAGTTGGGTGTAAGTTAGGGAAGATAGACAGACGCAGGATAAAATTTGAAATAAAAGCAGTAAGACTCGATAATTATTAAATATGCAAAGGAAGGAATCAAAGGTAGATTGGAGTTGCTTGGTTAGAGCAACTGGGTGATTCGTTGCATCTTGAGACTTGGCAAATACTTGGGGAAATACTTCAGGGTTGATTTCCTTTAGAGTTGACTGGTTTGATCTCCTTGCAGTCCAAGGGACTCTCAAGAGTCTTCTCCAGCACCACACTTTGAAAGCACGATAATGGGTACAATAATTCAAAGAAGCAATAAGAAAGAACTATCATTTTTGAAGGAGCATTGAATGAGTCCATAGTTTGCTAGCTTATGGTGTATAGATTTCACCAAGTGTTAGGAAATTCAATAGAACTTATATATACAGATTTCACTCTATATTCTTTCTCTTCAGTCATAAGTAGTTTTAGCTTTAGTATACATGAATTTTGAGATGGGATTTGCTGATGAAAGTAATTTGAAAACAAAGCAATCAGGTGCTATATGTTTCAGAAGAATACTAGAACAGCTGAAAGTATGTACAAGTGGAGGATGTTGCAACACACCCTGGAATTAGCAAAAGGAAGCTGGAGGTGGAGGATGGGAGGATGACCCTGCAGCTGTAGGTAGGAGGAAGAAACTGGTAGATGTGGATGAACTATTGACTTGATTTGGGTTGAGACCTCTGTTCCGTGATGACGTTCAATGTCATGGAGTCAAAAGTACCAGTTCTGGGTAGCTTCAATAAAAGTAACTTTGCTACATGGGCCAAGTCATTCACTGACATTTCTCCAAGGAAGAACTTGACAAGATAGGGCTGAACAAAACTGAAGTGCTCAGCAAGAAGCGATGCTCAGAGGAAGTGAATGGCAGAGAACAGACTCATGTCACTTTGTAGTCAGGAGTGCTTGTATCAAATTAAACAAGAAAATTGGAAGGTGATGAAAAAGGAGTGAACCTCTTTAAAATGTTGTTTAATGAAATTGTATAGGCACATCATGGGAGTAAACGTGTGGGATTTTTTAAAAGTGTGTCAAATAGAACTGCATGATGACCCAGGCATCCTGTCCATGGGACTTTCCACAAGGAAAGGGCCAGGATCTGACAGGAGAA
Organism: Odocoileus virginianus; assembly: GCF_023699985.2. Classification (NCBI taxonomy): domain Eukaryota; kingdom Metazoa; phylum Chordata; class Mammalia; order Artiodactyla; family Cervidae; genus Odocoileus; species Odocoileus virginianus. Next base: position 31,122,910 of record NC_069681.1, on the reverse strand, counting down.
CCTGTGTTCCCATTAGTGATTCATCGCTAGCACCGGGACCCATAAATAGCCAAGGAAATGGATACAACTAGAGATGCCCCTGTGTATGCAGTATGGTAAGTTGGATGATAGAAGACGTAGGATAAATATAAACATGTGAATATTATATCAAGGGAATTAAAAGGAATTATCTTTTGAGCAACTGGTGTTGTTGCATGGATGGAAAACTTGGAGCTCATTATTTCTTAGAGTGACGGTGAGTCCGAGAAGGATCTAAGAGCTCGACCCATTAACAGTAATTACTAATCAAAAGCATAAAATATATGGGACTTATGAGATAGAGTAGGGTTAACGTTTATACCAGTTATGAAAATCATGAAATATATACTCGATTTCATCTATATTCTCTCTTGTGGTTTACTTTGAGAACATGAGGTGGGATTGCTGTTCAAAGTAAATTTGAAACACATGTATATTATTAGAGAAACAGATAACAGCTAGGTAGGTAATGAACAAGTGCTGGGGCTGTTGCAGACACGACCCGAATAGGAAGGGTGGAGGGGAGGTGGGAGGATGCCGCACTGTGGTATGGGAATACATGTAGATTGGATTCAATTTGAATGTTGGGTAGACTCTGTACGTCTCCATCCCTACCTACCCTCTCAATTTTTCTATCTCAGGCATCCAAATGACTTTTGTACTTGAGACTATATTAGAATACAGGAAATAGAAGAAATAGCTCTGGATATCCAAATTCAGTCAGGCATTGGAAGTTTGGGTGGAGTGTTAGGGAAAAATATCCATGCCAGCATAAGTTATCCAGAGTAAGAGCCAAATGGGCAGAAAATATACTATTAGAGTTATCAAAGACTGAAACGTTTCTAGGAAATAAAGACTGACGCACCTAAAAAGAAGTTCTAGGCAACTGATGTTCAGTCGCTCAGTCATGTCCAACTCTTTGCAACCCCAGCGACAGCATGCCAGGCTCCCCTGTCTTTAAGAGTTTGCTCAGATTCGTGTCCACTGAGTATGGTGATGCTAAGTCATCATCTCATCCTCTGACGCCCCTGTATTTAAGAAACGTTCAGTTAATAGAATGCATGTGCTCACTGCTATAGTTTGCACAGAGCGTATTGTGGTGATCAAACCCAGCAGGCTCTCCGTCCCCATGGATGCTGGGGATGTTGATTAAATCAACTGATACACACATGTTATGTACACATTGTAACTTGTGATAATGTTATGATGGATCAAAATAGAGGACCAAGAGGAAATACTTTGGGGATCGGTTTCAGATTGGAGGATTCAGGGGAGAAGGGCCGTTTGAGATAAGAACTGCCACATTTGGGCTTCTGTGTGGGATGTGCTTATGCCTCCTTACAGCTACGCGCGTGGAGTGTGTGAGGATATAGAAGAAGGGGATCAGATAGCTCCTTCCTTTGGCCTCTCATGTCATCAACCTACCACTGTGTCAGCTCTGGAATCATCTCCAAGGAAATCCCTCTGTTGGAGGCACACAAACAGAGCTTGTTGGGGGCTGCACCCCACAGACCTTCAAGGCTGGGCTTACTCAGCTTCAGGACCATAGAGCTGGGAGTCAGCAGCGGAGACATCAGTGGTCTCATGGATGGGGAAGCTTACATGTCTGACGCAAGGTCCTGGAGTGGCACCCCACCATGTGTGGTGGATAGCGGGGGGCAGCACAGGGAGGAGGTCTTCAGTCCAGGGAGGAAGGGGAGGTTACCAGTTAGAGGGGCACTGATGTCAGGTGGGCTCATCAGTTACCTGGGAAACCAGGAGAGGGTCCCCCTCACTGCCCCTTTGATAAGATATCATGGACGTGCTGTGATCTAAAGATTAGGGCAGTCATTAACTGGGGCAAGGGGCAAGTATGTAGGAAGGTCAGTCATGGGAGTGGGGTGTAGTGAGGCAGGCCCTGGTGGGGCAGGGATTATGCAGAGAGCAAGAGAACAGCCATCATGAGTGTACAGACCCTATAAGCTCCTGGCACACAGCAGTGATTAGTGAGGATGACCGAGGATGTATTGGGCTGGCCGTAAGATGCTATGGAAAAACCCAAACAAACATTTTGGCCAACCCAGTAAACAAGCCAATGAGTGAATGAATGGCTAGTCTTCAAGGAACTGATGTTTGAACAAGCCCGGTGGCCTGGAAGGGGAGCCAGGACCCGGGGTTGGGGTAACCCTCTTCCAAGCACACGTTAGCACCTAATAACACACTATCAACACAACCCCTCTTACTAATTTACCAGATCGTCTCGTTTTCACGTGCAGAAATCAGAAAGAGACCTGCTGAGGTTCCCTCGTGGCCACTAGCCCACAGTACCACAACCAGCTACCAGGAATATCACCTGGTCGTGACAATCAGCAGGGTCTCTCCAGTTTGTTACTGTCTACTGGCTGGTAACTTTAAACGCTTTCTGAATTCCCTCATGCCAAGTTTTGCATATCTGTAAAGTTAGCATGCGTTTTTTTGTTTTGTTTTTCCTAAATCACAATGGAGAAAAGTCATGTAGATTCAGCTGTTACTTGGGAGTAATATGATTTTCTTGTTTAACATACTGGCCCTTTCCAGCACTTCCAATAGAGGCAATTTTTCAATGAAAACATAATTTTCCAATATGTTTGTTCAGAATAGGCTGAGACAAGTATTCCTGTGAGGTGCACAAACTTCTATATTTTCATATTCTTAAAAACTCTCTGGCCTCCTTATCCCCCCCAGCAGGAATTCCTTTTCCTCTGAGTTTTCAGATATTGCTAGCATGCTTTATTTACCTTTTTTTTTTTTTCCCATAATGACTTTAGTGTGTGAGTCATGCATCAAACTTAATCGGGGTTGGGGGGGGGTGCAGAAAATGGGCCCAAACTGAAAAACACACAGGAACGGAATGATCTGACCTCACTAATGATGAGGAGGAGTTCAGGGCAGGTGTCTTCCTGTCGTTAACGGCAACCCTCCCGAGAACCTGAGTGCGCTGCCAGTTGCAATGTGTTTCTACTCAAAAGATAGTTGATGTAAAGTGAAAACACCCCAAGCACAGCTCAGCACTCGTGCTAGCATTTATTCTGTTGGCTGTTTATAATCACCTCCATGTCGAGATAGTGAATGTTGTGTTTGATGCTGGGGTAGGCGGTTTAACTGGCCTCTGTAGAGTTTCAGCTAGCAGGGGAGGAGGAAGGCAAATCCAGGGCTGAGCAGCAATACTCATCTGGATGGAATTCTGAGTATTCTCTTTCCTGGGATCAAAGCAACTCTGGCTTGGAAATTAAAACACACCCGCATGTACATAGACACGTAAACACAAAAACAAACATCTCATAAAAGAAGAAGGTCTGATAATGGAAGCCAGCGGAATTCCTTTAATAGAGGATGAAAAAGCCTGCAATGAGAAAGATCAATCTTTCCCCCAGGTCAGCTATTTTTGTGGTACTAATAGTCAGGAGAAAAGCCCAGGTCCCCATGAGCGGGGACATTTCACCCAAATGACCTTTGAATATCGTGATGGTGGTTGCCCCACTGAGTCTGGACTGTGGGTCTCCGGGGACTGCCCAGGGAAAACCCAGAGCAGCTCTCAGGGCACATCTCATCTGTCGTATGTTCAGCATCTGACACACGGATCACGTCCTCCGCTTTGGCATCCCTTCTTCGCTCCGCTTCCAGGAACACACATGACCTCTCTTCCTCCGTCTTCTCTGTTGATGCTTCTATATCTTCCTTATCTTGAAGTTTGGGAGTGGCTCAGTTTTCAGTCCTTGGGTCTCTGCCCACTGTGTGGGCTCATTCTTTTGGTGAACATACTCTGTGACATGGATTTAAGGAACCCATATGGTAGAACTCCCCTGATTTTTCTGTCCAGTCGGGGAATTTATGACTCATGGGACTAACTGCCCATTCACCATCTCCATTTATCTAGTAGGGGTTCAAACTTCGGCTCTAATCTAAACTAAACTTTTGACCTTCCTTCTCTCCTTTCTACCCAGCCCCATCCACTCAGTCGCTCAGACCAGAAACCCAGTGTTGTTATTAAGTGCTCCTTTTTTTTTTTTTTAATACCCCATGTCTAATTTGTCAGCAAATCCTATTCACTCTACATTAGAAATACACCCACAATCTAACTGTTTTTTAAAACGTTACTCCTGGTATCTGGTCTATGCCACCATTACCCCTGAAAGAAAAGAAAGTGAAAGTGAAGTCGCTCAGTCGTGTCCGACTCTTCGCGACCCCATGGACAGTAACCTGCACCAGGCTCCTCCGTCCATGGGGTTTTCAGGCAAGAGTTCTGGAGTGGGTTGCCATTTCCTTCTCCAGGGAATCTTCCCGACCCAGGGATCGAACCCAGGTCTCCCACGTGTAGACAGACGCTTTACCTTCTGAGCCCCAAGGGAAGTACCGTGACCCCTAGACGGGGTTATTACAACAGCTTTCTTACTGCCCTCTCTTCAGCCACGTTTACTTACACTAGACTGTCTTGAACATATTCTCAGAATGGTGTTTTTATAAAACACAGTCTGACTGTGACTATCGTCTGCTCAAAAGCCTCCTATGGCTTTCCTATTTCTCCCAGTAAAAACCAAAGTCCCTTCAGAGTCCTGTACAGCCAGAGAGAGGCCCTCAGTGACTCTCTGATTTCCTTGCTGATTACTATGCCCTCCCCCTCCCGGCAAAGCCACAGTGACCTCCCCACCCTCCTTTGATAAACCAAGGCTGCCCCAGCTCATGGACTTTGTATCTGTCCTTTGAGCAATCAGGAACAGTCCCAGACTTTAGGTCTTCCCTCGAGGTTATCGTCCTCTGGTTCCCCTCCCCGATCACTCTCTGTAAAACGAAAATACATCAAATTCTCATGAAGGAAACAGCTTTAAGACTTCCCTGGTGGTCCAGTGGCTAAGACTCCAAGCTCCCAGTGCAGGGGGTCCAAGTTCGATCCTTGGTCTGGGAACTAGATCCCACATGCTGCAATGAAGATCGAATATCCTGTGTGTAGCAGCTAAGATCTGCAACAGAAATAAACAAATATTTTAAAAAGTATTTATTTAAAGAAAAGAAACAGCTTCATTGCCTTCTTTCCTGCTTTTTCCTGCCATGGCAAGCATCACCAGTGCGCAGTCTCTCTTTCTGTCTCCCCACCACTGTACTTAAGTTCTACTCTATTCTTTAGTAGCTAGAAGTGCATCTGGGACATATTTTAGATGCTCAATAAATATATTTTAAATAACCCTGTTGGATGTGTTTAATATTAATATGATTGTTCATGTGCCCTGTTATTTTGGAAAGAAACCTTAAGACTTAGTTTCCCACTAAAAAAAAAAAGCTGCTAATACTATTGGTACTTACATGATTTGGAATTAACTTGAAGATTAAATTTTAGAGTGAATTAAAACACTTAGCAGGGCTTCCCTGGTGACTCAGATAGTAAAGGATCTGCCTACAATGCAAGAGACCTAGGTTTGAGCCTTTGGTTGGGAAGATTCCCTGGAGAAGGGAATGACTACCTACTCCAGCTTTCTTGCCTGGGAAATCCCATGGACAGAGAAGCTTGGGGTCACAAAGGGTTGGACACCACTGAGCGACTGACACTTTCACACTTTTTTCACTTTTCAAAACACTTAGCATGATCCCAGGTACAGAATAAGATCTCAGTGTTCATGATGATTGCAATGGTGAAGATTGTTGTTATTGAGATGTTGTTATATCAACCCCCATCTGCAAGAAAATACTGGGCATGTATTCTACTCACAAAGGGCTGACAGAGGAGACGTATGTATGCTGTATAAGGATTTCCAATATAAAGTAGAGAGTAAGTGCTTTAGAGAGGTTGATAAAGTATTCATGAAATCTAGGCAGAGTTTTCCTGGGACTTCTGAGTCAAAGTCTATATAGTTAAAATCACTGTTCTGACTTGCATTAGCTCTTTGAACATGAATTGGACCTTATAATTAATAGACTAGGAATCATGATGATGATGAAGATAATTCTTTCATAGCATTGTCAAGAAGATTAAATGAGATAGGAAATGCAAGATGTTTACTAAAGGACTGACTCATTCCACAGCCCCAAACAGAATCTTAAAGCAGCCAAAGAAATTTATGTGTATAGAGGAAATCCTCTGGGGACTATTTTCCTTAATTTTTTTTTTTTAATGTGATGTAAAGGGCTTGCTATATTTTTAAAAAGAGAGGAAGAGGAGGAATATGTAAGTGATAGTGGCTTAAAAAACTGAGTTAAATTTTTGAACTTTGGCTGAGCTTAGCTTTTTTAAGCAACCACACTGTTGTCTGGGTTTCCCTGGCGGCTCAGCAGGGAAAGAATCCACCCGCAATGCGGGAGACCTGGGTTCAATCCCTGGGTTGGGAAGATCCCCTGGAGAAGGGAACAGCTGGAGAATTCTATGGACTGTATAGTCCATGTGGTCACAAAGAGTCGGACACGACTGAGCGACTTTCACTTTCACGACACTGCTGTCTGTCTTCTCCACAGGCTACCAAGGCTGCTTTTTGTATACAGTTTTGGTGACTGGGTTAATACACTGGGTTGAAAAAAAATAAACCCAAGCTTTTCATCTATAAAATGGTCTGACTGTTAATATCCTTTAGCCGCTAAGGGGAAAATTCCTAAGGACGTGGACTGCGAAAAATAGGTCAGAATTGCCTAGATTTGAGGAAGAATTAAAAATTGGGCTCCTTAATCTGCTATAAACCTGTCACTGCTCCATCAGCCTCTGAAACAACTCAAGTGCTCTCTTTCCTGACTGTTAACACTAAGCCCATCAGAGACCATCCTCATCCCTGTTCAAAAAAAAAAAAAAAAAAAAAATCACAGGCTTCATAATCTGGTAACTTTAACTAAGTGTTTTAAATTTTTTTTTTTTAATGTGGACCATTTTTAAAGTCTCTACTGAAGTTTTTACAATATTGTCTCTGTCTTTTGGCCATGAGGCATGTCGGATCTTAGCTCCCTGACCAGGGATTGAACCCACACCTCCTGCTTTGGAAGGCAGAGTCTTAGCCATTGGACTGTCAGGGATGCCTGTGAACTGAGTCTCACTGGGGTCCATTGAGGACCCAGAGACATTTTCTCCACCCATGCATCTCTACTTTTGACTAAACTGTGGCTTGTTTTTGATTTCTAGATTATTAGTCTCCCATCAAGGATGGTAAAATAGACACCTACCTTATAAGTACTATTTCCTCTTCATATGAGATTATGCTAGACAATTGTTTTAAATGTTAACATTTCTTTTATCCCATATTTTTTGGGTGGGTGCATAAGTATTTTACAAAATGTATGGCATTGTATTTGGATGCAACTTCTGAACAAAACACATCAAATATGTAGAATTGTTGATAGTAACTGATAAATGATCTTTATCAAAGGATGTATAATACTATTTATTTGGATAACACGTTTTCTCTATTTTTAAGTCACAACCTGGAATCATAATCACTCTTGATTGGACCACCCTGTTCTTTTTCTTAGCAGCTGGCAGCACTTGCCAGTTTGAATTGTTTCTTGCTTGTTTACTATTTAATGTCTCTGGAGCTTCTTTGGAATGTAAGACTCATGAGCAGAAAACCCTCTTTGTCTTGTTCTGGACTCTGATCTCAGCATCAAGAAGAGTTTCTGATACAAAAAAGAAGCTTAATAAATATTTGGTGATTTAAAGTTGATTAAGGGCTTCCCTGATGGCTTAGTGATAGAGAACCCACCTGCCAATGCAGGAGACGCTGGTTCGATCCCTGGGCTGGGAAGAGCCCCTGGAGAAGGGAATGGCAACCCACTCCAGGATTCCTTCCTGGGAAATCCCATAGACAGAGGAGCCTGGCGGGCCACACGCCACAGGGTCAAAAAAGAGTCACACACAATTTAGTGGCTAGGAAACAGCAACAAAGATGGTTGAACTCAGCTTTAAAGATTAGAACTCTGTCAATGCATCACTGGGTAACTTATGACCTTGGGGGAACATTTTGACTGCCGTCTTAGCACGTGGATCTTTTCAAGTTCAGGAGAAGATGGAATGAGATCAGTTCATGGGACTGCCTGACCAGGGTCAGCAGTGTTCTAGCTGATTTCTGGGACAACATCTAGGAAGGAGGCTGAACCTGGATGAGGTAACTGACTGCTTCTGTTTCCCTGCCAAAGTTACAGCAGGAGAATTAATTTATGCTGACAGTTTGTTTGAGCTGTGTGTGCTTTTGTGTCCATTATTATTTGCTTCATAGTAAGAATAGTGGGTGGAGGAAGAGTGTTGCTCATTTTTAAGCACCCAAATATCCCTCCAACCTACCTCAACCACATTTGGTCTTAAATCATTGAAAGGCTTTTCATAAATTTTAAATTTGTAACCTACAAATAGTCAACTGAAAGGAAGTGACAAGGCATTTCTGAAGTGAGATCTGCTTCTAAAGAAGATGGAGAGAGAACAATGAAAATGTATTTATATTAGACTCAGCTTTCCAGAAGCTCACAAAGAAGAGACGGATTATTATGGGAGAATGTGGGGCATGTGGGCTTCCCCACTGGCTCACTGCTAAAGAATCTGCCCTCAGTGCATAAGCCACAGGAGATGTGGGTTCTGTCCCTGGATCGGGAAGATCCCCTGGAAGAGGAAAGAGCAACCCACTCCATTATCCTTGCCTGGAAAATCCTATGGACAGAGGAGCCTGGTGGGCTACAGTCATTACAGTTGCAAAGAGCTGGGCATGACTGAGTGACTGAGCAAGTAGCCTGCCCTGTTAAGAGTGCCTAAGAATCCAGGCTGAAGTCCAGGGCAGCGGAGATCTCTGTTTATCTTACTTGTCTAGGAGCCTCGGAAGTGGCTGATCATTTCACCTCAGATCCGCTCACTTTACAGCTGTTTCTCACTCTTCTCTTCTAACTGGTGGCCCCGTGTACTGACTCAGGCAAAGAAACACAAACTTTGGAGCAGGTACCATGGTCAGAGCAAAGGGTTCTGAACGAGAACCAGCTTTTCCATTCTCAACTCTCCAGACCATCCAGGATGTGTTCACTTTGCTTATCGGCTTGTTTTCAGAGCCTGATTTTCTCACCTGCTAAGTGGTGATGCAACTTGCTATGCGTTTCCCAGACATTTTGTGTATACCATCTCTGTAAGCTTCCCAATAACCCCATGGAATGCATTTGTGCTGTCATCCTGACTAGGATCAATCAGGTGAGGGCGGGCTAGGAGTGAGCTCTAGGCCAAGGGAGTCAGAGACCCTTCTGTAGTTATTTTCCTAGTCATTCAAAGACCAACGTAGGTGTTGCTGTGAAGGGAATTTGCTGATTTAATTAAAGTCCCTGATCAGTTAACTTCATGATGGTCAAAGTGGTGATTACCTTGGGCAGGTCTGACTTTAGCAGTTGCAAGGCCTTTAAGGAAAGAGGGGTTAGTCTTTCTTCCGGAGCTCAGAGACTGACAACAGCTGCTGTGTCTGCAATCTCTCCTTTCCTCTGGGCCCGTCTTTCTGAGAGCCGCTGTGGGTGGGTGCCTAGCTTCATCTCTAGGAGTTCCAGCCTGCCGACTTCCTTCCTGACCACTTCCCTGGGGACTTCACACTTGCCTAGCCAGTTCCCACAACAGGGTGGGTCACTTCCCGTAATAAATCCCTTTATGCTGAATCCTGAATCTAACAGCACCCCCCACCCCACACCGCTGCCCCCAACCCACCCCCAAGATGGATGCTCCCATTGAAGGAAGTCTGTTAACAGAGTCTCTTGTCTAACACTTGGGAATGAATTGTCTGAGGAGACACACGGGCTGACAAAGCAAGAGACTTGACTGGGAGCGGGGTATCCAGGCGGAGAGCAGCAGGGTAAGGGAACTCGGAAACTGTTCTACTCCATGGCTTGCAGTCTTGGGTTTTATGGTGCTGTGGCTAGTTTGCTTCTGGCCAAGCACTCTGCCTCAGGGTTCTTCCTAGTTGTGCATGCGTTGCTTAGCCAAGATGGATGCCAGCGAGGAGGATTCTGGGAGGTGGTAGAACATGTAGCATCTCCTTTTGCCGTTTCCTGGATTCTTCCGGTTGGTCATGGCTTGTTAGTTCCAGGTTCCTTACCAGGGCTTTCTGTTGTAAAATAGTTCACACAAATGGTTAATATGGTGCCTGGCCAGGGTTGGCAGTTTCAGTCAGTATGGTTCCTCTAGCCCTACTTTGAAGGCTATTATGAATATAATGAAACTTGAAGAGTTAACTGGGCATTAACTTTGTGTTTTGCATTTCAACTCTGAAGTCTAAAGTTTAACACATTAGGCTCTACTGCCTAAGGATGATACTGCCTGCCAAACTGCCCTGAAATGATCTTAGAAGTTTTTGATAAAGATGCTTAAGGCTCAGCTTCTCGGCACACGAGTGCTGAACTGAATCCCGGAGACAGAGGTTTGGGTGAAGGAGAAAAGGATAGCTTTATTAAGGGAACATAGTGGATTCCGGCCTTGAAAGTCTATGTGTTCTAACCTGGGAGAATTGATGAGGAGTTTTATAACAATACTTCATGGATGGGGTTGTTGACAAGACTAGGATGTATACAGAGTCTCAGAAGCTTCTCTGATCCCTCTAATCTTGCCTCAGGTGGTTTCTTGACTGCCCTTCCCTTGATTAGGGGGCTTCCCTTGGTGGCTTAGTGGTAAAGAATTCACCAATGCAGGAGATGCGGGTTCAATCCTTGGTCCTGAAAGATCCCCTGGAGAAGGAAATGGAAACTCACTCCAGTATTCTTGCCTGGAAAAGCCCATGGACAGAGAAGTCTGGGGGTCTATAGTCCACGGATCACAAACTGTCAAACGTAGCTACTATACAACCACAAGAACAACACTTCATTGGCTAGGGTTTGATAATTTGCCCTCTGGAGATCAGGAAAGGTCGCGGAGGCCGGAGTCTTGAAACAAGAAATGGGGGACGAAAAGAGGCCTCCATGCCCAGGCCTGACTCGGTCTCAAAAAGAAAACAGACCAGATCCCTGAAGGCAGGTGCTGAACTGATCTTGCCCTGTTCTTGTGGTTCTGTCACTTGATGATATTTGTTTTTGAATCAATGACTCAAGGAAAGGTATGAAGTCCTAATCATGTGTGGGTGCTGTTTTTACCAACAGCAGAATTTCAGTTTGCTTGAGGTCTTCTAACATCACACTTAGTCACAACCCTTTTGCACACTTGAGAGAAATTCCCTCCCCTTCCCCCCCTTTTTTTCTTTAGGTTAGATATTTGGATGGAAAACCAAAGCTTCACAGTCTTGTCTCAGCCTAACCTCTTGGTTTGTTTCCTTGGTCAAACTATTCAAGTGCAACTGACTCATGTGCCAAGAATATAAATAATGAGCCCAATAACTTTCTCTGTGTGTTACAAGAATGTCATTTATGGTGATTAGAAAATATCTGGATGTCTGCTGTGCCTATTATGGGTTTTGAGTAGTCACGGTGGGTACAGCTCAGTATTTGGAGAGAGATCAACAGAGGTAGTGGTCCTGCCCTTGGGGAATTCACAATCAAGGTGAGACAGGACAGCAAGTTTAAGATGAGCAGAGAAGAGAGTGAGATCAGAGTCAAGTGTGTGTTCCTTGTGTACAAATATCCAGACTGCTGTGTGCACCTTCAGTGGAGCAGTTGTGTTTTGAGGGGTTAATATGATGCTTCGTCTACAAAAACAGGAATTTTGCTTTTTAAAGAAACCTTTGAGTTTCTCTGGTGGCTCAGACAGTAAAGAATCTGCCAGCATTGCAGGAGACCTGGGTTCGATCCCTGGATTGGGAAGATTCCTTGGAGAAGGAAATAGCGACCCACTCCAGTATTCTTGCCTAGGGAATTCCATGGCCAGAGAAGCCGGGTGGGCTACAGTCCATGGGGTCACAAAAAGTTGGACACAACTGAGTGACTAACAGCTAACTGGGTTTTCAGCTCCTAGGACAATGCCTGGCAGATGATTAAAGTGCCCCCTGAATGTTTGTTTAGTATAATTAAGTTTTAGACTAGTTTTCCTATGCAGACAGGAACATCAGTTGATCACAGAGAAGGGCAGAGAGTAGTTCAAACAGAGAAAAGGTACTAAAAGAAGAAAAGTGTTAAATCTTCAGTCGTCCTTGAACCCTGGTGCTAACACGTCTCTGTTGTACGATATTGGATTTCCCAGGCTGTGTTCAAAGTCATATCCTGATTCTGAAATATATCTCTTTCTAAAGAAAGAGAATTCTAGCCTTGGGCAATGGCGTTCAAACTACTTCACCAAAGAGGCCTCCTAAAGTGTAACATGAATTTCTCATCTAAAATCTAAAAACAGATACAATGGCCAGGCCTGACTTTAAGGATTCTTTCAGAGTCCTTTTCCCCAATTTGATTGTTTCTTGCTAGGGCTGTAATTACTGGGGGAAGCTTTCAAGCCCTTCTTGGGGAATTTAAGCTCATCGGGGATTTGAAAGCAGCACTAATGGCAGAGATAGGAGTGATCAGGAGGGTGCCCTGGGTAGAGAATGTCTGTGGGAAGTTGCTTCATTGATTCCTTCCAAATGAAGCATTGGGCTGTGGTTCCCGGGTCATGGCTCCAGCCCGGGAGAGGGTAGGCGCCCAGCAGCACGTGGCGGGGCTGCTTGTTGGCGCAAAGCTTTTGGGGATTTTTATTTCATTTTGTGTTGACAGCCAGATCCATCTCCCAACCTTCCTGCTCTTTGTTTTCATTCCCAGGCTTAGGACATTAATTAAAGCCTCCTTCTCACCTTTATTCACAGAGATTCCATCTGAAAGTTCAGGGCTGTCAGCAGAAATGTGTCATTGTGGCAGCATCAGCTCCATCCTAGGAAAATACCAATAAGCACATTAAACAAAAGAGGAGTTAAAAGAGAATAAGACAGATTTCCCAGATCTGGGCCATTTCATTGCAAATCCACTTTAATATCTTTCAGGTTACACTTGACTTGTGCATATAAAGCATGTGGAAACAAGAACTGAAATCTAATAACTCCAAGAGCAAGAATGAAATGTGACGATGTTTTCATGATTGAAAATAGGGAAGGAAATCAATTGCTTGTTCTGTGGAGTCAAGAGGATAAATTGGGTAACCAAAACTTTCATTTAGTCAGGAAGACCCAGCCTTTTGTTAAGAAAAGAAATGGTTTTGTTTATCAGTTACCTACGAAGGATCAAAGAGTGAGATCAGGAAGAGATGAACGCATTTAGGACCTGGCTCCAAGGCTGCAAAAGGAAGTGTCAGATAGTTCCAAGCAAGCTGTTTAACCTTTCAATGACTCAAATTAGCCATCCTTTGAAATGGCAAGCTTATTATCACCATCAGATGCATTTACTGAGTGTCCAACTTTGCACGGTGCTGGGACATGAAAAAGAAAGAAAAAAGGTAAGGAATTTTCCAGAATGTGCACTAAAAGAGATACAAATGTGATTGAAAGCAGTATATTTTAAAAGCAATTACACAGGCAGGCATTAATAAGAAAACAATTTTGTTTTCTTCTAGCATTATATATAGAGAAAATGTATATAAATGTTTTATCTGTATATGTTTACTGGCATATTATGGGGTTTCCCAGGTGGCTCAGTGGTGATGAATTTGCCTGTTGATGCAGGAGATACAGCAGACATGGGTTTGATCCTTGGGTCAGGAAGAGCCTCTGGGGGAGGAAATGGCAACCCACTCCAGTGTTTTTGCCTGGAAAATCCCATGGACAGAGAAGCCTGGCGCCTACAGTTCATGGGTTCACAAAAGAGTGGGACAAGACAGCCATTGAGCACATCTTGGTAACACAACTTGCATATTATATACATGCAATTGAAAACTTTCACTTCACTCTTAATTAATTGCTAAAGACATCAAGTGGCTAAAGAGGGAAAAAGAAAACAAAAACCAAGACTCATTGAGTGTCTTCTTTGTGGCAACTGCTATAGGCCCATCATGTTTGTTGCTTTATTTAATCCCCAACAACATCTCTATGGGGGAAGCTCCTTGTCCACAGGTTACCTAACACTGCCCCCTGCCTACCAGACCCCGGCTTGCCCAGGAACTGGATCTGAATTCAAAGGCAACCCTGTTTTGCTTTCAAGGGCATTCACAAATTCCAATTCTGCAGAACCCTCCCAGACTCGTGGTGGAACCATTTCTATTCAGACTTTCCTTCCTTTCTTGACTGCTAAAGTACATCCGTAAAATACAGAAAGGATGAATTGCTTTCTACTTAGCTCTAGAAATCCATGTGCATGGAAATAAAATCTGTTTATTCTCCTTGGTTAAGTTGTTGGGAAAGAAATTCAGGAGTAAAGCAGACAGGGCTGCCCTGAAATGCTGCTTCCTCTATTCATCATTTGGGCTTCCCTGCTGGCTCAGATGGTAAAGTATCTGCCTGCAGTGGGGAGACCTGGGTCCGATCCCTGGGTCTGGAATATCCCCTACAGAAAGGAATGGCAACCCATTCCATTATTCTTTCCTGGAGAATCCCATGGACAGAGGAGCCTGGCGGGTTACAGTCTGTGGGATCACAGAGTCAGACATGACTGAGCGACTAACACTTTCAGTTTTCCATTCATCCTTGGTTTCCTGGGACCTTCTCCAAGTGGGTCACAGGTAGACTTTACTGTCCCAGCTTGGAAGAGAAGAAGTAAGGAGGGAAGGAGTGGCTGGAATAAGATGACTCAGGACTATTATTAACCTCACCTTACAGCTCTAGAGAAGATTGGAAAATTTGGCCCAAATAGGGGTTCAGGGCTGCCCTAGATTCTAGTTATTCAGTCTCATCATCTCTGCTAAATTACCAACTTCTGAGCAGCAATCTGTGTTTGATTCATTTTTCTCTCCATGAGGTGTCCTATTTCTATCAGGCTCTCAATTCATATTTCTTTAGTGGATAGATGGACACGGCAAAGATAATATGACATGAATAAGTATGTGTCCATCTTGCACACATGGAACATGGAAATGAAAACATCTCCCAATTAATTTGATATTTGTAGATATTCAAGCTGAAAATCCAACTTGAAAATACATTTTTTTCCCATGTTGTTATTCAGGCTTTCTAAGTTGCAAAATAATTACATCCATAAATTCTTGACCATTTTGTGTTAAAAGGTATTACTACATACTATTAATTCTCTCATGAAAAACTATACTGCAAAAAGATTGCCTTCCTTAGGGTTGTTGTTCTTGAGGTCCTAAGTTGCGTCTGACTTCTTTTGCAACCCCATGGACTGTAGCCCACCAAGCTCCTCTGTCTGAGGGATTTCCCAGGCAAGGATACTGGAATGGGTTGCTGTTTCCTTCTCCAGGGGATCTTCCTGACCCAGGGATCAAACCCATGTCTCCTGCAGATTCTTTACCCCCGAGTCACCTGGGAAGCCCTCTGTACACACATATCCCCTCGTTCTGGGATTTCCTTCCCATTTTGGTCTCCGCAGAGCATTGAGTAGGGTCCCCTGTGCTACATAGTAGGTTCTCATTAGTTATCTGTTTTATACATGGTAGAGTACTTATGTCATGTCTCCAGATGGGGGAGTCACTGACAGACCTCATTGTTAGCTCTATTTTGGTGTACAGTTTATTTCTAGTTTTGTTATGTACTCTGTACCTACTACTTGGGCATAAAACCAAGTGCATTAAATTCCCGAGGTGCTGAATCACATAAGCCTGTCTCCCGATCCCATATTATCTCTGGATCAATACAAATCTTTGACTTTCTCCATTACTTTCCACTTCTGAAACTATATCTAGTTCATCACAAAGGACCCCGAAGTAGATTAAAAAAAACAAAACAAAAAAACAACAATGTAGGGCAGGCTAGAAGTAGTTCTTGCTTATCAGCATTCTGTTTCAAAGGTTTACAGCTAGTAGTTCAGGGAGGAGTTCCTGCAGTCTGATGGGTTGTCCCTTCCCCCACCTCAAGGTTGGTCTATGAACTGGAATGTTAAACAGAACACAGTCCTTGTCAGATTCTGTCTCCTCTCTTTGCCCGTGCTTGTGTGCTGTCTCTCAGAGGTAATTTAAGATCCTCCACATTTCTAAGCTTCACTGTACAGAATAAACATTGCAGCGCCTACTCGCTGCCTCCAGGAAGCATTGTAGGCTTTCAGAGTTCTCACCTATTCATCAAGTCTGCAGTGGCCAAGCCGTCTGTCAATTCATACAGTCAAGATTAATCCACTGAGCTGCTCCAGATGGAAAACAAAGGACCTGTGAGAACAGATTCCCTTCCTGAAACAAATGCAGGGACATTTTTATGCAAAGTTAGAGGAGAGCCCTTCTCCATGCTGCATCAGTTATGTCTTGCCTTTCCATGATTAGATTTTGTTTTTGTTTTTTTTTTTTGCTTTGGACCATTTTTAAACTGTTGAATTCATTACAATATTGCTTTTGTTTTGTGTTTTTGGCTTCTGGGCCATGAGACATCAGGGATCTTAGCTTCCTGACCAGGGATCAAACTCTCAAACCCTGCATTGGAAGCTACAGTCTTAATTCCTGGATCACCAGGGAGGTCCCTCAATGATTAGTTCTTTTTTTAAAAAAATTAATTTATTTTTTAATTGAAGGATAATTGCTTTACAGAATCTTGTTGATTTTTGATAGGGATTGCACTGAATCTGTAGATTGCATTTGGTAGTATAGTTGTTTTCACAATATTGATTCTTCTTACCCAGGAACATGGAATATCTCTCCATCTGTTTATGTTGTCTTTTATTTCTTTCATCAGTGTCTTATAAATTTCTTTGCACAGTTCTTTTGTCTCCTTAGGTAAATTTATTCCTAGATACTTAATTTTTTTTGTTGCAATAGTGAGTGGGATTGGTTCCTTAATTTCTCTTTCTGATTTTTCATAGTATATAGAAATGCGAGTGATTTCTGTGTATTGATTTGTATCCTGCAACTTTGCTAAATTCATTGGTTAGTTCTTTATCTATGCATTCTGAGTTTGCATTAACCACATGCTGTTCAATAGAACATCTATGCTGTGTCCTTACACCATGTAGGGAAAGTTCTTTGTCTTTGCCACCGAATACAGTAGGTCTTGGGCTTCCCAGGTGGCTCGGCAGTAAAAAAAATGCACCTGCCAAGCAGGAGACATAAGTTCAGTCCCTGGGTCTAGAAGATCCCCTGGAGTAGCAATTGTCAACCCACTCCAGGATTCTTGCCTGGAAAATCCCATGGACAGACAAATCTGGTGGGCTACAGCCCATGGGGTCATAAAATGTTGGACATGGCTTAGCATGCATGCACAGTAGACTTTAGGCACATGGTGTGGTGTACTTGAAATGTGACTGGTGGGGCTGAGGAAGTGAATTTTAGATTAGATTTAATTTTATTGAATTTAGATTGAAGTAGCCATATATTTGGACAGTGTGATTCCAGAGTTTAGATGTCACTTAATTTCATGCTTGTTTTCCACAGGTAGAAGCAGCAGGTAGATCATTTAGAATGTTGACACAATGTCACTCTGGGATTCTTGTTCAAGCACTAATGCCTTTTATTGACATGTTGAAGGGTCTCCCATTTAAGATGTTAGGCCAAAGACTGGGTTGGCCTTCCCCCATATAGTTTCCCCCTTCTTCTCCCAAACCCACTACAGACATAATGTAGAATTAGTAATGCAAATAGACTTACAAGAGCAAAGACAGTGGAAAGGAGAGCACTGGTCAACAGGTGGTGAATTTCAAACTTCTGTGAATTTAGAAAACATACTGATGGATGAAAGAGGTTTGAAGAAGCTCTGACCTACAGTGGATAGTGGAAGTTAAAGATCATTTGCCTAGAAAACTCCTGAGAAGAGAAATTCTTGACTTGGGGTCTACCAGTTTTCCAGGATGGGGGTGAGATGGATGCAAAACATGGAGTTAATTCATACTGTATCCAAGAAACTGTTTTCCTGGGTAGATCCCTCATTAATTTTCTTGTCTCTGGACAAAGAAATTGCAATTCAGCATTCCTCTTTGGACAAAACCAGTGCTTAGTCACTCAGTTGTGTCCAGCTCTTTGTGACCCCCATGGACTGTAGCCCGCCGGGCTCCTCTGTCCATGGGGATTCTCCAGGCAAGAATATTGGAGTGGGTTGCCATGCCCTCCTCCAGGGGATCTTCCTGACCCAGGGATCGAACCCAGGTCTCCCACACTGTAGGTGGATTCTTTACCATCTGAGTTATAAGGAAAGCCCTAGATAAAACTTAGAGAGTTTATATGCTCCCCCACCCCAAAACTGGATAAACTTCCTGGGAAGAACTAAAGTTGCTAGTGTGAGGTGGGCTGCCCAGAATAGATCCTTCATTGAACTAGCTTTAGGGAGCTTCCTGATATTATTTGCTGTCCACCTATCCATTAAGTCTGCAAGCCCACCCATATCAATAGAGCCCCCAGACTGGCTTCCATTCAAGCAGCAGTTCACCAAAGAATATACTGAGATTTAGGATAGGGAAAATGAAAGTCAGCAATTACCAGTCAGCTGAAGACTGCCCACATGCAAAAGAAAAAGAAAATAATCATGACAACAAATTCAAGAGGAAGCCAGGAAAATTTAAGGATGAGTCAAGTGTTTTAAATGTTATTATTACTATCATGATTTTATAAAACCTTTAATTATTACCCTCAGAGAAATAAAGAAAATGTCAAATCTAAGGATAAGTTCAGGATGCTATGAAATATGAGTAATCAAGGACACAAAGATCTCCTGAAAATTAAAAATATTCTTAACATAAACATGTTAATAAATAGAAAGGTTAGTGGCAATAATTGAGTAAAAGCCCCAGAAAATTCAACAAACAACTTAACATATAATATCAGAGAAAGATTAAAACATAAGGGAACAATAGAGAAGGGCCAATATCTGATAAATAAGCATTCCAGAAAGAATGAACAGAAATAAACTATGAAATGAAATTAAAGATACAACAAAAAATGTTTCATGGAGCTAAAGGATGACCCAGATCTCTTAATTAATATTACACACCAATGTTAGAAGGATGAAGGAAAAAATATTATAAGAATGATATGGATCAAATAGGTCAAAAAGGAAAACATGGCATGGATATAATACCTGGTGAATTATCAGCAGAAAAAGCTGTTGACTGCTAGGCTGGGAACAGGCATTTCTACATGGCTTGTGTGTCATGACTTCTGACCCAGGGGGAAGGAAATGTGTTGACCTCTGTCTAGCATGGGTCCCCAGGGAGTAATATTTACTAGAAATGTAAATAGTCTACTGATTTTGAACTGCAGTGCTTAAATTATAGTCAAACCTTCAAATTAACCATAATTTCAAGCCAGAATATAAATATCATTAATCTCGATAATGTAAAAGTTTATAGTTAACTGAAGATGGGAGAGAAAGGTTCATCAATAATGCACTATTTATAGGCTAAGTACTCAAGCAATAGTGTTTACCATTGGCAGAACAGTAAATAGTGGTTTTCAACATATCATTTGATCTTATAGATGGAGTTACTAGAGAAAGAGCTTTCAAAAATTGGAGAAAGAAAAATAATTGTGAGAAGGGGTATCAGTGAGCTAAGTTCACAGCCTCTGTGATCTGGAGTTAGTACATAATGCCTACATAGAAGTAGTGGTGTAAAAATTATTAACATTTATGAAGATAATAAAGAACAACATGAAGAAAAAGCAAGGACAGTGGTTAGCTCTTGGGAATGAAGCTGAACAAGAAGTAGAATAAAGTGGCTCAAGAGCATTGCTTTTATGTTCTGTTTTCCTTTTAACCATGAACATGTTCAGTTCAGTCACTCAGTCATGTCCAACTTTTTGTGACCCCATGGACTGCAGCATGCCAGGCTTCCCTGTCCATTACCAACTCCTGGAGTTTGCTCAAACTCATGTCCATTGAGTCACTGATACCATCTAACCATCTCATCCTCTGTGTCCCCTTCTCCTCCTGCCTTCAATCTTTCCCAGCATTAGGGTTTTTTTCCAGTGAGTCAGTTCTTCACATCAGGTGGCCAAAGTATTGGAGTTTAAGCTTCAGCATCAGTCCTTCCAATGGATATTCAGGACTGATTTCCTTTAGGATGGACTGGTTGGATCTCCTTGTTATCCAAGGGACTCTCAAGAGTCTTCTCCAACACCACAGTTCAAAAGCATCAATTCTTTAGCACTTGGATTTCTTTATAGTTGAACTCACATCCATACATGATTATTGGAAAAACCATAACTTGGAATAGACAGACCATTATTGGCAAAGTAATGTCTCTGCTTTTTAATATGCTGTCTAAGTTGGTCATAGCCTTTCTTCCAAGGAGTAAGCATCTTTTACTTTTATGGCTGCAGTCACCATCTGCAGTGATTTTGGAGCCCCACCAAAAATAAAGTCTCTCACTGTTTCCACTGTTTCCCCATCTATTTGCCATGAAGTGATGGGACCAGATGCCACAATCTTAGTTTTCTGAATGTTGAGTTTTAAGCCAATCTTTTCACTCTCCTCTTTAACTTTCATCAAAAGGCTCTTTAGTTCTTTACTTTCTGCCATAAGGGTGGTATAATCTGCATATCTGAGATTATTGATATTTCACCTGGCACTCTTGATTCCAGCCTGTGCATCATCTAGCCCAGCATTTTGCATGATGTACTCTGCATATAAATTAAATAAGCAGGGTAACAATATACAGCCTTGACATACTCCTTTCCCAATTTGGAACCAGTTTGTTGTTCCATGTCCGGTTCTAGCTGTTGCTTCTTGACCTGAGTACAGATTTCTCAGGAGGCAGGTCAGGTGGTCTGGTATTCCCATCTCTTGAAGAATTTTCCATAGTTTGTTGTGATCTACACAATCAAAGGCTTTGGCATAGTCAATAAAGCAGAAGTAGATGTTTTTTTGGAACTCTTTTGCTTTTTTGATGATACAATGGATGTTGGCAATTTGATCTCTGGTTCCTTTGCCTTTTCTAAATGCAGCTTGAACATCTGGAATTTTATGATTCACATACTGTTAAAGCCTGGCTTGGAGAATTTTGAGCATTACTTTGCTAGCGTGTGAGATGAGTGCAATTGTGCTGTAGTTTGAACATTCTTTGGCATTGCGTTTCTTTGGAATTGGAATGAAAAGTGAACTTTTTCAGTCCTGTGGCCACTGCTGAGTTTTCCAAATTTGCTGGCATACTGAGTGCAGCACTTTCACAGCATCATCTTTTAAGATTTGAAATAGCTCAACTGAAATTCCATCACCTCCACTAGCTTTGTTTGTAGTGATGCTTCCTAAGTCCCACTTGACTTTGCATTTCAGGATATCTGGCTCTAGGTGAGTGATCACATCATCATGGTTATCTGGGTAATGAAGATCTTTTTTGTACAGTTCTGTGTATTCTTGCCACCTCTTCTTAATACCTTTTGCTTCTTGTCAGGTCCATACCATTTTTGTCCTTTATTGAGCCCATCTTTGCATGAAATGTTCCCTTGGTAGCTCTAATTTTCTTGAAGAGATCTCTAGACTTTCCCATTCTATTGTTTTCCTCTATTTCTTTGCATTGATCACTGAAGAAGGCTTTCTTATCTCTCTTTTCTATTCTTTGGAAGTCTGCATTCAAATGGGTATATCTTTCCTTTTCGCCTTTGCCTTTCATGTCTCTTCTTTTCTCAGCTATTTGTAAGGCCTCCTCAGACAGCCATTTTGCCTTTTTGCATTTCTTTTTCTTGAGGATGGTGTTGATCCCTGCGTCCTGTACAATGTCACGAATCTCTGTCCATGGTTCCTCAGGCACTCTATCAGATATAATCCCTTGAATCTATTTCTCACTTCCACTGTATAATTGTAAGGGATTTGATTTAGGTCAGACCTGAATAATCTAGTGTCGGGCTTCCCTGATAGCTCAGTTGGTAAAGAATCTGCCTCCATTGCGGGAGACCCTGGTTCAATTCCTGGGTCAGAAAGATCCCCTGGAGAATGGGTAAGCTACCCACTCCAGTGTTCTTGGGCTTCTCTTGTGGCTCAGCTGGTAAAGAATCTGCCTGCACTGCGGGAGACCTGGATTCCATCCCTGGTTTGGGAAGATCCTCTGGAGAAGGGAAAGTCTACCCACTCCAGTATTCTGGCTTGGAGAATTCCATACTGTCCATGGAGTTGCAAAGAATCAGACATGACTGAGCAACTTTCACTTGAATGGTCTAGTGGTTTTCCCTACTTTCTTCAATTTTAGTCTGAATTTGGCAATAAGGAGTTCATGATCTGAGTGACAGTCAGCTCCTGGTCTTGTTTTTGCTGACTGTATAGAGCTTCTCCATCTTCAGCTGCAAAGAATATAGTCAATCTGACTTTGGTGTTGACCATCTGCTGATGCTCATGTGTAGAGTCTTCTCTTGTGTTGTTGGAAGAGGGTGTTTGCTATGACCAGTGTGTTCTCTTGGAAAAACTCTGTTAGCCTTTGCCCTGCTTCATTTTGTACTCCAACAAACATGTTAACTTGATTAATATAAAAAGTATACATATAGATACATTCAACTTTCAGAGATCATCTGAAGCTACCGAATATATTTTAACATTCTGAGCAAATAGTGTGCCTAAACTGACAAAATATGCATTTAATCAATTAAATAATAATTGATGAATGGTAATTAAATGATAATTTAGTCAATTAAAATGATGTGGACCATGGCGCTTGGATATCATAGAAGATGTGTCAATAAAGTGGGTTGGTAAATGAACAAAACAAGAAGTTTATATAAAGAGAGGCAGTAAAGCTTAACCTTTAATTCATGTGCTATAGGCCAGGCAAATGGTTTACTATTTGTTCATATCATTAAAGTCAAAGAATTTTACTAAAAAATATTCCAGGTTCTACTGACCTCAAAGCTATCAAGTTTTCACTGGGTACCCAGGCCAGGTTCTTTTTTTAAAATAATTTTATTTATTTGTTTATTTTTTGGCTGTGCTAGGTCTTCATTGCTGTGTGGACTTTCTCTAGTTGTGGGGCGTGGGCTTCTGATTGTGGTCATTCCTCTTGTGGATCACGGGCTCTAGGGCTTGTGGGCTTCAGTACTTGTGGCCTATGGGCTCAGTAGTTTTGGTTTCTGGGCTCTAGAGCACAGGCTTAGTAGTTGTGCTCATGGGCTTAGTCGCTCCAAGGCATATGGGATCTTCTGGGACCAGGGATCCAACCTGTGTCTCCTGCATTGGCAGGCAGATTCTTTACCACTGAGTCACCAAGGAAGCCCCAGGCCAGTTTTCCTACAATGTTTTCACCTAAAGATGACTTCCCACCTCACTGCAGAAAAGCTTTTGTCAGAGATAAAAGATGTACATAAATTAACAGCTACGAAATCAGACCCTGAGACGTCTTCATTGAATTGTCTTACACAACACGTCTTCCGGATGTTGACCTGGGGAGCTAAAGATGAACTTCTGACTTGAACTCTCCTCCAGGTCTTTGCTTGAACCTTCTTGAGCCATGCTGTCCAGTGCTACCTGTTCCCGTCAGCCGTCCCAGGTCCTGAGAGCTCCCTCTTATCTCCATGTTCCGCCAGGACCCAGATGGCCGAGCCCGCAATGCACACCTCCACAGCCTGACTGCAGGACGGCCTTTCATACACAGTGACTCTAGTCGTGATGCCTACAGACATATCGAACACCTAGTAGGTGCCCACTACTCTATTTGTGTGCAATAACTCTTCCATATTTTAATCCCATCAATCTGACGAAGAGGCAGAGTCTCTGAATGCTTAAGTGTCTTATTCAAAGTCACATAACGACTTGGTCAGAGGCGCGACTATAATTTGAATACAGGAATTCTGCCTCTGGGTCAGGCATTTTCTCTAGGACCTCATAGCTTCCTTTCTGGGTGTTTCCAAGGTTCTAGGTATGTGGACCATTGTCTTCTCTTAATATGTTGGCTATTCTGTGCAGGAGAGAGAAAGGGATATCTGCAAATGTTTTTGTCTCTTAGTCGCAAGGTCAGAATCATTTTGGGAGGTGGAGTCAGTTCAGGTCACAAGGATCAAATATTAATAATTCGTGCTTGTGCCCTTCAGGAGGCTGCAGTGTGATGCAGTGGAGATCATGATCTGACCCACAGGGCTCTCCCTGTGGCTTTGAGGAAGCCACTTCTCTGAACCTCAGTGTTCTGAGCTCTCAGGTAGGAGGAAAAGGCTTGCATGCCGGTTGCTCTGCATCGCAGCTGTGAAATGCCTGCCATCAGCAGACATTCCTAAGGCATACATCTATTTCTCCTGCCCTTACTTTGAGTTCCACTTTGCACTATTCTGCTGTTAATTATTCCCCTCTATTCTCTTGTCTAATTTCATGTGTCATTAAAATAGTTCCGGCTGCATTTTCCTCTTGCTGTTTCTTTGACTGTAACACCAGCAACATGGTGAGACCTGAGTCGAGCCCGTTCGGTCCAAGAAGAACTCAGGTCTCTCACTTCCTGCTCCCCTTCACCGGCTCTGTCTAGGGCAGGTGGCATGTCCCCTGCAGCCCTGCGGTGACACTCTCCCCATCTCTCTGCTTATCTCCTGACAGCTGGGCCGCCTCATCGCTCTCCTGTCTGTACAGTTCTATCGATCAGACACTCGGTAACCTTGACGGTGTCACTTGACATCTTCTCCATTGAGAGAGCATCCTCTGGCTCCTGCAAGCTGATTCTGCCAGAAATTAAAATAAGAACAAATCCAAATCAATGTGGTGAAGTTAAATATTCATTTTTCATAGATTTCAAATTTTATGAGTTACTCCAGATTGGGGGAAAGGCAGTGCTTACTTTAGAGGCTTTCTGGCTTGTTTTCAGGGCTTCTTAGCTCAGACACCCCTCTCACCATTTCTCTGTAACCTCTACCTGAACCCAGCAGTGAGATTCCAGGGCCTGAGAATCATCACTTCCTTCAGGGTACATGGAGACCTTTGCCAAGGTCAGGCAGGCATCACTTGGTCTTGTGGGAGTGCGGGGAATTGACCAGCGGGCCAGTCCACACACCCTGTCTCTCTGCTTCCTGTTGCTCCAGGGTTCAATCGGAGGAGGTAACTTGAGTGAAGACAGAAGACTCTGCTGGGGACATCCTGTCACTCATTATAACACCCAGGGCTCCCATGAGCTTAGAAAGAAGAGATGAGATATGCAATTTCCATCAACTGTTTGGGATGCTAAGAGGAGTTACTTTGATTCTTGTAGTTTTAAAATGTATCCTATGGTCCTAAATAAAAGCACCCTGGATGTTAGAGTAAATGGAAGTAAATAACTGAAATAAATTTATTTTGTGTTTTTAGTTGATTATATGGAGTAATAAGTGAGCCCCTCCTTAACACACACAGGCATACTTTTTCCATTGACTTGTAACTTGAGTTAATTCTTATCATCCAGGCCATTGGAAGTAGTAGAATTACGTAATTTCTTTTTATACTTGCACTTAGCTTTCCTCTCCTCTAAGAACACAGGGGAGAAGATAATAATCATTAGATCAATATGAACCTTCTCTTTTTAAGCTTTCATGCATACTAAAGTCACTTCAGTTGTGTCTAACTCCTTAGGACTCTATGGACTACCTACCAGGCTCCTCTGACCTTGGAATTCTTCAGGCAAAGATACTGGACTGGGTTGCCATTTCCTTCTCCAGGAGATCTTCCTGATCTAGGGATGGAAACGAAGTCTCTTATGTCTCCTGCATTGGCAGGTGGGTTCTTCACTAGTAGTGCCCATCTTAAGCCTTCAGCAGAAGCAATAAAACAGTTTTTCCTTTAGTGTGTTATAGAATATGATCAAGGAATGGAAGTTCAAAGGTGACTTAATGATACTTTCATTAATGAGTGCTGTGACCTTTGAGACACTACTTTGCCAACAAATGTTGGTCCATCTAGTCAAAGCTATGGTTTTTCCAGTGGTCATGTATGGATGTGAGAGTTGGACTGTAAAGAAAGCTGAGCACTGAAGAACTGATACTGTTTAACTGTGTTGTTGGAGAAGACTCTTGAGAGTCCTTTGGACAGCAAGGCGATACACCCAGTTCATCCTAAAGGAAATCAGTCCTGAATATCCATTGGAAGGACTGATGCTGAAGCTGAAATTCCAATACTTTGGCTACCTGATATGAAGAACTGACTCATTTGAAAAGACCCTGATGCTGGGAAAGATTAAAGGTGGGAGGAGAAGGGGATGACAGGATGAGATGGTTGGATGTTATCACTGACTCAATGGACATGAGTTTAAGTAAACTCCAGGAGTTAGTGATGGACAGGGAGGCCTGATGTGCTGCATTCCACAGGGTCGCAAAGAGTCGGAGTTGGCTGAGCTACTGAACTGAACTGAACTGTGACCTTTGAGAACTTTTTGTGAAAATGTACTTTGCTTGCTTCTGTTTAGCCAGCAGAACTGTATCTAGTCTTGGTCTGGTAACTTTCAATCAAGCCCCTCACCTGTGGCCGCTTCTCATGACAACACAGTTGAGCAGACACTCTGGTCTCTGCTTCTCATGCCACTGGAAGGAAGGGCTTTGGCACATCAACTCAACCACAGGTCATAGGTGAATCGTCCTGAAACATTTCTGGAGCCTCGTGGGTAAAACAGCTGTGGCAAATTGCATCATATCATTTTATAGTGGTCTTGTAGAAAAGAAAAATAATCAGAGAGGTAACCTGATTTGGACACTTTTCTCCAAGTCAAACCTCAACATTCTATTGCTTAGTCACTACCTTTTTTTCTTATATGAGGGTACGACGGGACCATTTCAAAGCTGGACAGAGTAGATAATTGTTTATTCGCTTTTTCCCATGAAAAAGAGAATCACACTCATTTCCTTCCTGAAACAAAATCGGGGACTTCCAGTGTAACTCTGTGTGAACAGACAGCCAAGGCAAATTACAGCCGTGGGTAATTAGGAGACAACCTCCCTGCCTGTCCCAGCCCCAGCCGCCACCCCAGCCACACAGTTTGGAAGTCATGCAGATCTCAGCTGGTGCAGGGAGCTTTCTCATCCATTAAGCAGTGGGGGAGAAGACTTGAAATTTTGCATATTATGCTGTGGTAGAATTTAACAAGTCCAAGCATTAACTGGAAGGAAAAATACGGTGGTTGTCCAAAAGTGGCCCATGCAGTTTTATTGTTGGGTTCCTCTTGCGGGAGGAGCAGTGACCCTTAAAACAGACTAGTGAAGTTGCTCAGTCGTGTCTGACTCTTTGCAACCCCATGGACTGTGGCCTACCAGGCTCTTCCGTCCATGGAATTTCTCAGGCAAGAGTACTGGAGAGGGCTGTCATTTCCTTCTCCAGGGGATCTTCCCGACCCAGGGATCGAACCCGGGTCTCCCACATGACAGGTAGATGCTTTACCATCTGAGCCTCCAGGGAAGTCCTAAAATAGAAAGAAGGGATACCAAACAGCACAACGTTTATACAGGCGATGTTATTTTTCCACTAACAGTCAAAGCATGTTATGTCTGAAAAAAGTGTTATCTAGGGACTTCTCTGGTGGTTAAGAATCCACCTTGTGATGCAGGGGACATGGGTTTGATCCCTGGCCAGGGAATTAAGTTCATGCATGCTGCAGAGTGACTGAGCCCTTGCCCACACCTCCTGAGCCCCACACGACTAGAGAGCCTGTGCCGCAGAAATCGACTCCAATGATGCAATGAAGATCCTGCGTGCCGCAATTAAGATCCTATGCAGCCAAATAAATATTAAATTAAAAAGGTATATTTAAAAATTAGGAGCCATAGGTGAATAAACAGCATTTAGCAGCTTCCTTTGCAAGGACCGACAAGGGTCTTTGAGAACGCCAAAATCACGACAGATTGCTGGAAAGTCTGCCGAAAATGCTAATCTGAAAGACCTGTACCTTTCCATCCATTTGGGCAACATTTGAAAAGAGCCTGGCAATCTCAGCAGTAGGACAGAGTTACCTGTGATGACATGTTTTTTCTTATGAGGAAGTTTAGTTTGAACTGTGCTGTTTGGAGACCAAAAAAATGATTTCCATAAATATTTAATAGACCTTTTCCCGGTTGACGTACTCTCACACACACATATGACAGTTGACCATTAAAATCTATTTTCAATTCTGTTTGGAATTGGGTTGACTTTGATCTGATGGGTGCAGTAAGACAGAGATGGGACATTTGAAGCAATGATGGGAGACACAGGCTTTTGAGCTGGAAACTCTTTAGGCAGCAGTGACTTACTGGCATATCCTTTGAAAAGAAAAAAGAGAGAGAAAAGTGAAAGTGTTAGTCACTCAGTCATATCCGACTCATAGACTGTGGCCTACCAGGCTCCTTTGGCCTTGAAATTCAGGCAAGAATACTAGAGTGTGTTTCATCCCTTCCCCAGGGTATCCTCCCGACCCAGGGATAGAACCCAGGTCTCCTGCATTGCAGGCAGATTCTTTACCACCTGAATCACCACAGAAGCCTGGCATATTCTTTAGAAACACCAATGGAAAGAAAATGAATATGTCTTCTATGGCGTGCAATTGCCAAAAAAAATGGCACACACAATTGAAAAATCACCACTTACATGCTCAGGGGCTATTATCTTGAAGAGTTTAATAGCCTATAGTTTGAGCTTTTGTTTTTGAACTATAATTGCATGGTTTTTGCAACAGCAAGACCCTAATTCAGTGGCCTGCTGTTCCTCCTTGATAGTGCATCCAGGATGAGTAACTTACGTCAAGAGGGTTTTAGGTTCCTCTGGAAACATGTCTCTTGTCCGACTTTCTGTTTCCCTGGGCATGGCTCGAAATCAAAGATCAGACACGTTGCCTGGCAGAGAAGGTTGCTTAGGAAGCCGGCCAGATAGAGTCATCTCTTCTCCCTCCTTTCTCCAGGACTAGATTAATAGATAATGC
This sequence comes from Odocoileus virginianus, assembly GCF_023699985.2. Taxonomy (NCBI): domain Eukaryota; kingdom Metazoa; phylum Chordata; class Mammalia; order Artiodactyla; family Cervidae; genus Odocoileus; species Odocoileus virginianus. The sequence goes on along the minus strand of NC_069681.1, from coordinate 31,094,179 downwards.
AGCAGCAAAATATCAACTAAGGCTTGCCAAGTCTGTCAAGGCTGTAAAAATTCATTTTGAATCATTGGACATTTGAAAACATGACTACAGGACTTTAAAGGAAAGCTCTCTGGGGAAATATACCTAGGTAGGGAAAAGATTTCACCTTGCTGTGATCAATCACCTTTCAATTTCTTAATAACAAAACACAATTTCTCTTTTCCATAACTTTGACTCAGGAAAAAATGTTTGCTTTTCAGAGGGTGATATTTTAAAATAGAAGCATGATAAATGAGCATCACACTAACATTGAGTTACTGGAGGGGCCATTGGCATTGGAGTTAAAGTTTCTGGAAGACTTTGATGTCACTGCTTATAAACTTATTCTTCCAGTAGAAAATAAAAGGACTGGAAAAGATTAAGACTTATAAATATTTGCTTCAAAATGTGCTGTGTTATTCGGTCAGTAAGTCATATCTGACTCCTTGTGACCCCATGGACTTTAGCAAACCAGGCTTCCCTGCCCTTCACTATCTCCTGGAGTTTGCTCAAATTCATGTTTATTGTGTCAATGATGTCATCCAACCATCTCATCCTCTGTTGTCCCCTTCTCCTCCTGCTTTCAATCTTTCCCAGCATCAGGGTCTTTTCCAATGAGTTGGCATTTTGCATCAGGTGGCCAAAGTATTGGAGCTTCAGCTTCAGCATCAGTCCTTCCAATGAATATTCAGAATTGATTTCCTTTAGGATTTACTAACCAGTCAATGGGCTGCAATGGGCTCCTTGCAGTCCAAGGGACTTGAACTGTGTTACTTAAGTGAATATTCACTATAGACTCTGACAAGAAGAAAGATCAGGAGAAGCTACTGGTGGCTCAACAAGAGGGAAAGTTAAGTGAAAAAGCCCAAAAAGTAAGCAGACAAAAAAATCCCCAGTGTGTCTATGCTTTTTTAAAATTGCTGATTCTTAGTTAAAATTAGGAACTCTCCTTCAAGAGAAGTAGTTTTCTGCTGTTTTTAGGGCTGGGAGCTTAAATACCTTCGCAAGCAAATTAAAGCATCAATGTCATACAAATATGAGGTTTTAGATAGATGCTCAGTGGTAGGAGATCAGCAGCTGTCTAATAGACATGATGGGCTTCCCTGGAGGCTTAGTGTTAGAGAACCCACCTGCCAATGCAGGAGATGCAAGTTCAATCCCTGGGTCAGGAAGGTCCCCTGGAGAAGGGAATGGCTACCCGCTCCGGTGTTCTTGCCTGGGAAATCCCATGGACAGAGGAGCCTGGTGGACTACGGCCCATGGGGGTCACAAAAGAGTTGGACACAACAGCGTTTGAACACAATGGATGCAGTGGATATCATTGTCTAATATGCATCACTGTGGTCGTTACACAGTGACTCATTGCTTGAATTTTATGTGTCGACCTGACTGGGCCATGGGGTGCCCAGACATTAGAGAAACGTTAGGTGTGTATGTGAAGGTGTTTCTGGATGAGACGAATATTTGAATCAGTGCCCTGAGTAAAGCAGACTGTCCTCCCCAATGTCGTTGGCCCTCATCCAAATCACTGGAGGCCTGACGAAAACAAAAGGCAGGATGCAGGGGAATTTGTTCTCTGCCTGACCGCCTGAGCTGGGACAGCAGTCTTCTTCTGCCCTTGGACTGGGACTTAGATCGTCAGCTTTTCTGGTCCTAGAACCTTCATACTCTGGACTGGAGCTACACCATAGGGTTTCGTGGGTCTCCAGCTTGCAGAGGGCAGATCAGCCGGCATCATCACATGAGCCTCCAGAATTATGTGAACCAGTTCACCTATGTTGTTGTTTTCCAGTGGCTAAGTTGTGTCTAACTCTTCTGTGACCCCCACGGACTGCAGCCCACCAGGTTCCTCTTTCCCTGGAATTTTCCAGGCAAGAATACTGGAGTAGGTTGCCCTTTCTCCGGAGGATTTTTCTGACCCAGGGGTTGAACCCCTGTCTCCTGCATTGGCAGGTGGATTCTTTACTATTGAGCCACCAGGGCTGCCCTTATCTATTTCTATCTCTGCCTCTATCTCTGTCTCTACCTCTCTCCATCCTCTGGTGCTCTGTCCTTCCTTAGAGAAATGTCTACTCTCATAAAGCCTAAATAAGAGATGTAACCTTTTTTTCTAAATCCAAGAGAACTCCTCAGAACCAAGGGACATCTTTGCAATAGGCTAAATGCTTCCCTTTTATTCTTTGACCTTCAAATATAACCCCCAAGATAACGAAATTGTATTAAATACATGAATAAATTCAACAATGAAAACAGAACCTTTTATTTAGTAATAATTCAATTTTTCATTTTAGATCTCAATGGCCTGTCACAGAGCCCTGATTGCAGCCATCTCTCAATGATTATTATGGTGCCCCCTTTATGTCTAGGGCAGCTTTAATAAATGACACTTCATGTCATTTCCTTATTTTATGTTTCGGAGCCTCCACCCTTTTCTTTGACACTCCGCGACTCACTGTAATCCAGAAGCTTAGGATCGGTTTAAAGATTTATGTTACCGAGTGATTATAGTCTATTGTTATGCCAGGGATTTCTGTGCATTTGCTAACCATTGTTTGATTAGACACAGAGACTGGAGGTTTGAATGGGACTTTCCCCCTTATCTGTGGGCAAAGCCTGCCTCTGGGGTAATTTCTGGCCAATATTTTACTGTTGCCATTCTTATCAATCTGCCACATAATTTCTATGTCAATTCAACCTTTGTGACAATGGCAAGATTTAGGACAGAACAGGTATGTCCTCAATAGCAAGAACACACATGAATTTTCCTCCTGACTTTGGGGTTCAGCTTTGCTGGCCCAAAAATGGAAGAACTCTGGACTGGTTGCCAGTTTTCTGCTTTTGGAGATTTTACACCTTTTACTATTAATAAGTTGAACTATAAGGTAATAAATATGTTTAATTTTGAACATATGTGGGTAGGACTGAAATACCCGCAGTGGGGGAAAAAAAATTGAAAATAACCATCTAATTGACTTTTTGTTTTTCTACCAATGCAAAGACAGACCAATTATGTAGTCAGTTTTGGTTAGGAAATTGTTACCTGTACAACTTCCAGGAAAAGAAATCAATGACTTCTCATGAAATGGAAGGTGTTTTAAATGGCCTCCATTCCGTTGGTTGTTTAGGACAACTAGCCAAATCCAAAATGAGGGAGATAAATCTGATTTTCATTACTTTCAAATTTATAAACATAAAGTTACACTCAGTTACGAGGTAGAAGGCTGCAATGTATTGTCCTGGAGAAACCAGTGTTTAATTTGCGTCAACAGAGATGGGGCAGCTTGTTCCACAAGGTTCGCCTGAGTTCTTCATTCCTCCTGTGTTTTCTCTGAGTCAGGCCCTCGTTAAGTGAAGAGAATAAGGATGGATGAAGAATATCCGTGCTAGTCATTTTGTCAGGTGTGGAGCTGGCCGCTGCCATGTCTCCTGTGAACAACGTGGGGTGTGCGTGCCAAGGTGCCCGTGAGACAGGATGGGGCGCCCTTCTGGAGGAGCATCCACAGAAGGCTGGAGGGCTCCCTGGAAGAGGCAACCTGAACTGCACCTTGCTGCGGAGGAATAGATTAAGGTTGAGAGAAATACAGCACGGAGCCAAAAAGCAGTCAGTGCCAGTGGAAGGGGTAGACAGGGCTCTTAGAGTCTGTACCACCAGAGGGGCAGTAAATCAGGGTATGCCCGTAGGTGAATCAGGCCATGGAGGTCCTTGCATGCCATCCGTGAGCAAGTGATGAAGCCTGTGAAGGAACGTGGCAGAATCAGATTTGCATTTTGGGAAAACGAATATTGCTGGTGGTCTTATGAAAGCTGACCTTCAAAGGGGGAAAAAAAACAAAACAACAAAAAACTGGAGTTGAGGTACAAGTGAAGAAGGCTTGGATTTCAGCAGCAGAGTGAGGAAAGAGGTCACACATTTTATCCTAAAAATTAGGTAGTAAGAGCAGTGGATCCTAGTGATTGTCTAGATTCAGAGAAGGGAGTAACAGTGCTAACAGGGATGGTCTGTAAGCCCGAGCACAATGGGATAAATGAGAATACATTTGTCCCTTCATTCATTCATTTTCTTATTTATCTGTTCGCGTATCTTGTCCTTTAGAACTTACAATCTGAAGCAGAGAGCCAAGCGAATCAATAATTACTGTATATTTAAAATTACATCTATTTTAGGGCCCTGCAAGATCTGAGAGAAGTCACCTTTACAAAAGAGATGATTTCAAATATTCTACATACTGTCTCATTTAATAAGTAAATATTATCCTGTCATTATAGCAATTGACATTTTCTTAAGCAAATAATGTAGACAATGTTCATTATTTAAACAGAAAGAAACTAAATGTTGATAATGGTTAAAATCAATGTTCCGCTACAGGTGACCTCCAGACTAAAGTTTCAAACCTACTCACTTTTTCTCAACTCACACAAGTGCCTGCTCTTACACAGGCGGATGGCATTTATCTTTGTCACCAGCGTCCCATCAGACATTTGAGGAGTTTCATCAATGTCAGCTGAGAACCATTTGTAACATTGAATGAGAACAACTCTGAAGTTCTACCTCATGGAATTCGCTTTTTGTTGAGCTGGAAATGTGCACAGGATGGATGGCAGAGCTCTGTCATGGGATGAACAGAGCGACTGCAAACGGGGCAGAGAGGAATTCTCTAAGGACTTCTAGAAGCCAGTTACCGCAGCGTGACTTGGCCCTTGGTTGCCATGTAAGACAAAGCAAATGCATCAGGTTTAGGCGCAGCGGGCGCTAGGGAGCTTGCTATGTGATGAAGAAAACAGGAAGCAAAGCATCGTCCTGACTGGGCTGCCTGGGTGAAGGCCTCAGGATGAAATAGAATTCTTCTTGACTGTGGCTATGTTAAGATCACCATATAGCTATGTGCCTGCTCAGTCGCTTAGACATATTTGACTCTTTGTGACCCATGGACTGTAGCCCACCAGGCTCCTCTGTCCGTGGGATTCTCCAGGCCAGAATACTGGAGAGGGCTGCCATTTCCTCCTCTGTCTCTTGTATCTCCTGCATCGGCAGGTGAATTCTTTATCTGTTTAAATCATTGTTTTGAATGTTGCTCACATGATCTGATAGATTTTCTGTGTGTAGAATGTGAAGAATTTCTTTATGTAGGTTTGCAATGAAAGGATAAACCAAACCACTGTGGTTTCTTAGAGGCCTTCTAGGTCCTAAGCTAAGTGTAGTTTTCCAGTACTACTCATTATGAAAAGAAGTCCCGGGCAGAGATAAGGAAGGAAGGGAAGCATTTCCTTTTTCCTCGAAAGTTTTTGGTATTTCTCTGTTTGGTTAGAATGAATCTAAAAAGTAAAGAAATAAAATGAGGGACTTCCCTAGTGGTCCAGGGTTTAACAATCTGCCTGCCAATGCAGGGGACACGGATTCTATCCATGGTCCTGGAAGATCCCACGTGTCTCAAAGCAAGTGAGCCCCTGGGCCACAATTACCGAGCCATCACACCTGGAGCCCGCAAGCTGCAACGAGAGAAAGCCTATGCACAGCAATAAATACCAGGCATAGCGATAAATAAATAAATAAATTTTAAAAATGAGGCCAAAAAATACTGGCTCAAGTGATTTGCTTGCAGTAGCTCTGTGGATTCTCAGAATACTCTTGCCACGACCTCTACAAGGGGTTGGAGACCTGGGTCCTTGCTCATTTTGCCAGTTCCCAGCTCTGTGACCATGGCAACTCATTACAGCCTCTCTGCACTTTTCCATCTGTAAAATGGGGTCAGCAAAAGCACTGTCTTATTGGTTTGTGGTTAGTTTAAATGTGTTAACCTACGTGCCCAACACACTGCTTGTTATTACTGTATGTAAAATGGGAGGGATAAGAATCTTCACTGTTCACCCCGCTCTAAAGGTGAGCAATGTTCTATACAGCAGGGTTTTAAAAGTTGTTTTAAACAGTTTGTTTATGGTTTTTTCTATTGGAGTATAATTGCTTCACAAGTTTACATATGTGCCCTCCCTCTCGGACCCTCCTCCCACCCCTCACCCCAGCCCACCCCTCTAGGTTGCACAGACGCTTAGCTGAGCCCCCCTTAGAGCAGAGTTTTAATTTGTGCACTTGCAAACAGCAGAGACTTCCATATTGCAGCCAGAATGACTGCATATGTTTGGATAAGTGATCCACATATGATTAAAACCTTATAAATTAACAAATAAAGTAAGCACTAATAGGTCTACTACTAAAACTTTGGGGTTTCCAGAAGTCTGAGAAAGAGCCCAATTTGCTTGCTTTGTTTGATTCAAACCTCCCCCATGTGTTAATGGTTGAGGAAAATGAATTACATTCATGATATGCATTTCAAGTGTAAAATGAATACATTTTAGGTTAAAAAAAAAACACATCATAAAGTGAATGGTTTTAAGACAAAACTTTTTACCTTTCTCAGTGACTAAAAATTCCCTGGCAGAAACACAGATGTGCCATTTTATTTTGAGTTTTATCGCTTGGTATAAGATTATGAGTGCTGCCCATATGATCACAGAATACTTTAATCAAAGCAAAGAAAAACAAGGAGTGGATTAAGCTAGCCATTAATATTGTGTCAGTGTCCACTAATTTTTTTTTCCTCCTAAAAACAAATAGTCCATTTTAGAGCCTGCAGCTACCTGGCCAAAGGGATTCATTATCCCATGATTATTATGGGAATTCGGACAGCTCCATAAATTCAGATAGTGAAATGTGTTGAAGCAGGAAAGTGATTTCAGAAGCAAGGCATTTTTTTGTTTTTTTCTGTACACAGTGTCTGGCTTTCATTTCTAGGGCAAGCATTTAAAATGGTCATTTAGGAATGTGTGTCTTCATTGGCAATGTCCACAAGAAAAATGAAAAGGAATTCTGTTATCGCCCACTGATGAACAGAAGAATTGTTTTCAATAAGTGAAGTTATTAGACTGAGGGTTGTGTTTTTATTTTGTCTGCTCTGTTATGATTTTTGGTGAAGAGGATCCAACCTGGGCAAGGAAGCAAAACACTCAATTTAAGACTTGCTTCTAGTTTTCACTAAAAAAAAAAAAAAAAGTCTTTGGACCTAATTGTGACCTTTCACGAGGACTTAAGAAAATTCATTTTAGATTGCATCATTCTTCCAATAAACTTCAGTTTCAGCTATTATAATAATCAGGGTCTGAATTCTCAGGATTAGGACAGGAGAGTAACTAAGTAGAGAAAGAAAATTCATGCGTGTGTTTCTAAAAAGAGATTTTACAGACCAAAGGAAACTGTTTTTGTTTATTATAAGGATATGTTTTATACAATTTTCAACTTCAGATGCTAAATGAAGCTGTGATTTTTCTCTCATTACCCTTGACATCTATCCAGGATTGACTCACTGATGATTAGAATATTCTCTCCTCCTTCCAAGTCTAGACAAAATTCCCTCTTGTTCTCACCTGCTAGACTTTATCATGGAAACACATATGTCTCCTTTGTAGCAGTTACCACTTGTTTTTGTTACTATGCTCTTAATACCCATCTTATTCATTAGGGTGTAAAAATCTATGTCCCATTTCGCTAACCATTACAGTACAACCCCTAACATACATACACACACGCGGAAAGAGTTCTGACATAGTGACTGTTTGACTGAATGAAATGCATTTGCCATAAAAGTTGATGTGAGCTTTCCTACAAACCAAAAAACAAATGTTAGCAATCACATAAAGCAGGGCTTCTTACAAAAAGATTCCTAAGTTAGCTAATAGAGTGACCTAAAAGAACAGATCCCACTTCCTAAAAGTAGCATTTAAAGTCTGTCTCAAACTATGACAAGTAATAGGACTGTATTTTTAAGAAGGAAGGGCTAAAATTCAGCAAGCATTTTCTTCCTAATGGACTCCTGCAATTCCTTAAAGCCTTAATGTCCTGTGTGAGCATAACTTCTCTGCCCGACATTACACTACCTTAAAAGTCATCATCTTTTTGAATGTCTTTTAAGTCCCCACCTCACTAGTCATCCTTGCTCCTCAGTTTCTGTAAAAACAGAGACATGGAAATTAGTGCCTCATGCTTCCAAGTGTGAAGCGATATTGAACACACCACAATGGCGAAGAGCATTAAGTTGAGGAAGCTGTTAGAAAAAAGTTGTGATTGAAATAGCATTGCTTTGCTGTATCATGTCTCATGGCACTGAGCTGGCTTCCTCATGTTGCTTCTATTTCAGTGTTTCTGGAAAGTCTTTAAGAGGGCTGTAGGCTTAGGGATCAAAGATGAATTTCTTGAAAATAATATAATCTATGAAAAACTCACTGGACTCATTAGTTTGTACTGTATTTGGCAAAAAAAAAAAAAAAAAAAGTGTAGTTTTGTGATCCGAAACTCTTTGTCTAGGATTTGCCTTTACCACTCCATAATTGTACCAAAAGAGTGTTACCTGTGAGTTTTTAGTGTTTACATTTTGTTCTTCTAAAGTTTCCACTAAAAAAAATCTTAGTCCAGTTTAGGGTTTAGGAAAGTGGCAGAATATTTTAAGAATCACTGATAGAGATGCAAACAGGCAGTATAAACACACTGATGGTGGTGGATTCTCAGATCCTCAGGGGATGAGGCTGGCAATTCTGAATCTCTTCAGGATGGCCCTCCTGCTGCGGTTAATCCTCCCAGCAAATGTGTCTCATGGGTGATAGTCCTGCAGGAAGGAGGGGCAAAACCACTCTGCCGTGGTATTCGTCTGAACTTTCGGCCAAGCGTTGTGGACTTGGGGAGTTTCCCCACAGCTGAGGCTCCAGGTGGCGAAGGGCAGGGTTGCCATCTCTTCTTCCTCCCCGTTTCCATCTGTCGCTCCAGTGGTTCTCTGGTTCCACGTGGCTTCACGGGGAGAGCCTCACGTACTATTCAGTTATCTCACACCACTCCATGACAACCCGTGGTCCCGCCGATCTGCATCTCAAGAAGCGAGGAGTGTGAGTGAGTGACCTCATTGGTGCATTCAGCATCTAGTACGAATCTACCCTTCAATTCTCCACCAGACGTCACGACACTAGACGCATCAAGCGGTACTCCTGTCCTGGGGTAACTTACAGGCAGCAATATTCTTTTTTGTGTGGATAATACCAGACATTCAGGGACCTACAATGTTTGTGATAGATCTATATTTCCAGCCTCCACTTAAATTTCTAACTAAGAAAACACTTTAGTGAAGCAGCAAGAGCAATCAGGATGAAAAGAGTAATGGTGGAAAAAGTAACATGTAGCAACTACTTACTAAGAACCGTTTAATAACTCTGTGGGGGTAGTTCCATGTAATCCCACTTTACAGATGAGACCACTGCATCCTAGACAAGTGAACTAACTCACCTAAGGGCACACAGGACGTACACAGCAGATGAAGGGTTAGCCCTGGTTGGGTGCGCTCTGGGGCCATCATGTTTGGTCTGGTTATGTGACTTTGGGAAAATGAGTTAACATCTCTGGACTTCAATTTCCTCATGTGTCAAGTGGGAATACTTATAATACCTAAAATATAGGGTTGTAAGGATATAATTAGCCAATGCATATAAACTTAACTGCTTACTGAATATTATTATTATTATTAATCACAATAATAACTATCATTATTGTGGTTATTATTTTTTATGCTATACTGCTTCTCAAGGTTCTCAAAATCTATGGGTTTTCTGCAAAGCATGCTTATATTTACATTTTTACTTATCCTGTCCTCAGAAATTCTATATCATTTCTTTAAAGCTACCATACCAAACTCACTCTACTTTTCAGGGTCCAGATTTTCTCCTTGAAATCAACTCAGACATCCCCTCCCCTCAGAAAAGCAGACTGTTTCTTCTTTCTCTTGTGTTTGTTTTCATATCACCCACACAGCAGTGGAGAGGAGCCTATTATGCTACTGGCTGAACACACAGAAAAAGACTATGCCTTGGACTCGTTAATCTCCAAAGTCTCGCATTGTGCTGCCTACAGAGCAAGCGTTCCTTAGCAAATTATGAATAGATTAATTTTTAAAGTCCAGGAGACCTCCTGGGTAGACTGTTTCTGACTATAAAGTAGAGATAAAAGAATAAACAATATGGGGGGGAAAAAGCTACCAAATAGCTTAATGATGGCCCAAGATGAAACAATAACAGGGTCAAAGTGAGAAGACTAAGCTCCAGTTTTCTGCCTTAAATCTAGAAATTGATTTTGAAAATTGTGTGTACATCACAATGGTCCAGTGATCAGATGGGATAGGTAAGAGCTAACTTGTAATCTGAGTGTCACTTGGCTATTTTTCTTCCTACTCAGTAATACTTTCCTCATGCCTTCCCTTGGGGTAAAACTGTGTTATAGTAGACTTATTTCTTTGGTTAAAAACACTCTCCTCAAAAAGTCCAGTGACTCGATTTGAGAGAGTTGCTAGAAGAATTAGTTATATATTTTATTTATGTTATATGTTATGCACTGTGTATTATGTATTTCATACATATGTTACCTGTGTATATATATGTGTAATTATGTATATCTGTATGTACATATTTTTATTTCAGAAAATATTTATGGTCAGTTATATGTGTCAAACAGAAACTTCAGTTGAAAATGAGACAAAAGACAGAGAAGAATCAAAATTTGAAAAAAATCGCCAAAGTTCTTTAAAACAGTAGAAATTATCTCCGGTTTTTTAAACTGAAAAACACTGTGATGTGATTAATACCTTCTTGAGAACACGTTCTTGTTGACTTGTCACTTGGTTTCCCTGGGCTCCTCTTTGCGTGGACCTCAATACATACGATGAGGCTAGGGCAGCTAAGCAGTTCTGCTCTTACGGGTCTCTGCTGGTCCACCGTTGACCCACTGCCACTTTCATTGTGAAATACCTAGAAGAACGGATGGGCCAGATACCTTTTGAGAAAATTGTCTTGAGTGACGACTTTTCTCGACTAAATTCTCAAGGCTGACAGGGACATGTGTGTATTTCCATGCTGCCCTGGCGGGAAATGAGGCAAGAGGGTATTCTGTGCCTTATGAAGGCTGAAGAACCCACCAGAGACACAGCCTAGTTAGAAAGTCATCCCACGTTTGTTTGAGATGATCTGATAACTAATCTAACGAAGCCAGGATCTTTTCAAACTTGCCTTATTGAATAGATAAATAGATGGCAGAAGTTCAAAGGTTATAGTCTATGTGGTTTGGATACAATAGTTTTAGCCTGAAACTACTTGAAGGCCATGGCACAGGATAGCTGATGCCTCTCGTGGCCCTATTATTAATGAATTCATCTGAATGCTACTTTGCAAATGGTGGAGAAATTAATACTAAAGTAACAAAATGTTATCATATTAAGTAGGATTATTATTTACCATCTGCCTGAAATAAGGAATACCAACTAGTAATTTTATTATAAGATTATTTGATGTTTAATGATTTTATTTGTAATTAAGTAGCGTGTGTGTGTACTAAGTCACTTCAGTTGTGTCCAACTCCGTGCGACCCCATGGACTGTAGCCCACCAGGCTCCTCTGTCCATGGGATTCTCCAGGACAGAAGACTGGAGAGGGTTGCCATGCCCTCCTCCAGGGGATCTTCCCGACTCAGGGATTGAACCCATGTCTCTTAGGTCTAACCTGCATTGGCAGGTGGGTTCTTCACCACATGTGCCCCCTGGGAAGCCATTAGGTAGCAGGATTATGGATAATAAAAGCATAATAAATATGTATGAGATAAGTATGCAATCTGATATGACTATTTTATTTTCCTGTACCAGGGGCAGTTTATATATATTCAAAAGTTATATCAGATTAAGGGGGAAGAAAGAGTCAAATATTATTCTTATTTTTTCAGTTGGAAATTTTAACTTCTCTGCAGGTCTCACCATTTTAGACCTTTAGCAGGGAGTTAAAAAGAACATGAAGTTCATGGGTCAGTAACCAGGGTCTGGTTCTAAGTACATAGCATCATCTATAAATGATTCCAATTGCCAAAGGCTAAGAGAAGGCCAATAAAAACTCAAAGAATCTGATATTTGTTTCTGATACATATTACCCCTTTCAGTCGTTCATCGATTCAACAAATATTTGTTGGGTACATACTGTAGACAAGGTCCATTCTACTTGCTGAACATACACACTGTGAGCAAAGTAGTAACAGCCACAGACAAGCATATTTAAAATCTGCCTTTGGCTCAAGTACATATTTGCCTGAGCTTCACAGCTGGCATTCGTCATTCATTCATTGAATAAACATTTATTAAGGCCCTGAGCTAAATATCAGGGATATCCCAGAGAACAAAAAGACAGACGTCTTGTCAGCTGGGGGGGAAGAAAAATAACAGATAAGCACATGTAAATGCAACCCACTGCAAATTCATTAAAGAGTCGGGATCCGTGCTCTGTGGTGGAAATAAAGCAGTGGGATATGCCTGTGTCACTGCTAACAGAAGATTCCTGGGAAAATCCTGCCTGGGAGAAGAGTATTTAAGCTGGTATTTGAGGATGAGAAGGATACAGCCGTGTGAGCTGCCATAGGCAAGCATGCCAGGAAGATGGCAGAGCAAGGGAAGCCAGGCTGCCTGGAGAGCCGTGCCGAGAAAAAATTGTCCAAGACTCACGGGGAGACGGGGAGGAGAGCTACCAGCATGGCTGACCTCCAATGCATCATTTTACCTGGAATATGGAAAATGGTTGGAAAAGGGCAGAGTAGAAGTGTGGGAGAACCTAGGGAAGAATGAATAATCAAGAGGGCTTCTTCCTTTTTATTTTATTTAATGGTCCCCTGGTGGCTCAGTGGTCAAGAATTCGTCTGCCAATGCAGGAGACGTGGGTTCAATCCCTGGGTCAGGAAGATCCTCTGGAGAAGGAAATGGCAACCCACTCCAGTGTTCTTACCTGGAAAATCCCATGGACAGAGGAGTCTAGTGGGCAGGCTATATAGTCCATGGGGCTGAAAACCTACAACTTAACAACCTGGATCTTACTTATGTAAAGAAAAAGATATATCAAGAGAATGAGAATTCAGGGGAGAGAGGGGAGTCACTCCAAGAAAGTCCTGGGAAGATTGAGACAGATAGATTCTTTATTGCCTGGGGGCGGGGGTGGAATACTTTATTTGCAAAAGAGGAGAGAAACAAGGTATGCACAAAAGGAACAGGAAGAAAGATACTATCTGAGGATTGTCTCAGTGAAGTGCTAGATAATGTGTGCAGCGGAAACAGGAAGGCATAAAATTTGAGGAGTAAGGAAAAGACATGGTTTGATTTTTCCGAGAAGTGAAATAAGTTTCATCATGGGTAAATAAGTATTGAAACAGAGTTATAAGTGAAACCATTAGAACAAAACATGCATACTTTTCTAAATGCCAAGGATGCATGAAAGAAATAAGAGAGAAAGAGAGGGAGAGATGGGGAGAGAGAAAGAGGAAGGAATTTCATGGAGGCTACTGAGAAATGATTTTGGACTTTTGGCTACTGTTGAATCATCTTTTGTGTGATTTTATGTGACAATTCTCAGTTGTAGAATTTCGGACATGGTGAAATCAAATGGCCATTGGATCAATGGCTGCTCGCCCCCTCCCCCCCCCAAGTGACTGATAGACAACTTTTGAGAAAGAATGTGCCTGTGAAAGGTTGACAGTAATGGAATCCTGTGAATTCCAACCTGATGAAGAAAAAGGAGAGGCTAATGGAAGTGCAGGGGTCAATGGATTAGAGGTCTTCATGACCATGAGTTGGTTTCATGGAAAACTGGTACAGGAGATTATAAGAATTGAAGCTACTGAGATATTAAATCTTTGATTTTGAGGGTGGATTACTTTTAGTGTGGGATGAATACCAAGTAACTCTCAGGAGTAAATTTTGATTGATTTACCAAATGAACTAATCCTCTATGATCTTGGGGTGGAAGATGACTGACCTTTCCAAAGGTAAATCGGAGTAAACACTGGGTCTCCGTGTGTGTGGAGTTAATAAAGTTACCTGAAGAAACAGATAATATTTTTAAATTATTTCCTTTCTGCTTAAAATATTCAAATCAACATGATAGCAGACTCTAATTAGACCCCTACCCATAAAGCAGTTGCTATATGTAAAGGTGATTATGAACTTTACTTGAAGAACTGGTTTCTAGACCTCCACTACCAAATTCATTTTATCTGTCAAACAACAATTTCCTCCAAAAGGTACTCATTATAGAGTCTACCAGCCTGGCTTAAGTTCTCCTTTGGGGTTGGAAAAACATATAATACATTTAAATTCCAAAAGGTCTTGGATGGACACTTTCAAATTCTGTTTTACATGACACCTTCCTAATCTTGTTAAAGATTTGTTGGCTAAATGCTCAACAAGTCAAATGAGGTGTTGGGCAATTTCCCTATCTGTTTGCAATTTAAAACTGCTTATAAACTAGTCTCAGTCTGCTACTGGGAAAGAAGAGAAGAAAATTCATGTTTGAGGCATCCGAGGAAGTTCAAAAGTTTCTCAACCCAAATGAGGTCCCCAGAGAAGTTCAAAAACTCCTCATTTTCTTTGCTCTTTGTTGTACTTGTTGTAACAAATCAGTCTTTGATTATCTTAGAAGTTACCCTGACTCATGTTAGGTCACTTGGATCAGAGAGCTTGTAGACACAACTATTACCTCAGAAATGTTCTGCTTTGGTCTAGAAATCATTGTCTGATAGATGCTGGGTGTACCACACCAAGGTCAATGCCACCCTCCTGGAGGACATACTTAGGAGCAAAGCCAACAGATATCCATCTTTAGAGCTGGTATGCTACTTAGTGTTTACTCTTAAAAATCTCCACTCTGGCTTTAGGAGCCCTGAAGATAAGGAGTGTATTTATTTCTCAATGATCCTGTGAGAAGTTTTCAAATGTTTATCTTTGAAAAACCAGGATTTTTAGTACAAATATCTGTCTATATTCAGAACTCTTTGCCTTCCTTTCTCTTCCTCTCTCACTTTAGTAGAAGTGGATCACCCACCCTTATCTTCGCCAGCCTTTGGGAGGGTCTCCTGAGCTGTCTGGCTCAAGTGAGAGGCTTCTCTTTCCTGATAGGTTTGCTTCCATCTCCTGGCAGGTGGGCTGTGCTTTGTCTCAATGCTTTTACTCCTCTTGCTAAGGTGCACGGTACGTTTCAGTACATGGGCTCAGTTCTACGACCTTTTAAAATTCTTTGGTCCATCTACCTCACAGCAGAGCTAATTTTTGTGGAGAACTGAAATACAGAATTTGCTGCCATATGATGAAACTCTAACAGGAGCTACTGACAAATGAATGGAATGGAATTTCCTCTCAGAATATATCATTAGAAAGGCACACGTGAATTAAAAACCCATCAATGAGCCCAATCATAGACGTTATAGTAGTATTGCATTGTATTGGGTGTAATAAGTCTGAAACACTGTAGGGGGTCTAATAAGTCTAGAAGATATTTTAGCTTCCTCTCTCTTCCTGGAGGCAGCGCAATGAGAACATTATAAGAAGAGCCTGATGTATCATTCTTCTTATGATTTAGGATTTTTGAAAAATAACCATTTTTGTCCTGCTTTTACCCTGAAAAAAAGCAGCCCAGCGCTAGTCAACACACATAGTTAGATTATGGAGATGAGAACTCAGTCAGTCAGTGGAAGGAAGATGCAGGTGTGAAGGGAGGTGTCACACAGACCAAACTTTTCAGTATGGCTAAAGGGGAGCTCATCTCTGGATACTAGTTAAACGATTGAGTAAAATAAAATACTGGTGGTGGAGCAAGTGCATTTAGGTGTAGAAAGAGTGGTACTTAAAACAACAACAAGAAAACCAGTAAGAACAAAAAAGAGGTGAAAGAGAGAAATTGAATTAAGTGTTCATAAAAGTCGCTGCATTTTGTCTCAATGTTTACTCCTCTTGCTAAGGAGGAGAAGGGGATGACAGAGGATGAGATGGTTGGATGGCATCACTGATTTGATGGACATAAGTTTGAGTAAGCTCCGGGAGTTGGTGATGGACAGCGAACCCTGGCGGGCTACAGTCCATGGGGTCGCAGAGTCGGTCGCAGAGTCGGACGTGACTGAGTGACTGAACTAAACTGATTGAAAAGTTGCTCCAAATCCTACATTTTGACCAATTCACAACTTGGAGACCCTAGTTGCCTTAGGATGGTATCTTCCCAAAGGCAAGGAATTATTCATTCATCCAGTTTCTGTTCTCGTCCTATTTCTTAAAGGTTTTAATAAAGACTAGAGATCAGGGCTTCACTGAGAAGGGCCTTTAATTTTAGCTCCAAAAATCTTCTCGTCTAGATCTTGGGACTTCTCTCATGGTCCAGAAGTTAAGACTTCACCTTCCAATACAGGGGACATGGGTTCGATTCCTGGCCGAGGAGCCACATACCTCATGGCCAAAACACCAAAACATAAAGCAGAAGTAATATTGTAATATATTCAACAAAGACTTTAAAAATGGTCCACATCAAAAGAAATCTTAAAAAGAAAAGATCTAGAAGGGTAAAGGAAGTTACTAGAAAATATAGAACTGACCCTATGACAAACATTATATTTTAGAGTTCTATTTATAACAATATGGCCAGAGTATGTCCTGAATACATTCTCCATACCAAATGTCTAGAAATATTGGATAAAATACAGAAACATAATTTTAGGTACATAGTGAAATTTCCTAAGTATGTGAGCAGGCAAGTGTGTAAATGTACTAGTGCAATGCAAGATATTCCCAGAGGTCCAAAGTTATGGCAGAGCTGAAAACAGACTTAAATGAGCCCTAATGCTTTAGCTCTCCTGGGTTGGCTGCAGACAGAAGACAAGGCCTTAACCCTGTAGAAGATGAAAATAAGAGCTTGAGTTTCCCTCCTTAAAGACATACTACATGCTTAGGGAGAGGGAGGCCAGGAAAAGAAGAACTGACCTTTGGAAAAGGATGATTATAAGGAAATATGTCTGCCTTCATCCTGGCACCAAGTGGAAAATTAATACTTTAATGAAAATTTCTTTCTTCTTTGGATAATTACCATAATTGCATGACTTAGAAAAATCTAAACCAGGAATTAATTTAAATAACTTATAGCATGGTGATGCCCTGGGGCATTCAATGAAGGCAAGAGGGACTCTCTAGAAGAAAACATCCTCAATCCAGGGATGCAAAGATTATTACTGATCAAAGTCAGTCAATGATATACTCGCAATCCTAAATTATATATGCAATACACGATCAGAGGAGCAGTCATGACTGAAACCAGTAGAAACTATAAACAACAGGATATGATCAGCAAGGAATTAAGATATTGTAAAAGACAGGCACAGATAAAATAATTTAGTTTAAAAATAAGTAAAATATGGAGTATAAACAGTGATTTAGGGATAAGAGAGAAAATTTGAGTAGATTTACAAAAGAAATAAAATTTCAATAAATAAAAAATAAAACATTTGAAATGAAAAACTCAATACTTCATTAGGTTGGTTACAAAGAGCTAAAGAGAGAATTGAAGAAATTGTTGAGAATATGGAAAAAGGGAATGCAACATATAGAAGAGACACTGAGTTACGGAGTTTCAAAACCTAATATATTTTGATAACATTTCCAGAGAGAGAATAGAGAAAGTTACAGGCAATGCTTATAACATTAATGGATAAAGTTTATCCATAATTGCAGTGATTAAGCCTCAGATTCACTAAATTCTAGGTAGAAACTAGAGAGACATTCATGCTAGGTTCATCACAATAAAACTGCAAAGCAAGGAAGACAGTGAAAGATTTGAAAAAAAGTAACTAAGAAAAGACAAATTGTTCACAAAGAAGCGATTCAAATGAACATGACCTTCCTGACAGAACAGTTGAAACAATAATATAGTATAGTTATATCTTCAAAGTAGTGAGAGAAAATAACGAAGTAGGATTAAAAATCCAGATGAGCCAAAGTCAAGCGATAGTGCTGAAATAAAGACTCCTGCAGGGAAGCACAGAATATTCACTAAAGGAAATCTATAGAGGATAGGTCAGAAAGAACAATATTAATAAAAAAAAAGTGTTAAATATGAGGGACTCCAAGAAAATAAGACTGCATAAAACAATAACATAACCATGTGCAAAAAAAGAAAGTAGAGAACATGCCATGGTAATGGCAGAGATCCAGGAGGATAAAGATAATATCTTTGCATTTTAGACAAGTATTCGTGTTAACACAGATTGGGCTTTTTCATAAATGGTGGAGAAAAGTGGAATTAAAATAATAAGTCAAAGGAAGCCAGAAAAGGAAAAATAAACTAAAAAATGTAGCAAATTCAGAAAAATGCAAAATGTGATCACAAACATAATTTAAAATATGTCCATAATCACAATGCATGGCTAAATTCCCAAGTTGTAAGACACTGCCTTCTAGATTACAGAAAAATATTCAACTATATATTCTTTACAAGATATACATTAAACATAAAACAGAAACCTGTGCAGAAAATAATATACTGCAAAAAATGAAACATACTGTAGCTTTATAAATATCAAACAACAGAGACTTAAGGCAAAAAACACTATTAAGAAGAAAGTCAGTATAAATATTTGATTCACTGTAGGAAAAATTATTCTAAATTTACAAGCACCTAACATTATATCCAAAAATACTTCGGGCTAAAAAAATGGCATAATACATTGATACATCGATTACCTTTGGTTCAGTTCAGTTCAGTCACTCAGTAGTATCTGACTCTTTGTGACCCATGGAGTGCAGCACACCAGGCCTCCCTGTCCATCACCAGCTCCTGGAGTTTACTCAAACTCATGGCCATTGAGTCGGTGACGCCATCCAACCATCTCATCCTCTCATCCCCTTCTCCTCCTGCTTTCAATCTTTCCCAGCATCAGGGTCTTTTCAAATGAGTCAGCTCTTCACATCAGGTGGCCAACGTATCCGAGTTTCAGCTTCAGCATCACTCATTCCAATGAACACCCAGGACTGATCTTTTGGATGGGCTGGTTGGATCTCCTTACAGTCCAAGGGACTCTCAAGAATCTTCTCCAACACCACAGTTCAAAAGCATCAATTCTTCAACACTCTGCTTTCTTTATAGTCCAACTCTCACATCCATACATGACCACTAGGAAAACCATAGCTTTGACTAGACAGACCTTTGTTGGTAAAGTAATGTCTCTGCTTTTTAATAAGCTCTCTAGGTTGGTCATAACTTTTCTTCCAAGGAGAAAGCATCTTTTAATTTCATGGCTTCAATCACCATCTGCAGTGATTTTAGAGCCCAGAAAACTGTTTCCACTGTTCAGCCACTGTTTCCACTGTTTCCCCATCTATTTGCCATGAAGTGATGGGACCAGATGCCATGATCTTAGTTTTCTGAATGCTGAGCTTTAAGCCAACTTTTTGACTCTCCTCTTTCACTTTCATCAAGAGGCTCTTAAGTTCTTCTTCACTTTCTGCCATAAGTGTGGTGTCATCTGCATATCTGAGGTTATTGATATTTCTCCTGGCAATCTTGATTCCAGCTTGTGTTTCATCCAGCCCAGCATTTCTCATGATGTACCCTGCAAATAAGTTAAATAAGCAGGGTGACAATATGCAGCCTTGACACACTCTTTTCCTCATTTGGAATCAGTCCATTGTCCCATGTCCAGTTCTAGCTGCTGCTTCTTGGCCCGCATACAGATTTCTCAAGAGGCAGGTCAGGTGGTCTGGTATTCCTATCTCTTTCAGAATTGTCCACAGTTTGTTGTGATCCACACAGTCAAAGGCTTTGGCATAGTCAATGAAGCAGATTATTACCTTAAAGCAAATCCATTACCTTGGTAAAATATTTTAACACAACTCTCTTTAATTGTGTGACTAAATTTACTACAGTCAAAAATGTATGCATTTATTTATTTATTTTTATTTTTTATTTTTTTTCATTTATTTTTATTAGCTGGAGGCTAATTACTTTTCAATATTGTAGTGGGTTTTGTCATACATTGACATGAATCAGCCATGGATTTACATGTATTCGCCATCCTGATCCCCCCTCCCACCTCCCTCTCCACCCGATCCCTCTGGATCTTCCCAGGGCACCAGGCCTGAACACTTGTCTCATGCATCCAACCTGGGCTGGTGATCTGTTTCACCCTAGATAATACACATGTTTCGATGCTGTTCTCTTGAAACATCCCACCCTCGCCTTCTCCCAGAGTCTACAAGTCTGTTCTGTACATCTGTGTCTCTTTTTCTGTCTTGAATATAGGGTTATCATTACCATCTTTCTAAATCCCATATATATGTGTTAGTATGCTGCAATGTTCTTTATCTTTCTGGCTTACTTCACTCTGTATAATGGGCTCCAGTTTCATCCATCTCATTAGAACTGATTCAAATGAATTCTTTTTAATGGCTGAGTAATATTCCATGGTGTATATGTACCACAGCTTCCTTATCCATTCGTCTGCTGATGGGCATCTAGGTTGCTTCCATGTCCTGGCTATTATAAACAGTGCCGTGATGAACATTGGGGTGCACGTGTCTCTTTCAGATCTGGTTTCCTCGGTGTGTATGCCCAGAAGTGGGATTGCTGGGTCATATGGCAGTTCTATTTCCAGTTTTTTAAGAAATCTCCACACTGTTCTCCATAGCGGCTGTGCTAGTTTGCATTCCCACCAACAGTGTAAGAGGGTTCCCTTTTCTCCACACCCTCTCCAGCATTTATTGCTTGTAGACTTTTGGATAGCAGCCATCCTGACTGGCGTATAATGGTACCTCATTGTGGTTTTGATTTGCATTTCTCTGATAATGAGTGATGTTGAGCATCTTTTCATGTGTTTGTTAGCCATCTGTATGTCTTCTTTGGAGAAATGTCTGTTTAGTTCTTTGGCCCATGTTTTGATTGGGTCATTTATTTTTCTGGAATTGAGCTGCAGGAGTTGCTTGTATATTTTTGAGATTAATCCTTTGTCTGTTGCTTCGTTTGCTATTATTTTCTCCCAACCCGAGGGCTGTCTTTTCACCTTGCTTATAGTTTCCTTTGTTGTGCAAAAGCTTTTAAGTTTCATTAGGTCCCATTTGTTTATTTTTGCTTTTATTTCCAATATTCTGGGAGGTGGGTCATAGAGGATCCTGCTGTGATTTATGTTGGAGAGTGTTTTGCCTATGCTCTCCTCTAGGAGTTTTATAGTTTCTGGGAAGAAATGAAGAACCCCAGGGTTAGTAGAAGGAAATAAATCTTAAAAATTAGGGCAGAAATAAATGCAAAAGAAAGTAAAGAGACCATAGCAAAATTCAACAAAGCTAAAAGTTGGTTTTTTGAAAAAATAAACAAAATTGACAAACCATTAGCAAGACTCATTAAGAAACAAAGGGAGAAGAACCAAATTAATAAAATTAGAAATGAAAATGGAGAGATCACAACAGACAACACTGAAATACAAAGGGTCATAAGAGACTGCTACCAGCAGCTCTATGCCAATAAAATGGACAACTTGGAAGAAATGGACAAATTCTTGGAAAAGTATAACTTTCCAAAACTGAACCAGGAAGAAATAGAAGATCTTAACAGACCCATCACAAGCAAGGAAATTGAAACTGTAATCAGAAATCTTCCAGCAAACAAAAGCCCAGGACCAGATGGCTTCACAGCTGAATTCTACCAAAAATTTAGAGAAGAGCTAACACCTATCTTACTCAAACTCTTCCAGAAAATTGCAGAAGAAGGTAAACTTCCAAACTCATTCTATGAGGCCACCATCACCCTAATTCCAAAACCAGACAAAGATGCCACAAAAAAAAGAAAAGTACAGGCCAATATCACTGATGAACATAGATGCAAAAATCCTTAACAAAATTCTAGCAAACAGAATCCAACAACATATTAAAAAGATCATACATCATGACCAAGTGGGCTTTATCCCAGGAATGCAAGGATTCTTAATATCCGCAAATCAATCAATGTAATACACCACATTAACAAATTGAAAGATAAAAACCATATGATTATCTCAATAGATGCAGAGAAAGCCTTTGACAAAATTCAAAAATTTAATAATGTACAAAGCTAGAACATTTTTTTCCCCTCAAAGCTAGAGAAGAACCATTTTTTGAAGGACTTGTTGGACAGTCACAGCAATTAACTACAGAAGAGAACAATACAGCAAGACCCTCAAAAATAATGAAAACATTATATATCTAAATATATGCCTGTTTATAGCATCACCTTCTTAAATGATAGAGAAGAAAAGCAGAACACAGGGCCAATTATCTAACTTTTGATTTTAGAGAAGGACAACAGACTCAACCTGAAGAGAAAAGAAGGAGGAAAGAAAAACATTTTTCACAAAGCCCTTCTAGCATGAGCGGGAATGCAATATGGTTCCTGGGCGAATCTGGGTTTGTGTGGGGTAGTCACAATGTATGCCTGTCATCTTCATGAAATCATTAAAAATGCACTTGCCTTCTCGAAAGGTGTTCCAGTTTGAAGGATGACTAAAAAGGAAAACAGAGAATTGAAGCAAAGTCTAAGACAATGTGGTAAAGTGAAGTCTAAACGATGTGGGTTATTTTCACAGGCCAGAGTGTTTCATAATTTTGAAAGCCATGGATCAGAATCCTGAGTGAGGAATTCCAGTGTTGTGGAGGAGCCCAGCTGCTGAACCAGATTCAGATTCCATCCTCAGATACCTTGGAGCAGATGATCAACTCAACGGAGCTGGAGTCGCATTACCCAAGACGCCCTGCAGCTAGGCTACCCTGCATGGAGTGGGTAGGCTTGAGCAAAGGAGGGATGAGTACCTTGGTAACAGAGCTAGGGCTGTGAGACAGCTGAAACTTAGCAAGGATGCCGTTAACAACTAGTTCACTGATAGGCTGGTCAATGTAGAGGCCATCTGGGTGACAGATCCCTATGTCAGAATTGAGGAGAGTCCAAAATGAAAGGAAAAGGACATTTCCTCACATATCCCTAGAAATGTAGCAGTCCTTAGTTGTGGTTTTATTTTTGTTTCTTTTACTTCCTTCTCTATTTTCTTCCCTTTTCTCCAAATCAATAGCTTAATCAAACTGTAAAGAAAGAATTATCTTTTTCTCTTGGACTTGACGTGGAAAATTTAGAATCAGAGGAAAATAAGCATTTTCTTTATTAAAGGTGCATTTTGCATGACCAAAAATTTTTAGGACTTAAATCCTAAAGTCCATTGTTTACTATACTAGGGAATGAAGTTGTTGTTCAGTTGCTAAGTCATGTCTGACTCTTTGCGACCTCTTGGACTGTAGCAAGCCAGGCTCCTCTGTCCTCCACTACCTTGAAAATATATACTAATAAGTATAAGAAGATGGTGCTTTCTTGAGCATTAATCAAGTTAGAGGTGAAAACCTTCAGAAGATGATCTTTTATGTTACTGAGATATATAGACTTTTACCAAGGAGAAGGAAAAGAGGTGGATAGGAAAAAATATTTGAACCTTTCAAAAATAGAACAAAGAAAAATCCATGTTAAAACAACTTACACAAAGCTTTTCCCACCATATGAGTAATAGAGTCTTGCCTGATAAAAAGGAACAAATGAAAGACACCTAATCCTGTTAATCTTGTTCCATCAGTGGAGAAGGAGCTGGATAAGAGGAAGCAGTTTTGGGGAAGCATTCAGTATAATGGAGCAGCTCTGGGCGACAAGCTGAATGGTGATCCTATCAAATTACTTAAACTAAAAACCATGAAAAGAATTTCACACTTTGTCTGGCTAAGAAAACAGTTTTATCAAGTGCACGATCTTAAATGCAATGAGATTTCTTTTTACTGTTCTCTGCTCACTGTCTTGCTTCAGTGGCTATGCTACATGGAAAAAGGAAAGGCATTGTTGATGACATTTCACTAAGTGGAAGAAGAACAATTCATGGCATTTAACTGTTGAGTGCTGAGTTTGGGAAGGTATTGAAAAATCTGAACTTTTCAGTGAGTTGGTATACGAGAAAAAAAAACATGTATTTCCACTCACTTTCTTATGATAGCTTTAATCTTCTCCTCTCATTCACTTTCCCCTTCTTCTCGACTCCCCCTTCCTTCCTTTTCCTTTTTTTTTTTGAGTGTTAAAGTCAGAAATCTTGAAATTGATATTCATAAGTGAACTCAGGCATTCTAGAAATGCCTTGAAGCTATATGCAAAATTTGTATTTGCCTGTGTACAATGTTTTCCCCAGGGACAGGGAAAATAATATTTTTCAGATATTTAAAGTTTTTTTTTTTCTGATTAATAAATAATTTAAGAACAGAATTGGGCTGTGTTGCCTTTTGCTGCACTTTGGTGGGAAACCTTTCTTTTTCATGCCCTTCTGCTTCCCTGGGGCAAGTTTCTTCATCCACCTGTGAATGAAATGACCAGGATATACAAATATTCACAAAAAGCTAAGAGGGAAGTTGAAGATAAGGGGGAAAAATACATCCAAGTTAGCAGATCTGATCTGTGCATCCAGCATCCTGTCTGAGCTTGACCTTCAAGGGCAACTCCGTCTTCATCCTTTGTGGAGACACACAGCTATGATGCTGAGACCAGGACAAGGTCTTATACCACCTCTGAGAAGGAAACATTCAAGAGGAATAAGTTAGAACTGAGCTTAACCCATGGTTCAGTGGGTAAAGATCCTGCCTATAATGCAGGAGACCCGGGTTCAATCCTGGGTCAGGCAGATCCCCTGGAGGAGGGAATGGCAACCCACTCCAGTGTTCTTGCCTGGGAAATCCCATGGACAGAGGAGCCTGGTGGGCTACAGTCCAAAGGGTCACATAGAGGTGGACAGGACTAAGCAACTCAGCACACATACAAGGTTAGGACCATGAGGATGACAAAATGCATCTGGTTCACTGGATATTCCTTCCTGAGAATGTGCAGTTGAAATCTTCATGGCTGGATACTTCAATGAGCTGGACTCGAGAAGTGTTGTCAGACCCACCATCTTGACAAATCTAGATGTGAATAAAGCATTTGTTGTTTTTCAGTTGCTAAGTCTTTTCCAGCTCTTTGTGACCCTATGGACTGCAGCATGCCAGGCTTTCATGTCCTTGCTCAAATTCATGTCCATTGAGTCAGTGATGCCATCCAACCATCTCATCCTGTGCCGCCTCCTTCTCCTCCTGCCCTCCATCTTTCCCAGCATCAGGGTCTTTATCAGTGAGTCAGTCAGTTCTTTGCATCAGATGGCCAAAATATTTGAGCTTTAGCTTCAACAGTGCTTCCAAAGAATATTCAGGGTTGAGTCCCTTTAGGACTGACTTTTAGTAAAGAATGCTAACTCTCAAAAGATGAGCACAACCAAGCAAAAACCTCACAAACAAAAACAAACAAAAAAAGCCCTGCTTTTGGTTAAGTTTTCCCAGTTGTATTGAAAAAAATGAGAACATCCATTGAGAAAGAATAAAATAACAAAAATTCTCTCCAGATTAAAAAGCTGAAACATATTTTCTAGTAATGATATATTCTTCTCCAGCTCCCCACCCATCCACCAACCTCAACCAGGGAAAGACTTAAAAGACCAAGTTTTTCTTCTTTTTATAAAATTAGTCATCTTGTGCAGATAATCCTGAAAATGGAAAGCTTTTTTCTAACATATCAAAGTTATACATGAGTTTTATCTATTTTCCAGTTATTATTACCTGTGTTCTTTTCATTACCATTTAGTTTAATTTTTTTTGTAATTTCTATTGACATTTCCTATTTGATTCATAGATTATTTAGAAAAGCATTGCTTGATATCTAGTGTATTTTTTTGTTGTTAATTGATTCCTAGCTTAATTTCACTACTGTCCAAATGTATTGTGTGTGAGATGTCAATTTTTTAAACTTTGTTGAGATTAGCTTTTATGGCCTTGCATATGTTTAATTTTAGTGCATGTTTCACCTGCACCTGAAAATCATGTGCAGAATGCTCTAGCTGTGTGCAGTGTTCCATGGAGGTCAACTGGATTAATCGCGTTGTTTAAATATTCCATATCCTTATGGATTTTTTTTTGCTTGGCTTGCTAGCAGTTACTTAGAGAAGTATGTTAAAATATTCCACTATGATAATGCATTTCTATACTTTTCCTTTTATTTCTCTCAACCACTCCTTTAAATGTTTTAAACTTATGCAATTAATAACACAGGCATTTAGAAATGTTATACTTTTTTGCTTGATTGGCACATTATTATTTTTTCCTCTTTATTTTTAGTAATGTTCTTTGCCTTAAAATTTAATTTGATGTTAGCACAGCACTATTAGCTTTCTTTCACTTAATGTTTGCGTGGCATGTATTGTTTAATCCTTTCATTTTATATTTTCTGTGTTTAAATTTAAGGCCTGATTTTTTGTGTGGAGTGTATTTCAAAAGTTTGTTTTGTATATAGTGTGATGACCTTCTAATACTTTCAGAATTTAATGTGGTTCCTGGTATGTTTGGATTGAAATCTACCATTTTAGTTTTTACTCTTTGTTTTTCTCACTTTTCTATTAATATTTATTTCTGTTTTTGCATTTTTTTTGTTAACCAACATTTCTTCTTTTTCATTTTAATTTTTTTTCTATTAGATAGCTACATACTCTGTGAGTGACTTTTTAGTATTTACTCTGGAATTGACAATAATAATCTTGATTATAGTCTTTATCATATAGATGAATAGATCTGCCACTTCCAAAATAATGAAAGAAACTTAGAACAGTTTAAATCCATTTAACCTATTTTTTTATTTGTCATATATTTTATTTATAAAAATTTAAACCCCAAATTATTATTGCTATTTTATATAATCAATACTCCAATTTTCTCCTTTGATTTACTGTTGATGTTTATTTTTTCCTTCATTTTTATGCTTCACTCTGAGGTCATATTACTGTGCATGGACATTTATTTAAGTTTGTCTTTCAATGTGATTTGCTGTAGATGAATTTTCTCAGTTTTGTCTACATAATATCTTTACTGAGACTTTATTTTTGATATTTTCAAAGTCATATGAGTCAAAGTAGGCATTTTTCTGAACGTCATGAATAGTATATTTGATAATAAATCATTCTATTTTCTCCCAAGTTACACTCCCATCTTCTTTCTCGTGAAGAGCACAGGTTTCAGCATTATTTGTCTTCCTTGAAGATGATGTCTTTTTTTCTGCTCTTCATATTTATGTTGTTACTCTATGATTCTGCTTCTCCTTCAGTGTTTAATTATCAGTTCTATCTGAGTTGCTATTCTGTCCACCTATTAAGTTTGTATTTTGTCATTTATATTTTATAAAACCAAAGAGCGCTGAAATTTTTCTTTCCATAGCAACCTCTTTTCAGTACTTTATAAAAGTTTCATTTGAAAGTTATGTACTGAGTTTCTCAATATTTTGTTTTCTTATTTTGACCTTATTTTGAATGAGAGTCTGGTTTAAAAAAATTAATAACTGAGAGTGTACTTCCTCAGACTAAATGATAATTAGATTTGCCTGGCAGTCCAAGCCACCCTGGATTACAGAAGTTTGGGTCTTGTGATTATGCAGGAAATTTATGGGGCTTATAATCATTGAAGTCTCTTTTTAGCTTGTTTTCTGGAGAAGGTGGTTTCCACCCCTGGGAACTGAAGCAAGTTCCTCCCTATACTGGCTCTGGAGTCCCACTTAGAGAAAAAGTAGGGTCATTAGTGCAAAGAGTGATGGTGCTGGTGCAGGAGTAACCCCTTTATTTAACCATCACTTCGTTGGACGTGACCCACTTCATGTAGCTCCGCCATGCTGGTTTGGGGGTGGTTTTCCAAGGTTTTGCTCAGAAAATCCTTTTTCCCATTCTTTGTTTTTTCTTTTTCTCTTTTTCTGACATCATTTCTGTGGCTTCCATGGAGTTTGCAGATTCTTCAGTTGACTTGAATTTCACTTTCATCCTATTTCCTTTTGCTTTACGCCTTTCAAAAACTATTTACATTGAGGTCTGCTGTTAGAAGTGTTCTGTTTCAACATTCTCATCAGTTTACTGTTGTACTCGTTTTTTATACATTTTTTTTTTTTTGGTCACTGAATTTTTCTTTTTTAGTTGGGAAAACAGGAAATAGTCTTTTCTAGGCAGCTCTCTTGAATGAGTTAGTAGGGTAATTTCTTTTTAAATAAACCTTTGCTCTGTAGCCCATGAAGGCACAGCTGTATGAAAACAGTAACTTGGCAGGTTTGTAATTAAGTTTTAATTTAAAACTCATTTGCTATGTAACAAAATACAGTTTAATTGCAAATGATGTGGAAATATTCTCATCAGAGAGTCCTAAATCGTGATATCACAGTCTGTCCAGCTTCACAGACTTGAAGAAACAAGTGTCTCATCAAAATCTCTAAATCTGAGAGAAAGAGAGAGGGAGAGAGGAAAACATCTGAACTCAGTGGTGACGTTATTCTGGGCAGATTGACTTTCATTGCTTATATATTCAGAAAAATTGTTTAACTGTCTACAATTCCAATTGTTTTCTATTATAATTAATTGCAATTTAAAACACTGTTTGTTTGAGAGAATGAAATTTTGTGTTGTACTGAGACCAGCTGAATAATAACCAAAGGCAGACATCCCATTGGAAGGGGAATATTGCAGCTCAAAGATCCCAACCAGCATTCCCTCTTTATGAAACTCCTCTTACTACATAGCAGAAGTCATAATATTTCCTATCTGACAGTCGTGGCCTCATCTTTTCCTACAGCATCTGAATGGGATGGTTTAAGGAGCCATACCCACAACCATAATCAGTGGGAGGGCCTGTTTTCCTCTCCTCTTCTTCAGGGTCACCATCCTCTAGTATATTGAGGGTTAGGGAGTTTGCCTCACCTGCTCTCCTGAGTGCTATTTGCAGTGGAGTGCTTTTTCCCTCATCATTGTTGTTGTTCAGTCGCTAAGTAATGTCCAACTCTTTGTGACCCCGTGGACTGCAGCAGGCCAGGCTCTCTGTCCTCTATTCCAAGAGTTTGAGCAAATTCATGTCCATTGAATTGGTGATGCTATCTAATCATCTCATCATCTGCCTATTTTTGCCTGAAATGCTCCTTTACCATTTCCAATTTTCTGGAAGAGACCTCCAGTCTTTCCCTTCTATTGTTTTCCTCTATTTCTTTGAATTTTTCATTAATAAGCCCTTCTTATCTTTCCCATTGTTCTCTGGGACTCTGCATTCAGTTGGATCTTTCTTTCCCTTTTTCCCTTGCCTTTCACTTCTCTTCTTTCCTCAGTCATTTGTAAAGGCTCCTCAGACAACCACTTTGCCTTCTTGCATTTCTTTTCCTTTGGGATAATTTTGGTCACTGCCTCCTAAACAGTGTTACAAACTTCCATCCATAATTCTTCAGGTACTCTATCTACCAGATCTAAGCAAGAAACATGATTGTTAATTTTTCAATCATTGTTTTAAGTGATCTGTTACGGGGCAACAAATAACTGCTTTTACTGTGCAAAGAAGACTGCATGATAAAAGACATGTATCCATAGTTGCTTTTGTTTAAAGCTTTCTATTCTAGACTACACCCAGGGAGGACCTTCATTTCTCACTGGAAGAGGCTCCTCAATACATCACCTTCAATGATCACGTCTTTGTCTTTGGAATGTGTCTCCTCTCTTGGAAGCCTGGCAATCATTCATTTCTTCCCATCCCTCCCCTCCCCTCCCCTCCCCTCTGCTCTTCATTGCATCCTCTTCCCTCCTACCCATTCCCTCCCCTCCTCTCTCTTCCTCTTTTCTTTCCATTTTCTTTCTTTTTTTAAAAAATTATTTCATTCTTCTCAATAGTATGTTTTCCTTCCTATTACAGACATCTCTGATTTTGAACAAAAGAAAATTTTTCTTTTTTAATTATTTTCAGATACATAAAAGAGAGGGACAGCAATTGATATCATCTCCAAGAAAGCATGATTTATGGGTTCAAACTATCCCAATGACCATTGGAATTCATAATGTTTCAGATGTGACCATTCATCTATTGATTGCCTGTAGATCACACAAGCGTCTTTTTCTGTCTTCATGTCACAAAGGAGGTGGTGAAAGAATTCCTCTAAAAAACCTGAGTCGACCTGGGAGCTGAGTCAGGAGCCCTTATTGCTTGTGGCTTTGACTGTAGTTATTATTAGCATCACATATGATGAGTCACATTTGAGATAACTATGCCTACACTTTTAAACTCGAGTAAATAACACTTTTCTTCCTTAATTTACAATGGTCAGAACGCTATAGGCTCTTGGGTGAAACATGTAAAATCATGACTTTAGGTGGCATGCTTAAAACTTTATCTTAGGGTAGCTCACTGAACTGCACAGCTTTGGTAATGAACTGGGTGGCTACAGTCTCGGTGGAGTGGAACTCACTAGTCTTTGCCAACCCCACCCGAAACTATGGAACCCCTTCGACTCACGAGGCCATTACATACTGTGTCCTTGAACGTTGTGCTGTGCTGTGCTAAGTCACTTCAGTCTTGTCCAACTCTTGTGACGCTATAGACTGCACCCTGCCAGGCTCCTCTGTCCATGGGATTCTCCGGGCAAGAGTACTGGAGAGGGTCGCCATGCCCTCCTCCAGGGGATCTTCCTGACCCAGGGATAGAACCCGTGTCTTCTACATCTCCTGCACTGGCAGACGGGTTCTTTACCACCAGTGCCACCTAGGAAGTGCTTCTTGAACATTACCTGTCATTTAAGG
The DNA here is from genome assembly GCF_023699985.2 of Odocoileus virginianus. Classification (NCBI taxonomy): domain Eukaryota; kingdom Metazoa; phylum Chordata; class Mammalia; order Artiodactyla; family Cervidae; genus Odocoileus; species Odocoileus virginianus. The sequence goes on along the minus strand of NC_069681.1, from coordinate 31,063,602 downwards.
AGACGAGACACCCTCTTTCCCATCCTGAGATGCCAGTTTAATGAATCAAAGGAGAAAATTGATACCTCTTCACCCCAGGAATCTATAGCAGTGATTCTCCTTATACTTTTCCAACTGTTAATCTGGTCCCTTTTTCTTTTACAGAAAAACAAAGTCATAGAAATGAAAATGGGATATCTCAGTTGAGCCATCTCTTATTGCCCCCAATCATTTGTTCATTCTAATTCTTTTGTGCTTTGCTTAATATCCAGTGACATCTTGGTTCTTCTGCTAAATGCTTTTTTTTTTTCTTTTCAATATTGCTTTTTTTTTTTTTTTATTACTGTTGTGTCCATAGCTTTGAGAAACAAAGCTTGCACAGGATTGCCTAATAAAGATAAACTCTCTTTTATTCCTGAAGGTGCTGTAGATTCCTAATGATTACTGAGTCCACTCTGTAGAGTGGCAATATCCGGGAATTCAAGGGTAGGATTTTTGTCTTGGCCCAAGGCCCTTATCACTGGCAAAAATAATAACGTAAATTCTGTGAAGATTGTCCCTTTGAAGTCACTACATTGAATAGTCTCCTTTGCACATAAATTATTTACACAGTCCTAAATGTTATGTAGAAATCCAGGGAATTACACTTTTGTTCTCGCCCTTATGTAAGTCTGTGCATAAGTCGAAGCCATAAGCTGTCCATAAATATCCCAGATGCATTACATGTGTCATTCTTTTTTGTCTCCTGCTCCCACTGTGTCAGTTGGCAGTCACACATGCCATCTTATGAGAAGAAACGTGTGTCACAAAACATACACAAGCAGGCTTTGTGGTGACTGGTTTCATCTATGCTGCAAGCAAGTTAGCCCAATCAGTGCCGATATTCATTGCTCCCTGGAAGAAAAGCTATGACAAACATAGACGAGTATTAAAAAGCAGTGCTATCACTTTGCCAACCAAGGTCCCTTTAGTCAAAGCTATGGTTTTTCCAGTGGTCATGTACGGATGTCAGAGTTGGACCATAAAGAAGGCTGAGTGCTGAAGAATTGATGCTTTTGAGTTGTGGTATTGGAGAAGACTCTTGAGAGTCCCTTGGACTGCAAGGAGATCAAACAAGTCCATCCTAAAGGAAATCAACCCTGAATATTCACTGGAACGAGTGATGCTGAAGCTCCAATACTTTGGCCTCCTGATGCAAAGAGGCCACTCATTGGAAAAGACCCTGATGCTGGGAAAGATTGAAGGCAGGAAGAGAAGGTGGCAACAGAAGATGAGAAGGTGGGATGGTATTACCGACTCAATGGACATGAATCTGAGCAAACTCCAGGAGATGGTGAAGGACAGGGAGGCCTGGCGTGCTGCAGTCCATGGGATTGCAAAGAGTTGGACATGACTTAGCGACTCAACAACTGGGAAGTCAAGCCCTAAATATCTTCTTGGCTGGAAAGTTTACATTTTTGGCCCGACTATTACATTGTTTCATCAGAAATGAATAAGAGGCAACTCCCAATGCTGGCCTCAGCCATCATTCTTCAGTGAAAGAGATAAAGGCTGGGAGAGGCACAGAGAGAGAACCTGAAGGGGTTGGCTCACGGGTTGTGGGTGGTGGCCTGTGTTACATCTCTGCGGCAGGCCTGCAGGCTGGAAATTCAAAGAAGCGCTGACACTACACATCAACCCAGAATTCCTCAGAGCAGCAGACTGGAAACTCAGTCTGGGTTCTGTGTTGCAGTCTTGAGAAGCTTTCCTTCTGTATCCGGAAGAAACCACAGTCTTTTTCTGAAGGTCTTTCACTGATTGGGCGAGGCCACCCACATTGTAGAGGGTAATCCATTTTACACAAATGATTTAAATGCTAATCAAATCCAAAAAATATCATCATCTACATGGGGCTTTGGCCAAACAACCGGGCACCATAGCCTAAGCCAAGCTGACTCATAAAATTAGCCATCACTCTGGCCTTTATAGAGGGCTTTGTTCAAACCACCATGAGATGTTTAAAGATCTTTAAAATCTTTGTGGAGAAAGTGTATCACAGGCTCTCTAGAATTCCAATTTGAATTTTAAAAATCCCTCTGTTAAATCTCCTTCCTAAAGTTTAATTTTTAAATCCACTAGTCCTTGTGCAAAGAGTCGGACAGCACTGAGCGACTGAACTGAACTGAGTCCTTGCACTCTCTTTAGCAGAAGTGGGACAATAATTAAATATCTTATCCAATTCCTATTAACGTAATATGCTTGTACAAGCAACTTTTAAAATAATGGCCTAACAAAGGGTTTCTATTAATATATGTTGTGAGGTATGAGTGATACTATGTGACTCTCAATTTGGTTTTAAACTCAGGTTTAGGGGGTTTTTTTTTGTTTTTTTTTTTTTAAGTGGTTGTATTGAGTTGTATTCTTCTGCCCTACAAATTGTCCATTTAAAATAAAAAATTCATGGCTTTCAGTGAATCCATGAAGTTGTACAGTTATCACCACAATCAGTTTTATACATTTCACCCCCTCTCCCCGTGGTGAATTCCTGTATCCATGAACAGTCACTGAGTTGTTCTCTCAATGACCACCCCCATCCCCACCAGCATTAGGCACCACTAAGCTACTTTCTGTCTCTATGGATTTGCCTATTTTGGACATTTCATTACCCATGGGATCATATAATATGTGGCTCTTTGTGACTTGTTATATTTAAACTTTCAGCTTGGTTTCCCAGGTGATGCTAGTAGTAAAAATTCTGCTTGCCAATGCAGGAGACTTAAGAAGTTTCGATCCCTGAGTCAGGAAGATCCCCTGGAGGAGGGCATGGCAACCCACTTCAGTATCCTTGCCTGCAGTCCATGGGGTTGCAGAAGGTCAGACAGAACTTAAGCAACTTAGCATGCATAAGATATACATGATTCTAGTAGTACCCTAAAACCTTTGGTCATTGATTCACTCAGCCACTCATTTTTGAGCTTCTGAACTGTTCTAGGATCTATGCCTGGTGTTGGAAACCCATGCTGAACTGAAAAAGCTACCCTAATGAAACTTATAATTTCCTGGAGAGGGTAGATATTAGCCACGTATTCAGACAAAGAAATGCAACCCTATGTCACTGCTTTGGTGCTGAAAGTGAAAGGCATGCTTCCTTCCAAATTTCTAGACACAGGGAAGAAGGTAACATGTTCCAGCTGTCAATGAGTGCTGTCTGTTTTACTTTGTGTTTACAATGTTACCAGCTGGTATGGGAAAACAATAATTTTTCCTCTTCAGCATACTGGGGCTTCCCTGGTGGCTCAGAGGGTAAAGCATCTGCCTACCATGCGGGAGACCCGGGTTCGATCCCTGGGTGGGGAAGATCCCCTGGAGAAGGAAATGGCAACCCACTCCAGTATTCTTGCCTGGAAAATCCCATGGACGGAGAAGCCTGGTAGGCTACAGTCCATGGGGTCACAAAGAGTCAGCGTACTACTGACAAATATGTTAAGTCAAATATGTTGGCATTCCTCCTCCAACAGACCGATTATAAAGGTCTCATTTTCATGCCTGGAGAACAGAGCAGAGGGTGGAATGTTGGAGGGCGGGAGATGCACTTTATCATCTATCCAGAAGGGAGGATCCAAACTCAGTTATGGAGAAGAAAGTCAGAGTTGCCTCATGGTGTGCTCTTCCCTTGTGTGAGCACAAATTCGGCTTCCGTGGTCAGCAGCAGAGAACCACTGTGGACGGCAGTGGGACCAGCTGAACTTTCTCAGTTCAGAGGAAGGAGGACCAAGCAAGGTCTTCCTTAGGACCTTAGTTGTATGGAGGGCGTCTGAGCTGCCCCACTGCTCTGGGCTTGGACCAATTCCTTTTTAAATTTTTAACGTAGTGTATGAAACAACAAGGTAGTATATGAACATATATATTATTTATAAACATTAATAATAAATTATATACCTTTCAGTTCTCGACCAACTTAAGCCCTAAAACAATGAAAAATGACATTGTATCTACCTAAGTTTTCATTCCTGATCACATCTTTCCACCTTTCCCCAGAGGTAACCACACTGCTGAATTTTGTCTTATCCATCTTTTGCTGTGTGTAACACTACATATGGTTTCCCCCAAAACCTCGTTTAGCACGTGGCTTCTGTGAGTTTCCTGTGATCGCTATATCCCCTGGGGACTTGTCACTTTCCCACTCTCAGAGGACTCGAAGAGAACAGGAGCTGAGTCTTGAAGAGCAGTCTGCACGGTTTAGGAAAGGGGAATTTCGAGAGCCCGATCAGCATTCTATGTGGACACAGAATGTAGAATGCTGCAAGAGTTGAAAAAGCGCAGATGAGGGCCAAGAGACCGTGAACATCAATATTTCAGAGAGTGGGTTAGTAAGACAATGAGAGAGGTCAGCCTGATGGCGTGTTGGAAAATGGTGAGGCTCTGCAGTGAGGCGAGCCTGAGTCTGAATCTAAGCTTGCTTGTTCCATTAGGAGCCGGGTGTCCCTGAGGAATGAATTGATTTCTCTCAATCTGGATTTCTTCAGTGGGAAAGAGAGGCATGCTTCTCTCCTGAAAGTTGTGAAGACCTGGCATTTAGTAAACCTTCAAAATATTAGCTTATTTTCCTCTGTATAATGCCTTCTTAAGCCCCAGATTCCAACCATTGCTTCTCTCTGTTTCCCATTCGTTTTTGGAGTATATCATGATCTTTGTCTTGAATTTTTCATCTTTGTTTGCACTGCCAGACCAAAGTATGACAATTTTATCCAATTCATTATTTTTTTAGCCCAATTTCCTGCCAAATCTTACATTGTTAAGTTACTCTGTCATTTTGCCTCTTAGCTCCATTAGTCTTTTCAGCATTTTTGCTGTTTATTAAAAGTAAAGTTTTGTTTTCTCTTATGACATAAGCAAGTGACAACATTAATATTTAACACCTGTGAATTCAGACAAAACAGCCATACAGCATCAAGAAGAAGGGAAGTGTCAATATCAGATTGATTCTGCTGGAACCAAGGGCCTATGAGGGACGTGACCACATGTCTCCCATCTCAGGGCGGCTGTGACCTTGACCTTTGGAAATATTTGGCTACGTTTCACTGCGCTGTTTCACAGAGAAACTCAGCTTAGCTCTGTGGTTTCTGTGCCTCTCATGCAGACCTGCAAGAAGTCAGCTAATATACTGACCTGGTAGGTGACGGGGCCACGTGAGCATTTCAGATTCAGAGGAGGATGTGGAACTGACACAAAGAATGATTATTATTTCCTGCAACAAGAGCTGCATTAGCAAGAGAGAGGTGATAATGCGGTGACAAGTCAGAAAAATGTTGGCAAGATCTTGGAGAATAAAGTTCTCCTTAATATATTTTCTTGTATGAAGCTGTGCTTGCACCAGCAAATTCTTAAAAAAAAAAAAAAAAACCAACCAAAAACCAAAAACTGAAGATGACAAATTTTGTAGGTCAAATGTCAATATTGATCAAAATGTTAGAATGTGCAATACTCTCCCAGGACATATGTTATTGATTTATTTTATTGAGTTTCTACAGGTCTATTAGGGTTATTCCTTGGTGGATGTTTTACATCTGAAAGCACAATTAAAATCCATTTATAATATCTGTTCAAATAAAACATCTGCAGATAAGAGCCACAGAAGTTCCCCTCCCAAGCCAGCTTTTGATGAAGGACACATAATTTTGTGTGTGCACATGTGCAGCTTGTCTTACTGAGGCACCTGGGAGATCTTTGTAAATCAGTTGCCAAATGCAGGGGGTGGGAGGCAGGAGGGTGGGCTTTCCAATAAAGGTCAGATGACATGGTTTTGGAAGCCCTGGGGATTTTTTTTAAAGCAGGCCTGTAAGAGAAGAGGTTTCTTACTGTTGGTGGCCCAGGGCTTCTTGAAGATTATAAGATACAGAGGGAAGGGACACTTTCATAAACTCCTTTTTTTGTTCAACTGATAAATTATTTTTAACATTTCCATACATTGCCAATGAACACATATGAAATCAATGTATGAAGTGGATAACTAATGAGGAATTACTGCAGCACATAGGAAACGCTCCTCTGTGCTCTGTGGGGACCGACATGGGACGGAAATCCACAAAAAGAGAGGATGTGTGTGTGTGTGTTTAGCTGACTCACTTTGCAGCAGAGACTAACACAACATTGGAAAGCAGCTATATTCCAATAAAAAGTAATTTTAAAAAAGAAAAACTGATAAACCACTTTATTATAAAGAAAATCTATTGCTTGGAGAACAAAAGCACCCTAGATTGCAAAAACCTAACACACAGGGAACACAGAAAATTAAATATTCAAGTTAGCCATTAATTTATGGCCACATTCAAGATGCTTGAGGCTGATGTAAGGTGTTTATTTATCACACTTGTCTCGTAGACGTGCCTCCTGTGATGTGAAGTATTCATTCTTTGTCTGGGCCCCAAGCTGTGTGCTTTATGATGACTCTACTATATTAATGAATGCCCTTGAGTATGGAATTGTTCAACAAGTTCATAGGAAGTTAAGAAGTTTGGGGAAACGAGAATTAAATCAATAAAAGAGAAAGACGAAACGAGTATCTACAAAAGGGCTCGGCAAGGATGGAACATTTACTCCTCTGACAAACGACAAAGTAGCTGATCGATGCTCAAGCCCTGATGCAATTTTTCTTCTTTATTCTCTGTCAATATTAGTGTAAGAGACACAGCTGAAGACCAGAAGTTAGATGAGCTAAGTTTTAGAACAAGCCCTGCTCCCAACATCTTGGTTACTTTATGCTCCTCTTGTGTCATATGGAAGTTGAAATACATGGTTTAACATTTTTTATTATGAAAACAGTATCTTAAATGTAACCGAAAGTTTACATATTCCCAGACCAGTCGATGAACTTAACGTGAAATAAATTATTGTGTGTGAATTGTCCTGTTGATTGATTAGACGGTGAACCACATCCAAAGCATGAAAAAAGCCACAGCTCCTATAAGCACAAGTAGTGAGAAAACAGTGGCTCAGGTCACATCCTGTGACCTAATGATCACAAACCTGTCCAGCGTGTTCACAGTTGATTTCTGGCTATAGAGTTCAAATGCTAGACTATATGATGAAAGACAAGAGTCCTAGAATCTCTCAAGGTGGTCAGTAGAAGGGGAACAACAACAACAGAAAACACCCAAATGATCATCAGGTTCCAATTTATTTGACATGCAAATTCTAAAGATTATGTGCATGGTGAATTATAATAGGAAATTAAAAATATAACTAGCAGTACTGATGAAATTAAGTAACAGTTGATTCAGATCATCTTCTTTCTGAGGATTTGGCATTTTTGTTGTATGTTTGAATACTTAGAATCCACAACTTAAAGTCTTGGAATTTCTTCCGACCCTCACCCAGTCTCCTCTGCCTTATCTGTCACGGTGCATTTCAAATCCAAGCATTTTTCACTTCACAGGGCCCTTTTCTTCTCCCCCCTCCTCTTCAGTTAATTCTCTCCCGCTCACAACCTGTCTTATTTCAGGCTCAAACAACCTTAGTTGTCTAACCAGGGATCTTTCCACACCCCTTCCTTTGGAAGCTTGGAGTCTTGACCACTGGATCACCAGGGAAGTCCCAAGCTGTGTTATTTTATAAGGACAACTGTGGTCTTGGGTGACATACAGTTTTAACATCTGAGCAGAGTAATTACCTCCTGAAAGCTGCTTTTTAAAAATAAACTTCAAGGAAATGTATCATGTTGCTTGATTTGGTCATTGACTAAACAGGATTTTTACTTTATTCTCCCTTAGCTATTATGCACATGAATCGGCACATTTGAATGGGAATTTTCTTTCCAAGAAGGGACTCAGTATTGTATGGTGAGCCAGTGATCAGGAGACATTGAACTTAAGGCAGATGCCATGTTGCTACCCTTTGCACATTCATATTTAAAGCATGATATTGTACTCATATTAATTATTTTGCCATATGCTCTTGACTTTCTAAAGACATACTTGCTCAGAGAGTTGATACAAGTGAAATAAAATCTTGCTTCAATTCAACCAAGTATCAAGATCATTTCTAATCAGGTTTCTTGTACTGCTGTGTACTATAATGAAATTCATTTAACCCATATTTTATAGAGAAAAAATTAGGATAATGAATATACCAAAAGTAAGAATCACAGAAAATTCATAATTGATCAGGGATTTTACATTCTTCCTCTCTTCTAAAGCTCACAGCCCCATGAAGTGAGCATTTATTACTATCCTAATTTTGAGGTGAGGGTAATTACAGGCTTGGTAATTCAAGAAACTTGCATAAGATCACATGAGTAACAATAGCGAAAGGAAACCAACTACCCAGACCACATGTTCTGAGAGAGTACGCGCCTCTGGTTCTGCAAACTCTGGCTTGAGGACTGACACAGCAGCCGCACCTGGTGCTCGATGGAGGCACAGCCTCCTGTAGCTGAGCGGTTAGTTCAGAGAGCTGTGCTCAGGACTCGGGACTTCTCAGCTAACTCAGAGGAGGAGACGCAGGTTCAATCCCTGGGTTGGAAAGATCCCCTGGAAGAGGAAATGGTAACCCACTCCAGTGTTCCTGCCTGGAAAATCCCATGGACAGAAGAACCTGGTGGGCTGTAGTCCATTGGGTCGCAAAGAGTCGGACACAACTTAGCAACTAAACCACAACAAAAATAGGATTTTGTCAGCTTCGGCATGAAAGTCCCTTATCCCAGGATCTCTTCAGTCATGGGGAAACCCGGGAGGTTTATCATCCTGATTTCAGTCCCGGCCCCTGAAATGATGGTTCAGGATCTGCGTTCTAAACATTCCCAAGTAACTAAGATGCACTTGATGAATGGGAAGAATTGCTCTTTAAAATTTCATTCATCTAATGAATATTTTCTGAAAAGATTTCTGGAGGAGCTAAATCTTGGGAACCAGCTACCATTCTTTACCTTGACAACAGTTCAGCTGACCTAGTCATAACAAGATTCAAATGGATTAAAATTCTGATTTATGGATCTTTGGAAATCTTTATCTGTCATAAAGAAAGAAATTGTCCCACTCTCAAGAAGAGACATTAAACTATTCAGAGTCATGATCTGAAATCATGATGCTAGAAAACCTGTTACAACAAAAGAGAGAAGCCTGTAGGAGTATTCCTTCTGACTGTAACAAGAAGGATGAAGGCTGTCAAAAAACTGTAATTTCAACTGAAAAGTGACATATAAATATGTTGATATGGTACAGAACATATCTGACGTCTGTATTGCAAGTCTCGGTTTGTATTCTCACTGGATTAGGAAGCTGTATCACTTTATTAGCGGAAGCCGCACTGTCATACCCCAGTTGAAAGGGTAGGGCTTGTTTAATAAGCCTTTCATATTTCACTTGTACACTTTTATGCCTAGGATTTTTGCAGATACATTTCTCCCAGCAGGAGAAATCTCAGGGGATATACCAAGAATACTGAGAAAGCTGGCAATGAACATTTCTATCTTATAGCAGAGATTAAGAACAGTCAGGCCTGGAAGAGACCTTGGGGAAAATCGAGCCCATTTATTTTATGAATTAGGAAATTGAGACCTATCAGAGTGCAATGACTTCCGGCAGCCATCCAGCAAGTCGACAGTGCAAAGAGGCTCAGAATTGAGTGCGGTGGAGAGCGGATCTGACAATATTGGGTTTACCTCGAGTGTTCCTCATGTTACTTGGAACATAAATTAATAGCTGTGACATGGAAAGAAAATTCTAGACTCTTCCTGAAAACTTGCCTGATTGCAGATGTCTATTTAGGGGAATGTGGACTGTGGTATGGCAGATAGGGGAGGGGTGATTTTCTTCCTTTTCCATTTCTAATCAACGGTGCAGAGTCAGTCAGCAACAAAGAGTTGGGACCTCGGAGAATGATGCTCCAATTTGATTTAATTTTTAATCTTAGAAAAATTAATTAACTCTTCTGTATCTTACTTCTGTTATCTGGAAAGTGGTTTCAAAAGCAGTTCCCACCCCCGACTGAGAGGATTATTGGAAGGAAGACAGATGTGGCTACTGTGTGTGTGATGCCTGCCACTGCAAAGCAGGTAGCAAGGGATCTTCTGATAATTATGTAAATGTTCCTGCTAGGAAGAGAAGGGGGCTTCTCGATGGAGCGTCTGTGGCAGGAGAGGGGACTGGCTGCAGGGAGAAAAAGGGAAGGAAAAAGAAACTGTGATCCACATTGAAGAGTCTTCACTCAAAGTCAGAAAGGGAGTGGAGGAAGTGAAGTGTTGAAAAGTAGCATAAGTAGTAAGGTTTAACATTTTTAAGAAAGAAAACTGAAGACTGGATAAGGAAAGTAGGGCATGGTTAATTCTCTGCAGAAAGAATGAATGGCTCATTCAGACTCTTAAATGAAAGAACTTTAATAGAAAAAAAACAAACAAACCATTGGTCTTCAGGAAATTCAGAACAGAGGTGTGCAAGGGTCCATAAAGCAATTTTTTTTTCCTTTAGGAAAACCTTGGTTAGAAAGCTACTGGAAATAATATAGAAAACCTTAGCAGTCAGAGATACCAAGCATAAAAAGCATATGATGACTGTGATTTATTTGTGAATGAAATTTCTGGAGAAGAAAAGGAACATTGCTGGCTTAAACAGCACCGAAATGCCATGAAGCAATACCAAGACAAGACTGTTTACATACCATGTACTATGCTTGCTAGAGGCGGCATGTGCTTGTAATTAAAGGACATCAGGAGATTAGGACAAATGAGTAAGAAACTGGATGACTTTAGGTGTAGACAGGGGGATATAATAGGAGGGAGACATTTTTGGCCTCAAGAAATGAGAATAAAAGATTTATTCTGCAACCCCTCCCCTGTGAGTGCCGGGGGACATACTGACCATCCAGACACTGGCCATGAATGAGGAGCCACTTTCGATTCAAGGGTGGGAATTGCTCTGACCTCAGAGCTCGAGATGGGAGGCAGGGAAACACTTCACATGTGTGAGCCTTGTGCTAGCAAGAGGAGAGTTCCTATGGCTTATAGTCAGAACAGAGTTCAAGGGACATTCAGCAAGAGAACTCCATACGGGCGCAATAATGCCAAACTGTACTAACAGCAGGCATTCATCGAAACACCATATTTGAAAAAAATTTTAATTGGAGGATAATAGTTTTATCTTCCCTGTAGTTCAGACAGTAAAGAGCCTGCTTGCAATACAGGAGACTCGGGTTCAATTCCTGGGTCGGAAAGAGCCTCTGGAGAAAGGAGTAGCAACCCACTCCAGTATTCTTGCCTAGAGAATCCCATGGGCAGAGAAGCCTGGCGGGCTACAGTCCATGGGATTGCAGAGTCGGACACGACTGAGTAACACTACACTAATTGCTTATTGCACTAACACTACGCTAATACACAACCAAGTGTTGTGTTAGTTTTTGCCATATAACAACGTGAATCAGTCATAGGGAGACATATGCCTCCTCCCTCTCGAATCTCCCTCCAATCCCCACTCTGTTCCATCCCTTAGGTCATTATTGATTGTGACTCACTGAACTATTGATGAATAATTATTGATTCACTAAATCACTCTTATACTGTTATTAGTATAGAAAGTATGCTGAGACTGCAAAGTACTTAAGATGAATTCTTTAATCTTTACCGTAACCCTAAGGTAGGGTCTGTTATCTTCTTGTTTTACAGTTAGGACTGAGGCTTAGTGAAGTCAGCCAACTTCACCATCACTTTAGAATGACATCAAAGTGGTCCTGGATGTGAACCTAGTGTGTCTGCAGCCAGAACTTGTTCCGTAACCAGATGAGGAGAGGCGGTGCGGTGTAGTGGTTAAGAACACAGATTTTGCAGCCAGACTGCCTGAAGCAGGCTGGGTGTGTAGCTCAGGTAAGTTCCTTGGCTTCTCTGGCCTCAGGTTCCTCCTTGCAAGTGGTTTGTCATGAGGAATATGCTAGTTAACCTGCATTAAGTCCTTAGCACAGTTCCTGACCTGTAGTGATCCTTTGACAAACATTCGCTATGACGACGCTGCTTTCCAAGGTTGAAGACACATTAAAGACAGAAAAGAGACCTTGCCTGTGCAATTATACTCCGCCTTCTGCTCACTGATTGTCCTAAAGGGAGGCTTTGAACATTCAGCGGATGCCACATCGGTTTCCTCACATGGCTGCTCCTCTGTCTCTGATAACTTCAAGTTAATACTGACTCCTACAAGATGCCTGCCCCCTGCCTCATCCTGCTGTGGTCACTGCTTAACTGGAGCTTTGATTTGCATTGCAAACACCGCTCTGATTTTGCCACTTCCCCTCTGAGTATTCTCAAAGTGTCTCTAAAGCTGCTGAAATAATGTCCTACCTACACAAATTGGCTATCACCATCAGGACTTGATTTTCCTTCCCCACTCTAATTTTTAAGGAGTCCTCCATGCTCACCTCTCCCCCACTCCCACCGTTCCTGCTGGCTTGGCCCTGTTAGCATGTTCATGATTCCTCAACACAGCTTGAGTTTCCTTTTAGACACACCTCTCTCCATCCCCATGGCATTTTCCTGACCCCTTCCCCACCATCCTGCAATGAAGCTTCTCTCTTCCTAACCTTGTAGAGTGTATCATCTTGGCTATTTGATATTTGCAAAACAGAGCCTTCCATGTAAATTCTGTATGCCAACATCTTATCTCAGATATAACAATAAACCCTTAGAGCATTAAGAGGACATTTCTTTGCCTATAGGCATTGAGCGAGGGTAAGTAACTTAAACAAAACAGACCAGGTAAAGGGCCACAAAGGTGAATCTCTAAAACTAATGAAAAAGAAAAACATATGAGATAAGCAGATGAAAAGTCAGGACTTGTGAAGATTTCTGTAACTTGTTGAAGCATGTGGTCAGCTGAAGAAAGCCCAAGTTAAAGGACTTGAGTCATCAAAAGGAGATTCCCTATCAAACCTGTGAGAGGACCCAGAGTTTAAGAAGACCCAGCAGAAACTGAGATGAGAACACCAAGGGCTCTCTGTTCTAGGAAACGTGAGCTGAAAAGAGTCTGTGTAACTTGTATGGGAACCGTGTACATACGTGCTAAGTCGCTTCAGTCATGTCCGACTCTCTGTGGCCCCATGGACTACTGCCTGCCAGGCTCCTCAGTCCATGGGATTCTCCAGGCAAGAATACTGGAGTGGGTTGCCATGCCCTCCTGCAAGGAATCTTCCTGACCCAGGGATCGAACCCAGGTCTCCTGCACTGCAGGCAGATTCTTTACCCCTGAACCACCTATGAAGCTCATGGAAAGCACAGAGAAGGGCAAATTAGAGAAAACGCACCATTAAAGATGGATTCAGAGGGCAAGACCTGGACTTGTTCCATGAAGGGTGGAGTTTATCAGGCAGATGAGTGCTTCAGTCCAGGAATGCGTCAGTGGAGGGTGTCAACTGCAGTAATGCTCTGGTGCTGTTCAGCTGCTAAGTCCTGTCCAACTCTGTGACCCATGGACTGCAGCACGCCAGGCCTCCCTGTCCTTCACTATCTCAAGAGTTTGCTCAAACATATCCATTGAGTCGGTGATGCTTTCTAAGCATCTTATCTTCTGCAGCCCTAGTCTCCCTCCGAGCTGGCTTCATTTTGGGGGCTTTGAGGGTAAGGGAGTCATATCACTGTGTACTTTTTTCCTTTCTCCTTTCCCATTCCACAGCCATCTCTGGGCACAGCCAGGAACAGAGCCTGCGTTTTCCTTCCACCACCGCGAGGCTGGCAGGCGACTCAAGTTTCCCTGAAAGATTATCATGAAAAGACACAGGAAGATAGTGAGGTTTGTGAATTCTCTGCCAAACCACACATGCAGGTTCACAGGAGGAAACATATTTGAACATTATCTCCATTTCTGGCCACCACAAGATTAATGTTCTGAGGGAACTTCTGCTGCCTCACAGGAAAAAAAAAAGCAAAACTGACCCCAGCAGGGATCGCCAAAATACAAATTACATATGACACAAAGGATTGAAGTCTTTCTGTAGGAAGGGAGAGATGAGATCCATACCACATGCCCTGAGAATTCACTTCCAGGAGAAAATATACAGCAAACTGAATTGGGGAAAAATGATTCCCCACTGAGAAAAAAAATTGCTGATATGGCGGGGTGGGAAGGAAGAAGTTTCTTTGAGGTGGCGGTTTGCTTTGGAAAAGAGGGGATTTAGAGCGGGATAAAGAAACCCAGAAGTGGGGGTGGATGATTAAAATGGTGAGGAGAGCTCTTTGGTGGGAGAAATATTTAAAAAGATAGAGGAAAGACGGTAAGGGGTGAAAAGAAAGCCAGGCAATTTAGAAAAGAAATCGGTTCTTGGAATGGAGAAAATGTCTTCAGAGGCACTCGAGGGAAAGAGAAATTACCCGAATAACAGATAAAAAACAAATGAGAAAAGCCTGCTTTCATGCACTAGGGTAATCAAGAAAGTGGCTGATGATAAACCTGAAGAATTGCTGGTGCCCGCTGAGATTTATGTCACAAAAAGTATTGTCCAAAGGAAGTCACTAGGAGAGTTTGTACTGTAATTTGTAAATGGACATCTGGTTAATTAATTCTACTGGATACTTGTTTGATGAAAGCAAGTGAGTTTTTAGTGAAAAGGATTTGCTAATTCAATTCTTGCTAGATTTTGTTTGTTTGTTTTTAATATGTACCTTAGACAAATGTTTCCAGTTGCACAAAAACAAATAATTTCCAAGGAAGCCTAGGTTGGGTCTGGGTAGGATGAAGACAGATACCACTTGCTCAAGGGACCTTGATTTAGTCATCTGTGCATAATTAGGTCCTGTGTGGCACACAGTAGCTGCTCAGAAAGCTCTCCTGCAGGTATATAACCAAAAAAAAAAAAAAAAATAGAACACCAGTTTGAAAAGATACAAGCACCCCAGTGCTGGTAAATTCACAGCAGTGATATTTACAGTTGCCAAGAGGTGAAAGCAACCTAAGTGTCCCTTGACAGATGAATGGATAAAGATGTTGTACACATATACAATGGAATATTACTCAGCCATAAAAAAGGATGAAATGATGCCATTTACAACAACATGGCTGGATTTGGAAGGCATCATGCTAAATGAAATAAGTCAGAGAAAGACAAATACTATACGATATCACTTATATGCAGAGTCTAAAAAACACAGCAAACTAGTGAATATAGCAAAAAATAAGCAGAGTCACAGACACAGATAGCAAACTAGTGGTTAGCAGTGTGGGGAGGGGCCAGTCATGGGGCAGGAAAGGGAGAGGTATGAACTACTGAGTGTAAGACAGACTTAAGGATGTATTGTACAACATGTGGGATATAGTCTGTACTTTGTAACATTTAAAATTGTATAAAATAAAAAAAAAACATAAAGTTAGACAAACCTAGATTTGAATATAACTTAAAAAAGGAAAAAAAAGAAAGTTCTCCTCCCACTAATGGGCCGGAAGGAGTTTGGCGATTCTATCTTCAATATCATCGTGAAAAAGTAATGAAAAGAGAAAGGGAAGATGTGTAAGTTATGTACTATGCGTCGACAGGAGAGAAAGCATTTTTCTTCTTATCTTCACTTGTTCATTTGTTTTAAGAGAAGAGGCACGCGGCAGTGATACATCTACTCTTACTTCTGGGTTCGTCTGAAATTCAAATTTCCTTCTCTCATCTCTCTGGTCCACAATGACTGAGTTCTCACATTATTCAAGGCACATTTACCGCACAATTTTGAGCATTCTGAGCACATTTCTCTGAGCCTGACCCCACTGCAGGCTATCCAGGTGGCACCAGTGGCAAAGAATCCGCCTTCCAATACAGGTGATGTAAGAGACACAGGTTCAATCCCTGGGTCAGGAAGATCCCCTGGAGAAGGCAATGGCAACCCACTCCAGTATTCTTGCACGGAAAATTCCATGGACAGAGGATCCTGGCAGGCCACAGCCCATGGGGTTGCAAAGTGTCGGACGTGACTGAAGGTGCTTAGCATGCATGCACGACCCCACTGCTGCAAGTCACAGGAGCAGTGTGACCTGAGGATTTAGGGTCTCTTACCTCGTCGCCAAACAGTCAACCTGTGAGCATCGCTTGCTGAAGGTGGTGGGCAGAGGTGGGAGTAGGTACATGGAGAGAGGCTGGGCTGGGCGGGAAATCCCCGAGTGGAGAATCTGGGTTCCGTGTCCCACCTCTCTTTCCTGAGAAGCTCTGCCTGACTCTCCCAGGCCCTCTGATCACACCTCCCATGTGTGATCTCTGGGGATATCACCTCCTCCACGGCTTCATCATCCTGATGCCCACCTCCATCTCCTCCTCTCTGCTCCGGCTCACCTGGCCGGACTTGTGCAGCCACTGTCTCTGCTCCTTCTTCTCCAAGGGAATAAACAGGAGAGTGAAGGACCATCCAAAGTGATAGAGTGTATTCTAGATATTTAGTTTTCAAATCACTGTTACACATACGTTCCTTGGTGTTCACAAGAATCTGGATAATCGCCGGTGGTTATCACGGTTCTCATTTTAAGGAGGTGTAGAGCGTTGAAGGGAGCTGTCCAGCGTCCATCCCAGGCCTACAAGAGGTGGGGTTTGGTGTGGATTCCAAGGTATTTGATTGCAAGTCCCAATACCTCAACCCTCCCGGTTGACGTTTTCACATTAATACTCTTGAGACACAATGCTTGCGGCTGCTGCTAAGTCACTTCAGTTGTCTGCAACTCTGAGACGCCATAGATGGCAGCCCACCAGGCTCCTCCATCCCTGGGATTCTCCAGGCAAGAGTACTGGAGTGGGTTGCCATTTCCTTCTCCAGTGCATGCATGCATGCTAAGTTGCTTCAGTCGTGTCTGACTCTATGTGACCTTATGGACTGTAGCCCACCAGGCTCCTCTGTCCACAGGATTCTCTAGGCAAGAATACTGGAGCAGGTTGCCATTTCCTTCTCCAGACATAATGCTTACCCACTCAGATATTCATCCAGAAAGGTGAGATTCAAGCTGCCTAGCTGGGGGTGATCATCCTCTGTAGAGGGATCATTATCAATAGTTAAGACTGAGTTCATAAGACCCTACCTTGTGGAAAGAAAATAAGCAGGGAAAACAGAAGGGTGGGTAGTTTCTTAATATATCTGAATCAGGAATCTTTGGACTAGACAGAATATCTGGGTTTTAATATATCCCCATTCAGTGGGATAATACGCTGTTGGCCGGATGAATCTGTGAAGGTGGGAAAATGGGATTATTGTTTATCTGAAAATAGTAAAGTAAAATGATAGTATTGTTCAGATGAGTGAGACAGCAAATTATTAACAAATATGAAAGTAACAAATCCAGGGTGTTCCTGATAGGAACTAAATGTATTGACAAAGCCATTTATTGTTATTAAAGTATCTGCTAATCAGACTATTGATGACAGAGAAGGAGGTGACTTTCTGTTTTCAAGGTCATGATGATTTTATGATGCATTCAGAGCTCAATATCAATAAATATGGAGGGAGAATCATTTGTTTGGGAAAAAACTATATCAGAAATGGGGAAAAGGCTCATTAAAATACCGGCTGTCTTTAGAACCAATCACGAAGGAAAAATAATGTGTGCACGGGGACAGAAAATGTTTTCAAAGGAAATAAATCTACAGAGAAATCTGAAGGAGGGGTAATGGCCTCTCTTTGAAGCAATAACATGATTACATTCAATTAGGAATTCGGTTACTATACAAGAATGGCTTTACGGAGAAAGCAAAAGGCATGACTGGGAACCCACATGGTTGACTTTCTGCTTCTCTGGAGGGGACTCCGGAGGAAGACGAGACGTCGTTTCAGTAAGAGCCCCTCACCCTCTGAAGGCAGGCAGCCTCTGAACGCCCTGAGGCTTATTTCCTGAGCAAGGACACCAGCCGTCAGGAGCCCAGAAAACCCACATTCTTGGGGGCAAGCGTCCCCCTCTGGTCATTGCTCCCTGAAAACGTCTGGATTTCCACACAGCTTGTCTCTCTCTGAGGTCATCTGCCTTCCCGCCTTCCGCCCAGAGGACTGTGCTCACTTATAAACTTGAAAACTTAGCTCATTCTAACAAGTTCAAGTTTTACGATTAAAAAAAAAAAAAAAACACCACAAAAAACCCTCTTTATCAGTAAATAAAGGTCAGCCATCTGGCAGCAATGTGTCTATTTGGCTCCGCTTTGATTTTCTACACTATATTATAAAAATATTACAGTCTAGTATGATATTAGCAAAGTGCGACATCTGGGCTTATACAAAATATAAGAGCTGGCAGGGGGGACTTGTTTCCCTTCTGCAAGATTGCTGTGACACCGAGGAACTGGGAACAACGGTGGAGCTGACAACAGCCCCAGACATCGGCATCAGCCAGCCAGCAGCATCCTTCATTGTCGGCCTGGACAGGGGGCGGGGCCTAATGGCCCCCAGGAGCCTGCTGGTGGATTGCCATGGGCCTCTGAGAACAGAGCCTATTTTAGCAAAAGGGAAAAGTTCTCTCTACCCGCACTGCTAAGTGCTCACGCATTCAAGAAGTAAATGAGACTGCTTCAAAAAAAACAAAAACAAAAACACTGTAGGTATGGCAGTAATAAAACCAGGACGATTTTCAGTGGGTTTAGATGGTAGAGCATTTACTTTGGGGGTTGAAAATATATAATTGAATTTTGGCATGGCTCTTAGGTGGTAACAATTTTTATTAAATTCCTTTTATGTGTGACCCCTTTTATGAGTTCAAGACAAATGCCATATTTATTTTTTTCTCCCTTAGGCTCTCTGGGTGCATTTTAATGTACTGTAATCGAAAAGATATCAAGTCACTGACAAAAAGGATCTAGACAGTCTGAGTTAGAAGCAGATTGTTTTTTTAAGAATTGAAGGAGGATCAAATTGAAACAAAAAACTTTCTCCTCATCTCTGGGCACTCAAGTTTTGTGAAGATTTGGGCACTCTTTATAGTTTGTGGTACTGCTAAGCAGGAAATTACATTAGCAATTTTTCACAGGGGTTAAAAACAAATCCTAAGCCTTAAGAAGTTTGTGTATCTAAAGCCATAATGCCTATTTAGGGAAAAGTAGGTGCGTGCTAAGTCGCTTCAGTCATGTTTGATTCTTTGCAACCCCATGGACTGTAGCCCGCCATGCTTCTCTGTCCATGGAATTCTCCAAGCAGTATACTGGAGTGGGTGGCCATCCAGGAGATCTTTCCGACCCAGAGATCAAACCCCTGTTTCTGGAGTCTCCTGCATTGGCAGGTGGATTCTTTACCACTAGTACCCACTGGGAAACCCAGGGAAAAGTAGGATGAAAGATGTTTACTCAGGAATCCAAATTACTGAAACAAAGAAAATACAAAGATTTTGCAAAATGCTGCAGGATGGTACCAGGGAATGCATTTGTGACTTGTGGAGGTGACGTGGTACTCACACTTTCTGGTTTTATTTTTTCTGGACGTGGTGGCCAAGAATAAAGACTACAAGCTTCTTTCTGAATGCTCCTTGCACATCACTGCCTGATTTCCTTATTTTAGGCTGAAATAACAAACTGTTGTTAATTGTCTCCCTCTGAGTTCCTCTGAGCACAGTCTTCCAGGGAGCACAAGACAGAGAGATGACCCCTCAGGAGGAGAGAACAGAGATCATCCTTCCCTGCCTGGTGGAAGCACGTGGGGACCCCATCCAGAACTAAAGGGAGCTAAGTCTTCACCAATTTCCAGTTTCCACCCGGGAGCCCACAGCACAGCATGGTCCTATGGTCGCTGAAGCAATGGGGAATCAAACCTGGAAGGAAGGTCTCTGGCTGCTTCCCCCCGCCTCCTGTTTTAGCTGTTTCCAGTTCATTGCTGGGCTTCCCTTGTAGATCAGATGGTAAAGAATCTGCCTGCAGTGTGGGAGACCTGGGTTCAATCCCTGGGTCAGGAAGATCCCCTGAAGAAGAGAATGGCTCTCTGCTCTAGTATTCTTGCCTGGAGAATTCCATGGACAGAGGAGTCTGACGGGCTACAGTTTGTGGGGTCCCAAAGAGTTGGACACAACTTAGTGACTAATACGCACATACCACACGCGCACACAGACACACACACTGAGCTAATTGCCACCTCCCAGGCCAGGGACCCTATCATCACTGCTGTCCTCAGATGTTGAGTCATTTCCTTGGCAAGAGTCAGAGAGCATGCCTGTGCTCCTGGAACTTGGAGGTGTGATGGCAGGGATTGGGAGGGAATCTGGGCAGCAGGGCGGTCTTGACTGCGTCCTGGTGGTTCTGTCCCTGGTGAACTTGCTCAGTCACTGTGCTGATCTGAAGACGCCATCCATTTGGTGAGAGCCCAGGGAACCTGTGGCATCTAACAGATGCCTATGCACGGAGATCTACCTGCCCTGCCGTGGACCAGGCTCTTTGCTCTCCTGCACTTCATGTCTCCTCCTTTCCTCAGGGGATTCTCAAGATAGCTGAGGATCCTGATGTAACTCCCTGGAGTTGAAAGTTGATGGGCATTCTCTCTGGCCCCAGGGCCCTGGAGTCCTCTCTGGACGTGACTTGCACAGCCTGGGGGAGTCCATACACAGTGCATCTTCATATTCAGACCTCCTGGTCTCTGGCCCGGGGCGGCTGTCTCTGTTGCTACCCTGCCAGCCACGGGCCCCAGGCTCTGCCCCCTGCCTCACTCAGCCGGGATCAAGGGGCTGCTGAGATGCGAGCCTCCCCTCCAACCCCCACGAAGACTGTGGGGTTTAGACTCCAGATAAGCAATCCAGTTGGGAATTTTCTCTTAAATTTTTATTGGCGTATATTTGCTTCACAACATTGTGCTATTTTGTGCAGTCCACAAAATGAATCCGCCATACTTATGTAAGAGAATGAAATTAGAACACTCCCTAAACACCATATATAAAAATAAACTTCAAATGGATTAAGGGCCTAAATGTAAGGCTGGGCATTATAAAACTCTTAGAGGAAAACACAGGCAGGACACTCTTTGACATAAATCGCAGCACGATCACTTTTGACCTACCTCTTAGAGTCGTGAAAATAAAAACAAGAATAAACAAATGGCCTCTAATGAAGCTTAAAAGCATTTGCACAGCAAAGAAAACCATAAACAAGATGAAAAGACAACCCTCAGAGTAGAAGAAATTATTTGCAAACAAAGCAGCCGATGAGGAATTAATTCCAAAACATACAAACAGCTCATGCAGCTCCATATCACCAAACAAACAACTCATTCAAAAAATGGGCAGAAGGCCTAAACAGACGTTTCTCCAAAGAAGACATGTAGATGGCCAACATGCACATGGAAAGATGCTCAACATCACTCATTGTTAGAGAAGTGTAAACCAAAATGACCATGAGGTATCATCTCACCCCAGTCAGAATGCATCATTAAAGAATCTTTAGGTGATAAATTATGGAGCAAGTGTGGAGAAAAGGGACCCCTCCTGCCCTGTTGGTGGAAATGTAAGTCGGTACAGCCACTGTGGAGAGCAGTATGGAGGCTCCTTAAAAAACCAAAAATAGAACTGTCCAATTGGGAATTGAGTCAACAGCTTACAACCTTAATGCCAAGTGCTACTAAGAAGACACTCCCTAATCATACCTTTCTTCTGCCCTTTTCTTTTCATCGAGATAATATTAAATTCATAGTTTTGAAATGCACAGTCCCATAGTTTTTAGCACATTCCCAAGGTTGAACCATTATCACCAGTTTCAGAATATTTTAGTCACCCCACAAATAAACCCCACACCCATCAAGCATCATCCCATTCCCTTTTATCTCTTTCTTCTGCAAGTAGTCATCTAGATTACTTAAGCCTCTATGGATTGACCTATCCTAGGCATTACACATAAATGAACTGATACCATATATGGCCTTTATGTTTGACTTCTTTCACTGAGCATGATGTTTTCAAAGTTCATCCATGTTCACCAAGTGTCAGCATTTCATTTTATGAGGCTCAATAATACGCCTTTGTATGCAAAGACCACAGCTTGTTTACCCATTCACCCACTGATGGATACCTGGGTTATTTTCCACTTTTTGGCTATTAAGAATAAAGCTGCTAGGGACTTCCCTGAAGGTCCAGTGTTGAAGACTTCTACCAAGGCCGGGGGTACAGGTTTGATCCCTAGTCAGGAAGTTAAGATCCCACATGCCTCTGGCCAAAAAACCAAAATATAAAACAGAAGCCATAGTGTAACACGTTCAATAAAGACTTTAAACATGGTCTACATCCAAAAAAAGTCTTAAAAAAGAATAATGTTCTAGGATCATATTTTTTGTACAAGTTTTTGGGTGATCATATGTTGTCAAGATTTCCCCTCCCCCTTTCAGTTGTTTCGTAGGCTAAGGTCATACTTTTAGATCTCTGACTTCCAAGTTTATTTATTTATTATTTTTGGAGAAGCAGTGTGCAAAGTGGAAAGAATATGGACTCTGGGGGGCATATAAAATTCGGTGCTGTTTCCAGTTCTGTTATCTAATCTCTCAGTGTCAAGTTCTTCACCTGTAAAAGGGGTATGACTATACCTATTTTAAAAGGATAATGCAGTTTAGGTGAGATATTAATTCTCTACTAAGTAAATAGAAACTTCTGAGTCTTTAGCCTTAAGCCTGTTTTTCTACCGTTTTAATCACTAAGAGTTCTAGCCTTCCTTTTGCCCAAACTTAGTCCAGACACTAAAGGTCTACCATTTGCTCTGTTATCCCTATGAATCCCCCTTGGTTACCTCAGTTATTGAAGAGGACCTGAATGCGTCCCTGCGGCCAACCTTTGGTGAATGAAAGCTGTACTCACAGTGGTGTGACCTCCATTTCTTGGACACCCTGCTGTCCCCTTGAGGCCAGTCCAAGAGCAGGGACAGGCCCCAGCCCTGGACTCTGTGGATTCTTTGCTTATACCCTCCCCTTTCTCATGACTTGGTGATGCTATGAGCAACCTAGCAGTGCCTTGAATGCTAAACCTGAGTTAACAGATAATGAAAGAAAGAAGAAAAAAAAATATATATGTATATATCAGTTCAGTTCGGTCACTCAATTGTGTCTGACTCTTTGTGACTCATGGACTGCAGCATGCCAGGCCTCCCTGTCCATCACCAACTCCTGGAGTTTATTCAAACTTGTGTCCATTGAGTCGGTGATGCCATCCAACAATCTCATCCTCTGTTGTCCCCTTCTCCTCCTACCTTCAATGTTTCCCAGCATCAGGGTCTCTTCAAATGAGTCAGTTCTTTGCATCAGGTGGCCAAAGTATTGGAGTTTCATCTTCAACATCAGTCCTTCCAATGAATATTAATATATATATAGTATATAATTCATATATATAATATATACAATATTCATATATATACATTCATATATATATATATATATATATATATATATATATACACCTTGAGGATGTTTTGTGGAGAGAGAGGTGGGAAATGTACCACGTGCTCTGCCAATATGGTCACATTTAATCCCACAGCAGTCCTGTAATACAGATGGGAAATTGAGGTTCAGAGACATCAGTTCATTTGTGGATGTTCAGAACTTCGTATGTGGCAGACTTGGGCTCTGACCTTAGATAAGTTTGGTGTAAAGTTTGCTGTTCTTCCCACAACCCCGTGGGCTCCAGAGCCATGAAGAGCATCTCATTTTACAACTTCCCTACATAGGATGTGATGGTTTCCGAAGCTCTCTCTAGGTTATGCTGTGGTTAATGGTTAGTCCGGAGTCTCCATAGCTCCCAGAAACAAGGTTTATTTCTCCCCACACAAAATGCTGGGTAGAGACCTGCTGTTCACATCTTCTTCGGTTGGGTTTGTGCTGAAGGAGTGAGTCCCAGCTGGGATCTTGACCCTGAAGGAACAGTGCAATGCAGAGCATGCAATGGCTTTGAAAGCTTCTGTTTGGTGAATAACTCACCACTTCCGCTCACAGTTCGTGGGCCACAGCGAGTCACATAGCCAAGCCCTATGTCAGTGCTGAATGATGATCATTCATCCCATAGGGAGAGTCCCACCAGAGTAGCAACTGGTAGAAAAAGCAGTGTTTTGAACAGTGAACGGAACCTTCCACGTGTGACTTCCACATCACCATAGGCACAGCAGCAAGAGCAGAGCTACAATTCCCAATCCCCTCCCTTCCTGGGCTTCCTCCTTCCTCCAAAGCTCCCCTCACCCAGTTTCTCTCCTGGGTCTTCGTCTTTGTCTCCAGCCTCTAAGCCCGACTGTATCCTGGGATGCATAACATGCTCTCCTCTCGCTCTCCGCTCAAACTCCAGATGACCTCATCCAGCATGGCTTTAATTACCCTTCACTTGCTGATAACTGTCTAATTTATCTTTCACATACTGACCTCTCTCCAGGCTCCAACTGCCTTATGTTATCTCCACTTGGAATTCTAACGTGCCGCGCGCCTACAGTGTATCCGCAGCGGAACTCACCGCTCCAGTCCAGCCCACCCAGCTGGCAGCCTTCCCTCTCGTGTGAGTGGTACCGTCCTCCACCCAGTTACTCAAACCAGAAATCCCCGGTCCCTCCCTATCCCTCACTCCCACATCAACCCCGTCAGCCACACGTGTTACTTACATCCTTCAGATCCTTCCCCCAAGGTCCACACCCCTCGGCTGTAAATGCCAACACGCTTGCTCAAGCCTCTGTCGTCTCTCTCCTTGATGACTGCAGGAGTCAGTACACTGGCTATTCATATGTCTCTTCTCTTCTACTGAGAACTCTTTCTTTATATACTGGTCAGAATGATCCTGAAAGTGAAAGTGCTAGTCGCTCAGTTGGGTCCGACTCTTTGAGAACCCTTGGACTGTAGCCCACCACTCTCCTCTGTCCATGGCATTCTCCAGGCAAGAGTACTGGAGTGGGTTGCCTTTCCTACTCCAGGGGATCTTCCCCACCCAGGGTTTGAACCTGGGTCTCCTGCATTGCAGGCAGATTCTTTACCAGCTGAGCCACCAGGGAAGTCCCAGAATGGTCTTACCAGTGTATATATTAAGTTACTTCTTTTCTCCTCTAAGAATCTCTGGAGATTTAAGATTGCATTTAGGAAAGCAGAAGAACACAAAAACCCAAGTTCCATGCAATGGGTCACCAGGCCCTGTATGATCTGACAGTTGGTGGCCCTCTGTGCTCCGGTGAATAGTGTCCCTTGGGGCCTAAGAAGGTGAGCTAGTTTGGAAACATGGTCTCTGCAGATGTAACCAGTTACGTAAGAATGAGGTCATACTGGATAAGCATGACTCTGGATCTGATATGAATGGTGTCCTCCCAAGAAGAAAAGAAGGGACTCTAAGGCAGAGAGGAGACACAGGGATGAAGGTGGAGACCGAGATTAGAAGGATGCAGGTCCAAGTCCAGGAACATCGAGGCCCACCAGCCACCACCAACAGCTGAGACAAAGGCATGGGACAGATTTTTCCTTAGAACCTCTTGAAGAGAACAACCCTGCAGACACCTTAATTTCGATTTCTGGCCTCCTGGTTTATGAGACAATGAATTTCTCTTGCTTTGAACCACCACAGTGGCCCTAGGAAACTAGTACAACCACCTCTTCTTGTCTCTTTCCACCTCTGCCCTTGTGCGGTGATGCTGCCGTGGCCTTCATCTTATCACCAAGCTTAGTCTCCTCTGGGGGCCTTTAAATTTGCTCTCCTCATCGAGTCCCGGAGCTCTTCCCAGGTCTGGCTTCTCTGCATCAATACGCCTCACCTGCGCCACTCTAACCTCTGATGCTGGCTCCACGTGTTTGCAGCTTTATTTTGACGTCCTTGATGTCATCCAGTTCTGCACCTCCCAGGTCCCAGGCAAGGTGTGCACGTGTGTTTGAAGCAGCTTTACACAATGAGCCATTTCCCAATGTGAATAGATGCAGGTGGGGGACGTGGAAATGGGAGAGCATTGCTTACTTCATGAAATCTCAGGATGACTGAATCCCCTGGAACCTATTTTCATGCCATTAAAAACCACCAATGAGACTTCCTTGCCATCCAGTGGTTGAGACCCCACACTTCCACTGCAGGGGACATGGGTTTGATCCCTGGTCTGGGAAATAACATCTTTTATGCTGCATGGCGGTATGGCCAACAAGAACAAAACCCAAAAACCCAGCAGCAACAATTCCCTCCCTCCGGGGTTAAGTCACTGAAATAGAGGGTATCCATGCCAGGGGCTTCCCCGTGGCTCAGCTGGTGAAGAATCCACCTGCAATGAGGGAGACCTGGGTTGGGAAGATCCACTGGAGAAGGGAAAGGCTACCCACTCCAGTATTCTGGCCTGGAGGATTCCATGGACTATGGACCGTCCATAGGGCCACAAAGAGCTGGACATGACTGAGCGACTTTCACTTTCATGCCATGTAGACAAAGGAGATTTGTCTACAAAGGCAGTCAGGACTTTCTGAGCACATAAGTTGGAAGAAAGCAAATTCGGAGACCAACAATATAGGGTTCATGTTATTTCTAAACCCTGAAAAATTCTGGTGGAGAATCTGATAACCCTCTGCCTGCTTAGCTGCTCAGCCGTGTCCAGCTCTTTGCGACCCCATGGGCTCTAGGCTGCCAGGCTCCTCTGTCCATGGGATTCTTCAGGCAAGAATACTGCAGTGCGTCCCCATTCCCTTCTCCAGGGGATCTTCCTGACCCAGGGATCAAACCCGCATATCTCACATCTTCTGTATTGGCAGTCACATTCTTTACCACTAGCGCCACGTGGGAAGCCCAAGGTAACCATGTAGATTTAGGTAAAATCTGATGCCCATTTTTGACATGAGACATGAAAGCATTAAGAAACTTGTCTGAGGTGCACAGACTTAGCATGTGCTGGAGTGAAGCCAAATGGAAGAATCCTATCTGCTACATCAGCGTCTAGGCTGGCTCTCTTAGCCACTCCGAACCACGAGCCAGTATCAGCAGGTGCTGATCTAGTCCCCATCTAAATCCACATGCTCTAAAGTCTCTGAGATGAACCAAGGTCGAAGTGAGCCTCTTTTCTGTGACATCTTGGAGAGCAGGTTGCTAATGGCCCAGAGGACACAGGAAAGAAAAATAAAAATGAAAGATAGCAAAAGCTGTGATTTCAAAGACGAAACATGGCCTGAAACAACTGCGTGCAATAACAAATCCTTTGTGAAAAAAATAATCTGCTCCACCAGATTTTAAGACTGGAACATGTGAAAAGGCAGAATTATTTTTATTATAAATCTGCTACCTCTGGAGCCCCTTGGAGGGAACGGTGTAGCGCGCACCCTCTTGGGGGTGTGATAGATTGGCTACACTGGGAAAGTGTATCACGCTTTCTGAAACGGAAGACAGGCCTTCAGGCTCCAAGCCTCAGGAGGGCAAATTGTCTTCGCCTTCCATCTCTACATTCTGTTTCTTTTACCAGCTCACTTGCTAATTTATTTCCAAGTTCTTCTTAAAGAATAAACTAAAGCAAACTTAAATCGTGCAGCTCAATTTAGGCATATTAGTCTCAAAACTCAAAAAAACTTTTTTTCTATCTTTGAGAAATACTAAACTAAGTCAAAAGCTTCCCTTTGATTATTATAATTTTGGCCTTTTGGTTTCTTGTGCTCCTTTTCTAGCTGCTGAAATGTATTTTAAATACATCTTTGTTGAACTAATACTTTCATATTTTAGGTAAGCATGGCATGTCATATTTGATTGAACTGTGAGTCAGAGTTCTTAAGCCACACATATATCACAAGATTCTTTTATGCTTAAGCAACTCTAAATGCTCAGAGAAGATCAAAACAAAAATTGACATAAAAATATAAGTGAATTTGTAGACCTTTATATAAATTAATCTTAGTGCTCTATGTATTTCTTCTCTTCAGGATAATTTGAGTATTATTTTTATTATTGTTTTAGGAAATTAAAACAGAATCAGGATGTGCAATTAGAATTTGTTTTAACCTTATCTCATAGTATACAAAAAAATCAACTCAAAATGGAGTAAGGATAAACATGTGAAACTCGAAGATTCTTAAAAGAAATATTGGAGTGAGAAGCTTGAAGTCATTGGTCTTGGCAATGATTTCTTGGATATGACACCAAAAATGCAGGTAGCAACAAGAAAAATAGACAACTGGGACTTTGTTAAACTTAAAAGCTTTTGCACAATAAAGGAAACCATGAACAAAATGAAAAGATAACCTAAAGAATGGGAGAAAATATTTGCAAACAATATATATCTGTTAGGGGGTTGATATCCAAAATAAATAAAGAATTCCTACAACTCAACAGTGAAAAAAAAGTTACCTGATTTAAAAGGGACAAGGGATTTAAAAAAAAATTTCTCTAGGAAAATAGACAAATGGTTAACATGTATATGAAAAGATGCTCAACATCACTAATCACTAAGGAGATGAAAATCTGACCTACAGTGAGGTATCACCTCACATCCATTAGGATGGCTATTATCAAGAAACAAACAGATAATATGTGCTGCTTAGGTTGTGGAGAGACTGGAATCCTTGCACGCTGTTGATCAGGAATGCAAATTTGTTTATCTGTTATAGAAAACAGTAAGAAAGGGTCTCAAAAAGCTAAAAAAGAGCTTCTGGTACATATTCCACATCTAGTAACATACTGAAAAAAGTTGAAGTCAGGATATTGAAGAGGTATGTGTGTTCCCACATTCATTGCAGCATTATTCATAATAGTTGAGATATGGAAATTGCCTAAATGTTCACTGATGGATGAATGGATAAAGAAAATGCCAAGCACACACACAACTATAATTCAGCTTTTAAAAGAAGGAAATCTGTCATATATGGCAACGTGGATGAGCCTGAAAGACATGATGCTTAGTGAAATAAGCCAGTCACAGAAGGGCAAACATTATAAGATCCCACTTTTATGAGGTATCTGAAACAGTCAAACTCATAGAAGCAGAGAGTAGAAAGATGGAGCCCAGGGACTGATGGGAGAGAAATATTGGGAGTTTTTGTTCTGTGAGAATAAAGTTTTAGTCATGCAAGATGAAAAAGTCCTAGAAATCAGCCGGATAGCATAGTGCCTTATGGTTAGCAATACTGTATAAATTATGTTGGAGGGTAAATCTGTGTTTAGCATTTTAAAAACAAATAAGCAAAGAAGAACACCCAAAAAACACAGGGGCAGGGCAGGGGGAAACTTTTAGAAGAGATGTTTTCTCAGTCACTCAGTCATGTCCAACTCGATGGGGTCCCATGGACTGTAGATCGCTAGGCTCCTCTGTCCAGGGAATTTTCCAGGCAGGAATGCTGGAGTGGGTAGCCATTGCCTTCTCCAGGGGAGAAGAAATCAAACAACATCTCTTGATTCCCCTGCATTGGCAGGTGAATTCTTTACCGCTAGTGCCACCTGAAACGATAGATATTTTATTACCTTGATTGTAATGATGATGTATATGCGAATATCCAAATTCATTTAATCAGAAGTTGTACAATTTAAATATCTGTAGTTTTTTCTATCTCAGTTATATCTCAATAACACTGTTTTGAAAAAAAGGAATCTTTTTCAACCAAGAACTTTACAACCAAAAGTAAGGAAACTGGCAGAGAGACAATCGTACGAACCTTCTGAATATGTTGACATTATAGGCTTTCTTTTACACATGCATCTAGCCTTGAAATTATTGGATTTCCTATACTCAAGTTCAGAATAATGTCCTTCTGAGAACTGCCTTTATTCAGCAGGATGGGAAGGGCTTCCCAATACTTAGGTAGAAAGAGGAGATCTTCAAATATTCAGCAGAAGAAGTGGTGGACCTTTATTTCCTGTAGCTGGCAAACAGTATTAAGGGCTAATAACATACTCTTTAAAGGGCTCACAGTATCTGACCGACAACAATTAAGGACCTACCATTTTGTGAGGGCTTTTACTTTGCTCTTCTTAACTATTGGCATTTAATGGTTAACCTCCATTTTGTCACTATGATGAATGCTCTTAATCTAATATGAAAGCACATATTATTATAGTAGCATAGCTGGTAGATGAACACAGTGATAGAGAATGATAAGGATGAATGAGTTTGATGGCAATGGATATAAAGGTACTTCAACTTCACTGTGGACACCAGGTAACTGGTTTGGGGCTTGGGGCTGCTCATAAGATGCATGAAAGGAAACCTACTCAAGTTATGTGAGCAGGTGCATCTGGGCACCCTCCCTGGCAGTATTGGTGGAACGACCTAGGGTCACAGTGGTGACCATCCCCGAGCACAATTGTTCCTTTGAAACATACAAGGCCATGGAAGTGTGACTCTCTAGTCCCTCATGTTTTCTTCATATCCTTGCTTTTCTTTCCTCTGTCCTTTTGTTTCCCTAAATTTGTACAGTGATTTTCAACTAACTATAGCATATATTGTTGTTGTTGTTGTTGTTAGTCATTCAGTCGTGTCTGACTCTTTGTGACCCATGGACTGCAGCCCTCCAGGCTCTTCTGTCCATGGAATTCTCCAGGCAAGAATACTGGAATAGGTTGCCATTTCCTTCTCCAATAGCATATATAATCCTTTATGATTTCACAGTTCTACCTCAAATTGTGATTCAAACTCACAGTTCTTTCCATTTTACCATAGCAGACTCCTCTTAGAAGTCTGCTTAGAACTGGGTAAATTGCATATTTTACATTTTTAAAAAATCTGGATTAGGTGCTACCTTAAAATCTTCAATATCTAATTTGTTGTTCTTTCTCCTGCACAATGATATTAGTTGAGTTTTGCATATATGCACATGAACACTTACTAAATTGATATGTAATGTTTTTGATTGTAACTGAATCTCTTCTCTTTCATATACATATTTCAAAGATGCATCTGTTTGTAAATTAAATGAAACATTTATAAGGAGGAAGAAAAATCAAAATCATTTTCACTGAAGAAATTAAATATTACCAACAGAACGTTTTGACCTGCTCATCAAATAACCTTGACCCTGTGAAGTCTACTTTTCATTTTAGGGACATCCTAGAGAGTGTCTTTCCCAAACCAGTCCTAAATGAGGAAATCTCAGGAGTTCCTTTGGGCACCCATCTCATGCTTTGGATGTGTGATTCATGTTGCTAAATTTCAAATCGTTATTTCATCATGTGTCTCACAAAATATTACATTATCCTGATGACTCACTATTGTCAGTTGGAGGTTACCTCAGATTTAAATGATTTCATGCTGGCAGTATGTGCATAAGGCTTTTGCTTTTATAATTTTTCTCAATTTACTCCAGCAGTTTAGAAAGGTCCAGATGGAAATGAACATACCGAGCACTTAAAGACAAACGTTTGTATTGTTTATGCAGGAAGTAAGCCTCATCTCTTAATATACAGAGAAGGTTGTTTCCCTTTCTCTCAGAAGTTACAAATGAAATAAAATCTTGCATTTCCCTACAGTAGTTAAGCTGATACAGCAGATCCTCAGGTCTTAATTATTTATGGATGAGCCATGGAGAACGCCTGCCAAAGGTAGCAAAGGGAAAATAATGGCTGGTATTACACAACTGACCTTGAATCCAGCTCTGATTGAAATTAATTACCCAAAGTTTAAAAAATCTCAGCTTCATCTATTGGTGGTAATGTCCTTCTCTGGTGATAATGAATAGTCCCATTCTCTTACCATGAGCTTTGCTTATCATAAATATTTATTTCACAGAATTTGGTCTGTGTGATCCTTGCAGGGAAAACAGTATTAATTGACCTGATTTTTTTTTTTCTAATTCCTGTATATTGTGTTACCATAACATCCAGCCTTTGACATTTCATTTAAGGCCAGCTGTTCTTTTACAGAACGATTGTCAAAATTAGCTCAATTTTGGCTTCACCTCTAGACTCTTTTACCACTCTGAAGGCACACGCAGATTGTCTCCTACCCTTTTCTTATATTTCTGTGTTGTCAACCTAGTACGCGTTACATGTGAGCCACTGGATAGAGGAAGTTATTATTCTGTTAATTCTCATTAGCTGTCAGTCTTCCATAGAAAGGAAATTTGACCAGGATGGAACTGATGCTAACTCATGAATAGGCAATCCAGTCTTTAGAGGACATTTGCTTTGAAGGTGCAGTGCCTTCTTCTATCATTTTTACGGGCCTGTTTAGTTTTTATATTTTTGAGTATCCACAAGGATGTTGCCTCCAGCATCCCAGGTGCTATTCCCCAAGGTCTCCAGATCCGTGCATGTCTGGGATCAGATCATTGGTAGCTGGGGGCGAAAGTTTCCCCAGAGGAAACGTCACTGACAGAAAAATGGAAAGCGCCACAGTGGAATGCTGAGAGCATTCATTTATAATAAACAGTAATTAAAGGGGGATTATTAGGGTGGCCCATTTACGACGTGAAAGTCGATGTTGTGTCAACACCTTATAAAGTCCCAAAACGTAATTCAGCTCAGCTATTTGCTCTGGGCTGAAGAACAAAGTTCTGTTCTAGGGAAGGGGCAGGCTTGCCGCTAGGTGTATTGAAACACTCTTCGTAACGGTCTTCTGGCTTTGGTTATTTATTTACTTTTTTTTCTGTGCCAGGTCTCTGCTGCCGCTCGGGTGTTTCTCTAGCTGAGGCAGTGGGGGCTCCTCTCTCGTTGCGGTGCTCGGTCACCTCGTGGGGCCTTCTCTTCTTGCAGAGCTCGAGCGCCAGGGATTTCAGCCTCTGGCTCCGGAGCGCAGGCTCTATAGCGGCGGCTCAGAGGCTTAGCAGCCGCGTGTCGTGTAGGATCTTCCCGGATGAGCGAACCAACCCATGTCTCCTGTTTGGGTAGGTTACTTCTTCACCACTGAGCCCTCAGGGAAGTCTGCACTTCTGGTTTTAAGGATTGAACAAATCTCCACCAAGGGTTAATACATACACTATGAAATGTGAGAGACTGTGAACTCGTCACTGGACTTCTTTCATAACCAACCCTGTTCCCTTTCAGAAGACATCACTAAAAAATAGACATAGTAACTTTACTTTTGGTTTCTGAATGTACATCTCCGGCAGGGTGGCTGCACTTACAAACCCTTGTCGGAGGGGTCGGAGCCTCCTTGTCTCTGCTCTCTGTGGTCTGTCTCTGCCCTTTTCTCTCATCCTCCTAACCTCCTGGCTTCCCCCATTACCAGAGCTGATAACTGTAGCTTCAGACAAAGACAGCTAGACTCACCTTGATGCTTGTATTCAGTCACTCCCATTCTCTTCCTCAAGAACCTTGTGGAAACTAACACTCATCTACTTTTTAGCTTCCCAGCTTTGGGTTGGTGGGTGAGTACTCTCTGATGTGTTAACCATCAGGGGAGGTCAGAAGACTGCCTCTTTTTCTAGAGCCCAACATTTCTCTCACCTCATGGAAGCATTTCTGATTAATTAAAAAAACTCTATCAGGTCCCATCACTTCATGGCAAATAGATGGGGAAACAATGGAAACAGTGAGAGACTATTTCCTTGGGCTCCAAAAGCACTGTAGATGGTGACTGCAGCCATGCAATTAAAAGATGCTTGCTCCTTGGAAGAAAAGCTATGACAAACCTAGACAGCCAACCGAGGGCTGTATAGTCAAGGCTATGGTTTTTCCAGTAGTCATTTGTGGATGTGAGAGTTATACCATAAAGAAGGCTGAGCACTAAAGAACTGATGCTTTGAACTGTGGTGTTGGAGAAGACTCTTGAGAGTCCCTTGGACTGCAAGGAGATCCAACCAGTCCATCCTAAAGGAAATCAACCCTGAATATTCTTTGGAAGGACTGATGCTGAAGCTGAACCTCCAATACTTTGGCCATTTGATGTGAAGGGCCAACTCATTAGAAAAGGCCCTGATGCTGGAAAAGATTGAGGGCTGGAGGAGGAGGGGATGACAGAGGATGAGATGGTTGGATGGCATCACCAACTCAATGGACTTGAGTTTGAGCAAAATCTGGGAGTTGGTTTAGGACAGTGAAGCCTGGTGTGCCACAGTACATGGGGTCGCAGAGTTGGACATGACTGAGCAACTGAACAACAACATGGAATGGAACTTAGCACAAAAACTGTTGAGTAGGAAGTAGTTGGAACCTGGTGTCAAATAGGTCTTGTTCTCCTTTTTCAAATTATAGACACTGTTCTTCGTTTACACCAGTGGTCCCTAAGATTTTCGGCACCAGGGACCAGTTTAACGGAAGATAGTCTTTCAGCAGACTGGGAGGTGGGGGTGATTTAAGGATAATTCAAGTGCATTATATTTATTGTGCAATTTATTTCTATCATTATTACATCAGTTGCACTTGAGATCATCAGGCATTAGATCCCCAAGGCTGGGGACCCTGATTTACACATTAGATTACTCTGTGTCAATGGTAGAAGATTTCAGTTAAATAACTTAAGAAAGAAAAGGGGACAGTGGAAGATAAAGTAGCATAAGAAAAAAAGGGCTCTATCCGCCCACCAATTTTCTAGATTTTTATTTGAAACCTGTAGAAATCTTTCCCTCCTTCACAGTTAAAATACCATTTAGTTGAGCTCCAATACTTTGGCCACCTGATGTGAAGAGCCAACTCTTTGGAAAAGACCCTGATGCTGGAAAAGTTTGAAGGCAAGAGGCGGGGACCACAGAGTCAGAGATGGTTGGATGGCATCGCTGACTCAATGGACGTGAGTTTGAGCAAGCTCCAGGAGATGGAGAAGGACAGGGAGGCCTGGCATGCTGTGGTCCATGGCATCACCACATAGTGACTGAAGAACATGTGTGAGTCAAAGTTTCATTTAATTCATATTTTATTTTTGTACCTCCTCTATTCCAGGAACTTTTTAATTATTGGGAATACAAACATGACTAAGACAGCAAATCCAAGTTCAAGCCGGTTTTATACTAAAGAAGCCAACTACTACTGGATTTATTGTTTCAAAATCCCTTATTATAACTAATTAAACACATTAGGTTTAAGTTGCCTTTAGGATACATACACAGAACGTCCACCCTAAAGAAAAATCCTGTGTACAAGTATTCCAGGAGGATTGTTAGGACCTTCTGTTTCCACATGGCCTTTTCTTGATTTGAAAAATGGCTTTTTAAAAAATTTTTTAACAGAAAGAAAAGCCATATCCATGTGAAAAGATGTGGTAAGCTTTTCTCTACCTTCACTTCCCAAATAAGGCATTTGTGTTTATAAGCTCATGTGTTCGCACTCAATCCCTGTCATGTCCGACTCTGCAACCCCGTGGACTGCAGCTTGCCAGTTCCCCCGGTCCCTGAGATTTCCCAGGCAGGAATACTGGAGTGGGTTGTCATTTCCTTCTCCAGTGCATCTTCCCGAACCGGGGATCAAACCCGTGTCTCCTGCATTAGCAGGCAGATTTTTACCCCTGAGCCACCAGGAAAGTCCATATAAACTCTGCTTCACAGCAGCTTAATCCAGGGCTGTTGACTGTGCCTAAACCAGAAAAGAAGCTCAACCAACAAATCTAAGAAGGGTGGTGATTCAGTTTTTCCTCCAGTTTTATGGAAAGGGAAAACAGTTTCTAATGGATAGAATATGTCTAGGAGGAAATGGATAAGCTTGAAA